>NW_019154086.1:68457778-68578338 GCF_002288905.1 Enhydra lutris kenyoni | reverse complement strand
TTGAAACAGCTTCAGGAGAATAGGTGTTATTTCTTCTTTGAAAGTTTGGTAGAATTCCCCAGAGAATCCGGTTTTGGTGGTTTTTAAATTTCTTTTAATCTACAACAGTTTTCCTCCATTTTTAATGTCATTTGTTGAAGAAACTGGTTTAGTTGTCCTGTAGAATTTTTCATATTTTGGATCTGGCTGATAGTATCTTTGTGATAAAGGTAACTTTGTGAACTGATAGATGGAATTAGATCTACAAACTTGCTTAAGTCCAGAGTATTTTAATTTTAGTTTGTTTTAGTTGTTGTGGACTTCCTATTGTTTGCCATTAAGAAGAAAATTCTAGATTTTATTTCTTAATAAAACTATTCACTTCATCTAGATTTTGATATATATTTGCCTTGAATTAGACGAAGACCCACATAGTGGTTTTTACATTTATTGGGTTTGAAAGGTTATTTCCCTTTTATCCTTTTATTTTTTTCTCCCACTTAGAAAAATTAAAGTTAACTAGTAATTTTTCTATTTTGTAGGTGTTTTACAAGAACGAGGTTATGATTTTAAAAATCACATCTAACTTTGCTCTTGTCTAATTCATTAATTTCTCATATTTTAAAATTTTTTCTATTGATCCTCTTATAATATTTTTTCTTCTAGTTTTTATATTTAGAGTTGAATTTGTTGATTGCACTTTAGCTTCATTATTGATATTGTATGCATTTGTATTTTATATTGTGCTTTCTTCCAAACTGAATGACTTGCTGAGTATTTCACGTTTTTGTTTTTGTTTTTGTTTTTGTTTTTTTACTTTCTGCCTCTCATTGTTCATATCGAATTTCCACTTATGTGAACTGTCTATGGATCCAACATAAGACATCAGTTCTACTTTGAAATCTTGTTGTCATATAAAATTTCCAAAAAGATGAATCTATTAATGCACCGATTCTTTTTGTTTCCTGTCTCTATTCAAACTTCATTCCTCTGAACAATTAAGTCTCTTGCATCCATGTCTTCTTTGCCATACTGAAGAAGAATTATGAAAAAGGCTGAAGCTATGCCTTCCTCACAGTGGTGCCTGTATGTTCACTGTTCTCTTGTTCTACTATAATGCTCTTTTTCAGATTCATGAGTCCTGAATCTAGCCCAGATGAAGAGTAGGGCAAAATGTATTCTTTGCTGTACATTATTGCAATTTTCTGCTAAATTTCTTTTTATACAGCAGAAGAAACAAATTTAAGGTGGACTGATAAAATGAGAGAGGAATATTTGTTTCTCAAATAAAATGTTCCTACTATTTTTTCAATTTTTATTTAAATAAGCACAACACCTAATAGGACATCTTGCATATTGATAATATTCAATACATTTTTTATTGAAAAAATGGAAAATGTGTAAACTTTATATGATTATGTCATAAAAATATGGTTGATGACATTAAGCAATTAAGTCTTCTAAATACCCAGATAGTTTGTCAGAATATATGATTTTGATTATTTCAGTTACATTTACTATTATAAGCAATATTTCAGTTGCATTTACTATTATATCATTATCTCAGTAGATAATAATTGAATGAGTAAATGCATGAGAACTCTACCTCCAATGATAGCACTTTTGGAAACTGAAGCAGATGTAGTCTTTTAAAAGCCTTTCATAAAACCAAACCATTTCCAGTTGCATTATTCTTGCTTTGTAAGACTTTTATGTACAAAAAATTATTTGTGATTAAATAATATCAAGTTCATGAGTTTTAAAAACAAAAGTTTTGATAGCATTTTAAGGTAATTACAGCCACTTAAAAAAGTACTTTTAAATAAGTATCCTCCCTGCTAACATTAAAATATTTGTCTAAGCACATAGACAAATACTTAGCAATAAGTTTCACAAATAGTTAAAAATTTCTGATAAATATTAATTGCCACTTTTATTCTGACACATAATATCAATGAAAAAATCATTATTAGAATTACTATTTGTACAAAATTATTTTTTTAAAAGTAGGCTCCAAGCCCAGTGTGGAGCCTAATGTGGGGCTTGAACTCAGGACCCTGAGATCAAGACCTGAGCTGAGATCAAGAGTCAGAGGCTTAATAGACTGAGCCACCTAGGCCCTCCCAAAATTATTTTATAGTAATTACAAACCACTTGAAAATTTTCAGTGCTTCTAATTGGTCTTCTAATAATGATGTCTCATTTTAGAGAGACTGATTAAATTAAAAACTTTCTTATATTTCCCTATGTCTTTATGCTTTTTTCCTTAGAGCATGGTATCTATTGTATGCTTGTTGACTTCCTTATTTATATTCTTGTATTTTCATGAAAAAAAAAGCAATAATATTTGTCTAAATAAATGAATGATGCTTTTCTGTTTCTGCTATATTTCTTTCCTATGTATGATTCTTAGATAGCAATACCCAGTTTTTCTATATTGCTTAATATACATTTTTACAGAAAATCCTGTTTATAAACTAGTGTTTATACTGGAGAGTAGTCTATTAAACTCTATGTGCCTCCTATACCACTGCTTCCACTGGACCTAAAGTAGGTCTGTGGGACTAGGTATTCAGCTGGTATTATGTGTGGGTACCACCTTGGCAACAGTGGATTCGAGAAGTCACATAATTTATGACCTTTCAATCTATAGTCCTCTCATCATTTTTTTATTGTTTCTGTTTTTTCTATTTCTATATATCCATTCCATGCCTAATGATGCATGGGATCAGGCCTTGTGACTATGGCTTATATCGTCACTATGAATGCCATGTTTAGTTAAAAATAATCTGAGACTATGATATTAATAAGGCTAGCTACTCAAAAGTACTAAAATTTCTGTATGGACCAAATGAGTGGTCATCTTATGATGTAAATCAGTGATCATATAGCAGAGGAAATATTACCTATTTGTAATAAAACTGATAAGAGAAATGATAATGGACATTTGACATGTATGCAATAAGTTATTGAATGTTAGAATTCATCACAAATTACCTACTAGATGGTGTGCCTGGGTGGCTCAGTTGGTTGAGTCTGCAGTAGGCTCAGGTCATGCTCAGGGTCTTGGGATGGAGCCCTGTGTCAGACTCCCTGTTTAGCTTCTCCCTTTCCCTCTGCCCCTCCCCCATGTCTCAAACAAACAAGTACAATAAAAAAAATTATCTACTAGAGATTGTTCATTACCCTAAGATATCTGAATATCTTTTGTAGCTTTGGTGCATGTAAATTTTGGAGATGGACTTGAAAAGGTAGGTTGGAAAAAAAGTTTGGAGAAGTTTTGAATGGCTGAGGATTTGGGGCTTTATTCAAATTGCAATAAGGACTCAGAAGATTTTTGACTAGAGTAACTTGGTAAGAGCTGAACTCTATTTGAATGCATGATCTTATATATGGGCATGCCTATGGACTGTTAGACAACATTATCAATGAAGAAATATGATGCCTTAGCCATCCTAAGAAATCTGAGAAAAAGGAAAATTAGGTGATAAATGTAAATCTACCACCACACCCCATCACCTAACTTAATGGAACCTTGTTTTTATGAATGTCATCATTAAGAAAAACTGCCCTATCAATAGCGGACTGATTTTCTGATTTCACCAGGACATTTCATTGTACTGAGACAAAATTATAGCAGTCCAATGGAAATATTGTGGGGTAAATTTATGTCAATATGTTAAATATTAATTAATTAGTATTCTAGGCTACAGGGAGAGGAATAAAACTTCAAGACCTTGATCCAAGGTCTGAAGAAAAGATTAAAAACTCAGTGTATGGAACATACTTATTCAGAAGGATAATTTATTTCTTCTAATAGTTAGGAATAAGGTTGCTTCTTACATAGGGAAATCTATCCCATAAATTTCTACCTTCCCATTCTCAGTGATACACTAAAAAAGGGATGGGGGAGCTTAATTAACAGCCAAATCAAGAAAGAATGAATATTTTTTTCCCATCTCTACTTTCCTAATTCCTAAATGGTCCTAGATCCCCAAAAGCAAAAAATCCTTAGAATTCCAGGTACAATGAAGAGTAGCCTTGTAAAAGAGTTAGGATCCTCTAGTCAAACATCTTCATTTTTTGCAAATGAGGAGTGTTAGTGCTATAGGACACAGAAATAACAGAGGCAGTTCCTTATAACTTCAATTCTAATTTCAACACACCAGGCTTCCTCTATGTATATTCAACAAACTACCACCTGGGAAGAAGAGACATCATTAATTAACTGAATTCAGGAGTCTGGTGCAGTCAACAGGCCCAGGATTTGTGTTGTATAAAATGGTGATACAAGTCAACCACACCAAAAGTCTGAAGTTGGAATGAAGGCCCTGACACTGGTTGAGTAAGAGAGAATTAGGTTATTCTGAAGGAGGGTGGGGGAATGAAGCTGTTGGCTGAACTGGTAAGAGAGCCTCTGTGGCCAAGAGTAAAATATAATACAATGTTTAAGAGTTACTGCTCTAACAAGGAACTATAAAGCCCTTGGTGTTAAATTTGCATAATCCAAAAAACTACCCATAGACAGCATAATTTCCCTTTTCACTGGGTGAATCTCATGGTTACTACATAACAGGTATTTCTCACAGGAAGCCTTTGCAGCTCAAGACAGCTGAGCCATAAATCTTATTATCTGCCAGAAACTCAGGATTTTACTATCTCATACCTAGATCAGATTTTTTTTTGGTATGCTTTACTATGTCCAAGACAGTGGAAGGACAAGTTTATAACTATTGTTTTTCATTATCTTATGACCTGTTTGAAGATCTTATGACCTGCTCACATTACTGCAGAAAATGTAGTGCCAGCCAGTGGGCACTGTCAGACTTCTACTGGGTTCTTGAGCCCTGTCAGCCTTATCACAAAAGGGTGTGTGTACTCCTCTCACAGATGCAGCATGTCAGGTAGAGTTCTAATGGGATGGAGAGATGCTGGAAATTCAGCCACTATTTAAGGAGGACTTACTTCTTCTTCTTCTTCTTCTTTTTTTTTTTTTTTAGAGAGGGAGAAAGAGAGAGAACTGGAGAGGTGGGGGGGAGATGAGAGAGAGAATCTGAAGCAGGCTCCATGCTCCATGCAAATCCAAAGCCTGGTTCAATCTCTGGGCCCTGAGATTATGACCTGAACCAAAATCAATAGTCGAATGCTTAACTGACTGAGCCACCCAGATGCCACAATATTTTTTCTCTATTTTACAATACAGAAAATCTGTAAAATAAAATTACACTTACACTAAGATTGGAAAAACAGACAAGCTCTGAATATTTTCCTCATCAACACTGCATACAGAAGTCACGATATTTTAACTTTTTAAAAAATTATTTCTTTTCAGCATAACAGTATTCATTGTTTTTGCATGATACCCAGTGCTCCATGCAATATGTGCCCTCCTTAATACCCACCACCAGGCTCCCCCAACCTCCCACCCCCACCCCTCCAAAACCCTCAGATTGTTTTTCAGAGTCCATAGTCTCTCATGGTTCACCTCCCCTTCCAATTTCCCTCAACTCCCTTCTCCTCTTCATCTCCACATGTCCTCCATGTTAATTGTTATGCTCCACAAATAAGTGAAACCATATGATAATTGACTCTCTCTGCTTGACTTATTTCACTCAGCATAATCTCTTCCAGTCCTGTCCATGTTGCTACAAAAGTTGGGTATTCATCCTTTCTGATAGAGGCATAATACTGTATAGTGTATATGGACCACATCTTCCTTATCCATTCGTCCGTTGAAGGGCATCTTGGTTCTTTCCACAGTTTGGCAACCGTGGCCATTGCTGCTATGAACAGTGGGGTACAGGTGGCCCTTCTTTTCACTACATCTGTATCTTTGGGGTAAATACCCAGTAGTGCAATTGCAGGGTTATAGGGAAGCTCTGTTTTTAATTTCTTAAGGAATCTCCACACTGTTCTCCAAAGTGGCTGCACCAACTTGCATTCCCACCAACAGTGGAAGAGGGTTCCCCTTTCTCCACATCCTCTTCAACACACGTTGTTTCCTGTCTTGCTAATTTTGGCCATTCTAACTGGAGTAAGGTGGTATCTCAATGTGGTTTTAATTTGATTCTCCCTGATGGCTAGTGATGATGAACATTTTTTCATGTGTCTGATAGCCATTGATATTTTAACTTTTTAATTTACTGTAATTTTGATTTTTAATTTCAGCTCTTTAGATCAATTCTGAAATATCAGAGTCATTCACCTAAATGAATATATTAGCTATATCGGACTGAACTTTTGTATAGAGGATAATAGGATAATTTTTGGATGAGGGAAGGGATATACAGGCTTAAAGATTTTGATCTTTATTCTAAGAGTGATCATAAGTTATATTTAAAGTTTTAAATGCAGTTGCATCCATGGGTGTGAGAATGGTGCTGATCTCAGTGGTTTGGTGTTTTATAAAGGTGACATTGGCCCAAATGCAGACAATGGTAAGAGAAAATACTGGAAAGTGCACATAGATTATTAAAGTGTTATGTCAGTACTCTAGAAAGATGATAGACTTTTGAGAGAAGTGGATGGTTACAACAGATATTAAGGAGATAAAAGCCATGGGTTTGATAATGGTTTTGACAGGGTTTCAAGGGGAGTTCAGTGTCAAGGGATGAATACCAGGTTTCTTTCTTTAAAAATGGGATAATGATGATGCCATTAACTGAAAATGGGAAGGCAGGATGATAGTGATAGTGTTGGAAAAGACTGAATTTGGATCTGTATATTCTGAGTTTCATGAGTCTTAGAGACACTGAAAGAAACTACCAGGTGGTTGGAATGTGACAACATCAAGAGAAATAAGAGAAAGGAAATTCATATGACCTAAAAACTGCTCAGGGGCAGTTTGTCAAGTCGCCCTTGCAGGGCACTCTATTGACACAAAGTGTGCTTCTAATTGTCACACCTGGTGTGTCTGGGTTATTCCCTGATTAGCTCACAATGCCCAGTAGAACAGCTTCACCTCAGTCCTACAGGGAATCCATTGGTAGCTTTCACTGAGGGAATTCCAAAGTTATTTTGTTTTTTGTTTTTTTTTCATGAATAGATTTGAAAAAGAGTACAAATAAACATGTCCCCATGTTGAGGTTTCCAAGGAAAATCTTTGCCAAGTAATCACTGCTTCATTCTGCACCTTCCACTTTTCTTCATTTGAAGTTTCCAATATGAGGTACAGCTGTGGACATGAAAACAGCCAGCAGCTTTCATCAGTTTAGTAATTCATAAAGATGACTGGCCCCAAAAATGTAAAGTATGGTAGAGGGAAATTTACATTTTTTTTTCCCTTTGGAAACCCACCATCTTTCATTAAAGATACCCATCATTTCTCACTCTCCAAAAGACTTAAAGAAACTGAGCGAGGGCACTAGGATCTAATTTCCATTATTTGTAGTTTTTCAATTTGCTTATTTGATAGTGAAATATCCAGGTCAGAAATGAAAATCCTGGCAACCCTATGAGATTTTCTGTTTCTCTTTGGGATGACAATTCTGGATGCTTGTCATGAGTACTAAATGTTTGATTGTTGAAGAGACACATATAATATTTCTTTTTAATAGTAACAAGATAAGAGAAAAATGAGACAAATGAAAAAATAATGATAATAACTGAAAAGCTTCAAAGATTATTTCATATTATGGACAAATTTCTTTGTCAGGCTAAGGACAATTAAGTTATATTGCTTAAACTTCCTTAATTTGTTAATGGAATTGTGAAAAAATAACTAAAGTCACCACTGATAATGTTCTTCAGCCTCTTAATTCCAAATGGGTATATGTGTGTATATATCTATGTGTGTGTGTGTTCATAGGGACACACACACACACACACACACAGTGTATATCTACATCTATCTACCATCTATCTACAAAAATATATATACTTATACACACATATAAATATATATAATATAGAGATAGGTAAATAGATAGGTAGATAGATAGATATAGAAAAAAATCCAAGTCCTTATTAGCCCTTGACTAATTAGGAAAATAGGGTGTATCAAGTATGGGTTTAAAGTTGTCAAGGAATCAGAGTAGGCCCATTCAGAGCAAAACATCCCCCTTGGAAATTAAATGACTTGCCATCAGTGTCCATTAAGGCCAGTTTTTAGAGGAGACATTTCAGTCAGTCTCTGTGCTGCATGTATTATGCTTCCACAGCTTCTCAGGGGTATATACTTTAAAAGATAATTTTTAAAAAAAGATTTTATTTATTTTTTTGACAGAGAGAGACACAGCAAAAGAGGGAACACAAGCAGGGGGAGTGGGAGAGGGAGAAGCAGGGTTCCCATGGAGCAGGAAGTCCAATGTGGAACTCTATCCCAGGACCCTGGGATCATGACCTGAGCCAAAGGCAGACGCTTAATGACTGAATAACCCAGCGTCCCAAAGATAAATTTTTAAAAATAAATTTTTCTTGTTCTATTCTCAGAGAAGATGGAAAATAACCCACTCTTCTCCCTAATGTTGAACCATTAAGAAAAACCTTGCCTATGCACCTATTTTAAAGGCAAACAATACAATTTTGGTAAATGGGTAAAATTTTTGTGTTTTAATCAGCAGGAAATAAATATATAAAATTGGGTTATTCATTTTACTCTGGGAAACAATGAATTTACACATCAAGTTACAGGCAGATTTTTTTCTTGTAGATGATCTAAGAATCTAAGACCAAAGTGCATTCCCTTCTAAATATCTTGTGATCTCTTCTGTTTAATTCTTCTTTTAATTTTAATTCTTTAATTCTTCTTCCTTTGTTTTATTACTCTCCTATCACCTATAGCAGAAAATAAATATTAACAAGCTAGGGTCTATCATTTCACACAGTCTTTCTGTTCATATGGTTATTTGCAAATATACATTTGCAAATGTGTGGATGTGTTCATAGGTATACAGAGTGTTGCCTGTTTGTTTAAAGGGATAATATTTTAAAAATTATTTGCATCTTATTTTTCTCACATTCCTAATAATTATGGAAATTACTTTGAGAAAAGTGGTAGAGCAATAACATTATAAATGACTGCCATAATATTGATTGGTATGATTATACCAGGATTTGTTCAACCATTGCTTCATCCTGTTGGTTTACATATTATTTCCAGTCTTTTGCCACTATGAACAATGCTGCAGTAGACTTCTCTCCCTATGAAATATGTTACTGCTATAGAATGGATTGAAGTCATGGATCACTGAGTTGAAAAGTATGTGCATTTTTATTTTTTAAAAAATATTGCCAAATTGTTTTTCAAAGTGTTAGTAATTTACATTTTTACCAGTAAGTGTGAGAATGGCCTTTTCATATTCTGACAACCAGTAGATTTTGCTAATCTGAGGGATGAAAAATAATGTCTTATTTTATTTGCACATCTTGAGTATTGGGAAGTGTGAACATCTTTTCCCACATTTATTGAATGTTTTGGCATATTCTTCAGTGACCTGCCCTTTCAATTCTGCTTTTATTTTTTCATTGACTTACTTGACATTTCTTACTTTGCATTTGATAAATACTAATATTTTACCTCCTATATTAATTACACATATTCTTCCAAAGTCTTATTCATCTTTTACCTTGTGAAAAATTTGATACATACTCTATTTTCATAAATTTAACCATTAGATTAAATATATCCATATTTTATCTTTCTTTATTATGGCTTTCTTATATTAGTCTTTTTTTTCATTTTATTTATTTATTTGACTAAAAGAGAGAGAGAAAGAGAGAAGAGCACAAGCAGGGGGAACGGCAGGCAGAGGGAGAGGTAGAAGTAGGCTCCCCACTGAGCAAGCAATCCTATGTGGGACTCAATCCCAGGACCCTGGGATCATGACCTGAGTGGAAGGCAGATGCTTAGCCAACTAAGCCACCCAAGCACCCCTATCAAAGATTTTGTAATATATTTAATTATATTTATTTTATGAATTTTCTTAGAAAGTTTAAATTTTTTTTAATTTTTTTACTTTGAAGTCCTTGATCCAATAGCAATTTTAGATTTTATTTTTTTATTTTTAAAAAGATTTTATTTATTTATTTATTTTAAAAGATTTTATTTATTTATTTGACAGAGAGAGAGGTCACAAGTAGGCAGACAGCAACAGAGAGGGGAAGCAGGCTCCCTGCTGAGCAGACTTGGGCCCCAATCTCAGAACCCTGAGATCATGACCTGAGCCACAGGCAGAGGCTTAACCCACTGAGCCACCCAGGTGCCCAAGATTTTATTTATTTTTGGACAGAGAAAGAGAGCAGCGGAAGGGGTACAGGTGGAGAGAGAATCTCAAACTGACTCCATGCTGAGAATGGAGCCTGATGTAAGGCTCGATCTCAGGACCCTGAGATCATGACCTGAACTGAAATCAAGAGTTGGACACTTAACTAAGTGAGACACCCAGGTACCACAATCCAGTTGCAATTTAAAACAAGCATAGAAAAGGAAGACATTCTTACTTTTTTTCAAGACAGGCAAATATAGTCATAATATTTATTGAAAAAATCATCATTCTCAATTGAAAAATCATCCATGTACTGTATTAAATTCCAACAAATACATTTGAATCAATCTTTGGAGTCTTTATTTGGTTTTACTACTATATTTTCCTATTTCCATGTCACATGACATTCTATTAAATGGCTTTATGTTTTAACACTACTGCATACTTGACTTTCATACAGTTCATATTTTCCTTGTCTCAAAATACCTTTATTTTATAAGAATTTTATGCTTATGCTATCACATTAAAAAGCAATTAGGGTTCTAACTAAAAATAAATTGAATTCTACTGACATATTTATAATACTAAGTATTCATATCTGAGAACATATTTTGGCTATTTCTTTAGAAATTGTATAATATTCTTTGGTAAGTTTTTACTATTTAATTCACATAGGTCTCACATATTTTAAAAATATTTCAATGTATTTTAAAGTGTACAGTTATTATAACTGATATATTTCCCTTTTATTTCTCTTCCTTGCTTGCAAAGAAAAACATCTAGTGATTCTATATGTATTCATCCTTCATCTGGTGCTTATTAAAGTCATAATGTTCTTTAAGTATGATAATACAAGTTAGAAAAATAATGAATTTATTTCCTACAATTATTATGACATTTCATTATATCTTTATTATATTACTTTCATATTTTAGATGTATTGCAGTTTTTAAAAAAATACCATACAGTAATGGTCAAAGTAAGCATTTCAATCTGTTCTTAATTTGAGGGAGATGCTACTTTATTTAGAATGTATGAGATTGGTTTTGATAACTAATCTCTAGCATATTTAGTTCTCAGTTTATTTCTTTTTACAGAAAGAGAGAGCTCAGGTGCACCCGTGAGTTGGGGGGAGGTGCTGAGGGAGAGAAGGGAGAGAGAATCCTAAGCAGGTTCCATGCCCAGTGCAGAGTCCCATGGGGAGCTCAACCTCACAACCTTGAAATCATGACCTGAGCTGAAATCAGGAGTTGGACATTTAACCAACTGAGCCACCCAGATGCACCTAGCATATTTTTAAAAATTCTATTTCTATTTTTAAAGATTTTAAAATTAGAGGATGATTATTAAATTACAATCATTTTTTTTCCAAATAAAAAAAAAATAAACCCACTTCTCTTATACAGTAATGAATTCCACATATATACCATTATATATTCCTCCTAATTTTTAGGGACAGTTGTCCAAATACATATTGTTTGTAAAGAATACTCAAATGTAAAAGTATATGTTCTGATTAAAAGGGATACATGAACAGGGAAGATAAATTTATTTTCAAATAAAATGTGACTATTTTCATGGTATTTTATGACTGTGTTCTTTACTTATTCTTTCATTTCAGTGATCAGCTTCAGTGAATCTGATGGAAACAAAACACAGGTGACTGAGTTTGTTCTCACAGGACTTACAAATCTTCCAGGGCTTCAAGTCCCCCTGTTCCTAATGTTCTTGGTCATCTACTTCACTACCATGTTGGGCAACCTTGGACTAATTTTTCTCATTTGGAAGGACCCCCAACTTCACACCCCTATGTACTTACTCCTTGGCAGTTTGGCTTTTGCAGATGCTTGTTCCTCATCCTCTGTGACTCCCAGGATGCTAATGAATTTTTTATCTAACAATCATATGATATCCCTGGTTGAATGCATCACCCAGTTTTATATTTTTGCTTCCAGTGCCAACACAGAATGTTTCCTTCTGGTAGTGATGGCCTATGACCGCTATGTAGCCATATGCAAACCTTTGCTTTACCCAGTGGTGATGTCCAATATCTTCTGCATTCAATTATTAAGTGTTTCGTATATTATTGGGTTTCTTCATCCTATGATGCATGTTAGTTTATTATTTAGATTAACTTTCTGCAAGTCCAATGTAATACATTATTTCTACTGTGAAATTTTACAACTGTTTAAGATTTCCTGTACTGACCCTAAAGTTAATATGCTCCTGATTTTTATATTTTCAGTCTTTATACAATCTATCACTTTTATGACAATTATCATCTCTTACTCCTATGTCCTCCTCACAATTCTGCAAAAGAAGTCTGAAAAGGGCAGGAGCAAAGCTTTCTCCACGTGCAGCGCCCACCTGCTCTCTGTCTCTTTGTTCTATGGCACTCTCTTCTTCATGTATGTGTGTCCTGGGTCTCGACTAGCTGAAAATCAAGATAAAATATATTCTGTATTTTATGCAATAATAATTCCCCTGTTAAATCCTTTTATTTACAGTCTGAGAAACAAAGAGGTTATAGGTGCCTTGAGGAGAATAATAAATACATAATAGTTCTTAAGGAAAATTTTAAACTTGTTCTTTTCAAACTCTGCAAAATACAAGGGATCTGAAGTTACATAAATTAGCCCTGGCTTTACAATTTTGCTAGAAGGCAAAGCCTAGGGTAGTTTCTGAGTGCTGTGTGATGAAAGTCAACTTCAGTGGATATTTATTTCAATGGAGGAAGATTTTAATATCACATAGAACTGAATTCTTTATGAAAAATAGAACATCTTTGTAAAATTAAGTATTTAGAATTTGAGCTTTTTTACTCTGTAAATTTCCTCTAAATTAGATATAATAGTTTATAATTTTATTGTGGCAGACATTTGGCAGCATATTTCTTTGTTGAAGCTGGTGTGAGTGAGCTAAGACAATTGCCTAGAGCCTGCATATCAAAAATCTTGCTGCTTTTCCAGTTTATATCCCCACCAACAGTGTAAGAGAGTTCCCCTTTCTCAACATCCTCACCAACATCCGTTGTTTCCTGTGTTGTTAAATTTAGCCATTCTGACAGGTGTGAGGTGATATCTCACTGTGGTTTTAATTTGTATTACCCTGATGATCAGTGATTTTTTTGAGCATCTTTTTATTTGTGTTGGCTCTCTGCATGTCTCTGGAAAAATGTCTATTCATGACTTCTGCCCATTTTTTAACTGGGGCTTGGACTCACAACCCTGAGAATAAGACCTAAGGTAAGATCAAGAGTTGGATCCTCAACTCACTGAACCACCCACGTGCCCCTTGTTTATTTATTTTCTGTGTGTTGAGTTGTATAAGTTCTTTATATATTTTGGAGACTAACCCTTTATAAGAAGTGTTACTTCCAAATATCTTTTCCCATTCCAAAGGTTGCCTTTGTGCAACCTTTGTGCAGAAGATTTCTCTTTTGATGAAGTCCCAATAGTTCATTTTTGCTTTTGTTTCCTTTGCCCAAGGAGATATATCTAGTAAGAAGTTGCTACACTTGAGATCAAAGAGATTGCTGCCTATGTTCTCCTCTAGGATTTTGTTGGCTTCCTGTCTCACATTTAGGTCTTTCATCCATTTTTAACAAATTTTTGTTTATGTGCAAGAAACAATCCAGCAACTGCACTACTAGGTATTTACCCAAAGGATACAAAAATACTGATACAAAGGGATACATGCACCCCAATGTTTATAGCAGCATTATCAATAATATACAAATTATGGAAAGAGACCATCAGCTGAGGAATGGATAAAGAAGTGGTATATATATATATATATATATATATATCTCACCACAAAAAAGCCACAAAAAGGATGAAATCTTTCCATTTGCAATGACGTGGATGGAGCTAGAAAGTATTATGCTAAGTGAAATAAGTCACTCAGAGAAAAGACAAATATCATATGATTTCAGTCATATGTGGAATTAAGAAACAAAACAGATGAAGATGGGGTGGGAGAAGAGACAGGCAAATCATAAAACAGACTCTTATCTATAGAGAACAAACTGAGGTTTGCTGGAAGGGAGGTGTGTGGGTGGGGGATGGGTTAAAGGGGTAATGGGTATTAAGGAGGCACTTGTGATGAGCACCAGGTGTTGCATGTAAGTGATGGATCACTCAATTCTACACCCGAATTTTTTTTCATTTTATTTTATTTTATTTCTTTGCAGTATTCTAAAATTCATTGTTTATGCATCACACCCAGTGCTCCATGCAATACGTGCCCTCCATAATACCCACCACCAGGCTCACCCAACCCCCTAACCCCCCTCCCCTCCAAAACCCTCAGTTTGTTTCTCAAAGACCACAGTCTCTCATGCTTTGTCTCCCCCTCCGATTTCCTCCAACTCATTTCTCCTCTCCATCTCCCAATGCCCTCTGTGTTATTCCTTATGCTCCACAAGTAAGTGAAACCATATGATAATTGACTCTCTCTACTTGACTTATATCACTCAGCATAATCTCCTCCAGTCCCGTCCACATTGATAAAAAAGTTGGGTATTCATCCTTTCTGATGGAGGGATAATACTCCATAGATATATGGACCACATCTTTCTTATCTATTTGTCTGTTGAAGGGCATCTTGGTTCTTTCCACAGTTTGACGACTGTGACCATTTCTGCTATGAACATTTGGGAACAGATGGCCCTGCTTTTCACTACATCTGTATCTTTGGGGTAAATACCCAGTAGTGCAATTGCAGGGTCATAGGGAAGCTCTATTTTTAATTTCTTAAGGAATCTCCACACTGTTCTCCAAAGTGGCTGCACCAACTTGCATTCCCACCAACAGTGTAAGAGGATTCCCCTTTCTCTGCATCCTCTCCAACACTTGTTTACTGTCTTGTAATTTTGGCCATTCTAACTGGAGTAAGGTGGTATCTCAATGTGGTTTTGATTTGAATATCCCTGATGGCTAATGATGATGAACATTTTTTTTCATGTGTCTGTTAGCCATTTGTATGTCTTCTTTGGAGAAGTGTCTGTTCATGTCTCCTGCCCATTTTTGACATGAATATCTGGTTTTGGGGTATTGAGTTTGAGGAACTCTTTATATATCTTGGATATCAACCTTTTGTCTGTAGTGTCATTTGTGAATATCTTTTCCCGTTCCATGGGTTGCCTCTTTGTTTTGTTGAATGTTTCCTTTGCTGTGCAGAAGCTTTTGATCTAGATGAAGTCCCAAAAGTTCATTTTTGCTTTTGTTTCCTTTGTCTTTGGAGACATATCTTGAAAGAAGTTGCTGTGGCCGATGTCAAAGAGGTTACAGCCTTCTCCACTAGGATTTTGATAGATTCCTGCCTCTTGTTGAGGTATTTTATCCATTTTGAGTCTATCTTTGTGTATGGTGTAAGAGAATGGTCAGGTTTTGTTCTTGCATACATAGTTGTCCAATTTTCCCAACACCATTTATTAAAAAGATTGTCTCTTTTCCATTGAATATTTTTTTCCTGCTTTGTTGAAGATTAGTTGACCATAGAATTGTAGGTCCATATCTGAACTCTCTACTCTGTTCCACTGGTCTATGTGTCTGTTTTTGTACCACGCTATCTTGGTGATCACAGCTCTGTAGTAAAGCTTGAAATTAGGCAACATGATACCCCCAGTTTTGTTTCTCTTTTTCAAAATTTCTTTAGCAATTTGGGGTCTTTTCTGGTTCTATAAAAAATTTAGGATTGTTTGTTCCAGATCTTTAAAAAATGCTGGTGGAATTTTGGTCAGAATGGCATTGAAAGTGTAGATTGCTCTAGGCAGTATAAGACGTTTTAACAATGTTTATTCTTCTGATCCATGAGCATGGAATGCTTTTCCATCTTTTTGTGTCTTCTTCAATTTCTTTCATGAGTGTTCTGTAGTTCCTTGAGTACAAAACCTTTACCTCTTTGGTTAGGTTTCTTCCCAGGTATCTTATGGTTCTTGGTGCTATAGTAAATGGAATCGATTCTCTAATTTCCCTTTCATTTTATTTATTCATTTTCATATTTTCATTGTTAGTGTATAAGAAAGCAACTGATTTCTGTATTTTGATTTTGTATCCTGCCACATTACTGAATTACTGTATGAGTTCTAGTAGTTTGGGCTGGAATCTTTAGGGGTTTCCATATAAAGTATCATGTCATCTGTGAAGAGAGAGAGCTTGACTTCTTCTTTGCTGATTTGAATACCTTTTATTTCTCTTTGTTGTCTGATTGCTGTTGCTAGGACTTTTAGTACTATGTTGAACAACAGTGACAAGAGTGGGCATACAGATGCAGGGAAAAGAGGGGCCACAGGTACTCCAGTGTTCATAGCAGCAATTGCCACAATCACCAAACTGTGGAAAGAGCCAGAATGCCCTTCAACAGACAAATGGATAAAGAAGATATGGCTCATATATACAACAGAATATTATACCTCCATCAGAAAGGATGAATACCCAACTTTTGTATCAACATGGATGGGTCTGAAGGAGATTATGCTGAGTGAATTAAGTCAAACTGTGAAAATTAATTATATGGTTTCACTTACTTGTGGAGCATAAGGAATAATATGGAAGACATTAGTAGAAGGAAAGGAAAAGTGAACTGGGGGAAATTGGAGGGACAGATGAACCATGAGAGACTGTAGACTCTGAGAAACAAATTGAGAGTTCTGGAAAGGAGGGGGAGTGGGGGATGGGTGAGCCTGGTGATGTGTATTAAGGAGGGCACATATTGCATGGAGCACTGGGTGTGGTGCATAAACAATGAATCTTGGAACACTGAAAAAATAAAATAATAAAAAAAGAAATATTACCAGTGATAAAGAGAGACATTGAAAAATTATACAGGGTTCAATTCATCAAGAAAACAAAATAATACTAAATACGTAAGCACTGAACAATGGAGCATCAAAAAAAATGATAGAACGGAAAGGAGATATATACAAATTCACAATTATAGAATAAGACTGTAGTACTCCTTTTTAGTAATTGATAAAACAAGTTGAGGGGACATTAGTAAGAGTAGAGAAGACCTGAGAAATACTATTAAGTAATATAATGATATTTATAGAATATTCCATTAAGCAGCAGCAAAATATACAGTATTTTTATGTGCACACTGAATGTTCACTAAAATACACCCTATTCTGGGTAATATTTAAAATAATGAAATTAATGCAAAATATAAAACATAACAGAATTTAACTTGAAATCAGTAAGACAAAGATATCCATTAATTTTTATATATTTAGCAATTAAAAACCATCCTTCTAGGAGTGCCTGGCTTGCTCAGTTGGTGGTATGCAACTCTTATTCTTGGGGTTGTAAGTTCAAGCCCCACGTTGGGTATAGAGACTAGTTAAAAATAAAATCTTAAAAAAAAAAAAAGAGCCTGCTAAATATCCATGGATCAAAGCGACAGTAACAAGTGAAGAATAATATATTTTAAATACAATGAAAATGAAAATACAAATATTTAAATGTGTGGGATATAGCTAAAATGGTCCTTATAGAGAAAGTTATATCATTAATGTTTCTTAAAAAAGAAAAAGGAGTGATGTGATGAGCACCGGGTGTTATATGCAACTAATGAATAACTAAACTCTACCTCTGAAACCAATGATATACTATGTGTTGGTCAATTCAATTTAAATTTAAAAAAGGATTGAATTAATGCTCAATGTTTCTACATTGACACTATAAAATGAACAAATTGAATCCAAAGCAAACAAAAATAAATTTATAAATTAAGAGCAGAAATCAATTAAATTGATAGAAAAATAACAAAAATCAATCAAATGAAAAACCTTGTTCCTTGAAAAGACCAATAAAATTTATAAGCTTTTAACCAAACTGGTCAAGAAAAGAAAATATTTAAGTCTCTAAGTGACTGAAAATGCAAATATCTGTAGAGAAAGAAGGTACATCATTAGAGACATTATAAATGTTTAAAGGACATGAAATACATAGTTTGAATAGTTTTATGTATAAAAATTTTGTCAACTAGATGAAATGAACAAATTCTCTGAAAACATACAAACTACCAAAGCTTATTTAAGAAGAAACCATCTCCTGTGGCGCCTGGGTGGCTCAGTGGGTTAAGCCTCTGCCTTCAGCTCAGGTCATGATCCCAGCGTCCTGGGATCAAGCCCCATATTGGGCTCCCTGCTCAATGGGAAGCGTGCTTCTCCCTCTCCCACTCCCCCTGCTTATATTCCCTCTCTCACTGTGTCTCTCTCTGTCAAATAAATAAATAGATAGATAGATAGATAGATAGATAAAAGAAGAAACCATCTCCTTAATTTCTTTCTTCTGTCTTGTTGTTGGTGTATAGAAATGCAACTGATTTCTGTGCATTGATTTTATATCCTGTCACTTTACTGAGTTCTTGTATGAGTTCTAGCAGATTTGGAGTAGAGTCTTTTGGGTTTTCCACATAAAGTATCATATCATCTGCAGAGTGAGAGTTTGACTTCTTCTTTGCCGACTCGGATGCCTTTTATTTCTTTTTGTAGTCTGATTGCTGAAGCTAGGACTTCTAGTACTGTGTTGAATAGCAGTGGAGATAGTGGACAGCTCTGCCATGTTCCTGACCCTAGGGGAAAAGCTGAGAGCTTTTCAGCTCTCAGCTTTTCCCCTTTGAGAATTGTATTCTCTGTGGGTTTTTCATAGATGGCTTTTATGATTTTGAGGTATGTACCCCCTATCCCTGCACTTTGCAGAGTTTTGATCAGGAGGGGATGTTGTACTTTGTCAAATGCTTTTTCAGCATCTATTGAGAGTATCATATGATTCTTGTTCTTTCTTTTATTAATGTATTGTATCACATTGATTGATTTGTGGATGTTGAACCAACCTTGCAGCCCAGGAATAAATCCCACTTGGTCGTGGTGAATAATCCTTTTAATGTACTCTTGGATCCTCTTGGCTAGTATTTTGTTGAGAATTTTTATATCCATGTTCATCAGGGATATTTGTCTAATTCTCCTTTTTGGTGGAGTCTTTGTCCTTTTATTTTAATAAATGAATTTCCTAAGAGAAGAAAAAGAGGAAGTGCAGGAGGTAAAGGAGGCAGGACTTAAACTCCTTTCTCTAGAGCTTTCACTCTCTTTGTATTAAGCATGAATAACAGTTTATAAAACTATGTATACTGCAAATTTTCCTATCGCAAACATGTGGATATATGTATGCATGGACACTGTGCACTTAAAGGCATATGAAAGCTGTTGTAAATATGACAAATAATGTGCAAAATCTCTACCCAAAAAAGAAAAAAAAAAGCTTTTCTGAAAGAAATTGAAGAATACCTAAATAAATGGAAAGATGGGTTGGAAGATTCAATATTGAAAAAAATGTCAATTCTCCCTAAATGCATTCACAGATATAATAAAAACCCAGTAAAAATCACAGGAAGTTTTCTTATAGAACTGATAAAGCTGATTCTATTACTCACATGGAAATGCAAAAGATATATAATAATAGTCAAGACAACCTTGAAAAAGAACAAAGTTAGAGTATTAACAATACCTGATTCTAAGACTTCATATAGAACTTCAGTATCAAGACAGTGTCATATTGTTGTAAACATAGACAAATCGATCAGTGAAACAGAATAAAGCCCAGAATTAAAAAATATATAGACAGCTGATTTTACAAAGGTGCAAAAATAATTTGGCAGAGAAAAAGATATTTTTTTTTCAACAAATTATGTAGAAACAAATTGGGTATCTATATGCAAAAAAGGAAATTTGATCCAGAGAATACACAAAAAGGGGGGCACCTGGGTGGCTCAGTGGGTTAAGCCTCTGCCTTCGGCTCAGGTCATGATCTCAGGGTCCTGGGATTGAGTCCCGCATTGGGCTCTCTGCTCAGCAGGGAGCCTGTTCCTCCTCTCTCTCTCTCTGCCTGCCTCTCTGCCTACTTGTGATCTCTCTCTGTCAAATAAATAAATAAAATCTTTAAAAAAAATACACAAAAAGGATAACAGACATAAATATATAATAAAAGAAATACAACACCAAAAGCACCATCCACAGAATAAAAAAAATGATAATTAATTTCATTAAAATACTTACTATTCAAAAAATATTTCTAAAATAAAATGACAAAACAGAGTCAGAAAATATGCATAAATTATTTAGCTGACAAATTATAGATTCATATTCAGATATATGGAGTACTATTCAAAACTCAAGAAAAAAGCTGATAAATAATCCAATTAAAAATTGGCAAAAGATTTGAATAGACTCTTCACTGCAGATGGCATACAGAAGTCAAATTAGGGCACAAAATAATGCTAACCATAGTTAAGGAATTTGCATCAGGAAAGTGCAAATTAAAACTACAGTGAAACACCACAAACTACCTATGAAAATAGCTGAAACTGAAAAGACAATCAATACCAAAAGCAGCAATACAGACATTTTGTACTCATAGAAAGGCAACAAAATGAGTTAGAAGATGAGGACACAAAATTTAAGGCAGCAGGAAATTTCAGCCAAGCTTTGGTTATGGTAAAAGGTACCTCTGGGGGCACTTCGATGGCTCAGTCAGTTAAGCCTCCAACTCTTAATTTCAGCTCAGGTCATGATGTCAGGGTCTTGGAATGGAGCTCTGGCCAGCTGAGTACAGATTCACAAATAAATAAATAAAATCTTAAAAAAAAATCTACCTCTGCACATCATGCTGCTTAAACACTCAACCATTTTGCAGAATATTCACAGTGACTCCTTTTATCTATGTTATTTTTTCTTCACTTCCTCTTTCACTAATAACATTTTTTAAAAAAGATTTTATTTATTTATTTGACAGAGATCACAAGTAGGTAGAGAGGCAGGCAGAGAGAGAGAGGAGGAAGCAGGCTCCCCACTGTGCAGAGAGCCTAATGCAAGTCTCCATCCCAGGACCCAGAGATCATGACCTGAGACAAAGGCAGAGGCTTAACCCACTGAGCCACCCAGGTGCCCTTCACTGTTAACATTCTAAAGAATATTGGAAATCCAGGAAAATGGATTAAGAAATCTATCAAAAAATACATCTCTTTTCCTTGCCTATGTTGCTAGCCATGATGAAACTGGATGTTAATTTTTTTAAGATATCAAATCATCATAAACAGGTAAATTAAGTTTTATTTTTCTGAATAAATGTTCATTAGTAACTTTCTCTGTTAATGAACAAGAAACAAATCTGAACCAACTTTTAAATCCCTCAATAGTTTTCCATTATATTAGGGTAAAAAATAAAGCCCCTAACCCATCCTCCAAAGTCCCTTGTGATCCATATACACTAGCCTCCTGGATCCCAAACTGGCTCTTGTCTGCTACTTTCCTAACATGCCAGCTACATTTACAATGCAGTTCCTCTCCCATGATATGGGCCCTCTGAAAATCTAGGCCCTACAAGGACAAAAGCCTTGTGGATGACACAAGTCCAGAGGTAGCAATCACCATGTTAGAAATGAAGACCTTCAGGCCTCACCCAGACCTACTCACACAGAATCTGCATTTTAACAAGCTCTCTCTCTAGGAGATTCACAGGCATTAAAGTTTGAGAAGCACTGAGCTAGGGTACCTCTCAACTGTGGTACTTTATCTTTGTTTCCCTTTGCACTTCCCCTGACCTTTGCCTAGTAAGATTTTTCATCAGATTTCAGCTTAAAGTGTGGAGTCTGGTCTAGATCTGGACTGTGAGCTACAGTTTGCCTGAGGACAACTTTCCTTGGGGACAAGTTTCCTTGGCTCCTGAAGGGAACCTAGAATTCTGGCCTCAATAAATTATGTATGCTTAGCTCAGACAAGAACATATTCATCAAAGCACTCAGAACACCTATTTTATAATTAAATTGATTTGCATAACATGCCAGAAATGTCATTTGTGGTGGAAAGTAATGATATAGTGTGCAAATTAAACTGTTACAACTAGAACTGTATACATGACATAATTATGATTTTGCAGGCTGTAATGCCCAGTGGGACATGTGGACTTTTCATACAGATTCTAATCTGCAATGCCCAGAAGAACAGCTTGGTTTTGTCCTAAAGGGAACCATTAGGAATTCTTCACACCTTCCTCTTCTGGTAAAAGCACACAGTTGTACAACTTGGTGACTCTTGCGTTCAAAGAAGATTTATATAAACAACATTTTGCTGATTTTGGTAAATGAAGCCTCCAGAATGAATTGGTGTGCAAAGAATTGCTGCTGGTGCTACTGTAATTCTGGTGCAACTCTTATTTTTTTTTCTACTTGAGAAAGCCTAACCCTGAAAGGATTTCCACAATGTCTTAACAGATATTGGTAAGGGATTGATTTATGTAATACTCTGCATTTTTTAAATTTTTTTTTACAGATTTATTTATTTATTTATCTTATTTGACAGACAGATCACAAGTAGGCAGAGAGGCAGGCAGAGAGAGACAGGAGGAGGAGGCAGGCTCCCTGCTGAGCAGAGAGCCCGAAGCGGGACTCGATCCCAGGACCCTGAGATCATGACCTGAGCCGAAGGCAGAGGCTTTAACCACTGAGCCACCCAGGTGCCCCAATACTCCGCATTTTTTATAGAAAGTTAAAAATGCTGTTACATTTAGAAATAATTTTGATTTGGTTTATAAGATGACTGAATAGCAGGTGGAAAATGGAAAACAACTAGTATTATACTATACTTTAACTACCTAGAATTTAAATAAAAAGTTGAAATGAAAAAGAAAAGAATACAAATAATGAATAATCTAATAATATTTTGTTATTGTGAGTAAGTCTGGATAAGCAAAATAGCTCTAAGACTGACTGTAATCTTTAATCATACTTAATTATCTGGCTAGCAAAATGACAATGACTCCCTAGGATGAATTTTGTTACTAGAAGCTCAGACAGCTTAAAAATGGGTTTAAGGATTTAGGTCATACTGTTTCCTATGTAAGAAATCTCTCTGATGATTCTGTTCAAAATGTTTATTCCACTTAATTAACCACATTCTCTGACTAATCTTTTAAGTTAAATCACTTAGCTATTCACCTGTGTATCCTTGTATCCTTTCACCCACTTCTGACAATAATTTCATATACATATATGAAAATGCAGAAAATGTCCCTCTAGGTCCTCTCTACTTTCTGACTTAATAAAAGCCCACAGATTGCACTTGAGAATTTTAAGTTATCTCATAGTTTGGGATTGCATGGAAGGAAACCAATTCCAAATAAATATGCATTTACCAATTGCAATTATTGGCATAGGTCATTTATATTGCTAGCAGTAGGTTCCAGGCTTCAGCTCAATTTTATTCTGCTAAAACCTAGTGGAGAGGAAAGGGCTCTCAAATCAAATGAGAGTAGTTAGAGAAACTCAGTTCTAATTACTGTGACAGCAAAATAAAGTGACTTTTAAATGTGGAATGTGCTTTTAGCAATGTTGGTATATTTATGACGAATACAAAGTTTCTAGCCTAATATTAAAATGAAAATCTCTATTTCATACACATTTTCCATAGAAAAATAAAGTAGGAATTTGGAATGAAAAAAAAATCATACCCAGTACTGACAAGTTTTAATGAAAACCACAGTTAAGACAAATATTTACCTGGAGTGTCTGAGCTTTTCCCCCAGTTTCATCTTCAGCCTTTCTCTGATACTTCCTCTTTCTCTCTCTTCATGCCCTGGCCTTTCCTATCCCTATCCACCTATGAAAACACCATGGATACTCAGTGGACAGTAGCTGATTGCCATCTCCACCCCACATTCCTCAGCACACGGTATTTCATTCTCCTCACTGTTGTGCCCCATGTTTCCTATTCTCCTCTCATTGCTCTCTGACCTCAACTCTATCAGAAACTGGACGTTGCTCTCACAAAAGCCACCAGGAATCTATTAATTCCCAGACTTAATGATCATAGAGCTCTCCTATTCCACTAGAGCACTTATTTCACTTTTGGCACTGTACTTCACTTTGTCCAGGTTGAGGTTTTTTTTTCTCCCTTTAATTCTGCAACACTCAGCTTTCCAATTCCCAATTCCTTCATGCATCTCTGGCCACTCTGCTCAGTGTCCTTTTCTGTTTTTTTTCCTTTTCTCACTTTGTGTAAGCCAGAGTTCTTGGTTGTCAAAGGAAATGGGCTAATTGAAAGGAAATTGGCTTTAATGTCAAAATGTTAGGGGATTGGAGAAACCCACTGGAGAAATGGGCAGGAACACAATGCAAGAAAGCCTGTGAAACAGCCAAAATCTGTCCTAGTCTATCTAGCTCGCTAAGAGCTGCTGTCCTTGCTACGAGATGCAGACGCGACAGCTTCCTTTGATATGTCTACACCATTGAGGTGTAGGATACATTTTCTAGGGTCACGATATTGTTTCCTTGGTTGACTTTGCAACCCAAATTCCCCTTTTTCCCCCTGGCCGTTTGTCCCCTTCTCTCCATTTACCAAATCCAGCATAGGTGACTTTTACTGGCAAACCTACAGCAAGTCCTCTATGATGGAAAAGTCAGTTTACAGAACTTTTGGCTTCTGGCCTTAGTGACAGCTTCTGTTTGCCACCAAGAGTCATATGGTAGAATAGAGGATCAAATGTTATGTTAGCCAATGCATACATGCTGTATATCCATTTTGTAATCTCTAACTTCCACAAGTTTCTTTTTCCTCCTTCTCTTTTACCTTATACATTTCAATGGATAGGTCATACAAAACTATGCCTTTAGTCACTCTAATGACTCCGAAGTCATCATTTCTATTAAGCTCCTATAGAACTATTCTGCTGTGGGGCGCCTGGGTGGCTCAGTGGGTTAAAGCCTCTGCCTTCGGCTCGGGTCATGATCCCAGGGTCCTGGGATCAAGCCCCATATCGGGCTCTCTGCTCAGCAGGGAGTCTGCTTCCCCCACTCTCTGTGCCTGCCTCTCTGCCTACTCGTGATCTCTGTCTGTCAAATAAATAAATAAATCTTTGAAAAAAAAAAAAAAAAAGAACTATTCTGCTGAGTGCATTTTACCTGGATGTTTTCAGAATGCTCCTTGAAAAAACTGCCCACCATACCCGAGTCCTCAGTCTTAATGCTTGATGACCATCTACCTAAGCGCCAAGTGTCTTCTTTTTCCTACACTGACCAACTCCCTTCACATCTAATATGTCACTGAGTCCTAGTGACTGTACATTGTGATTTACTTTGAGCTACCTCTTTGTCCCCTCTTTACTCCCAGTGTCATATTGCACATAGACCAAGAACCGCACATGCTATTCAATCAACCAGGGAGCTTTTATAAAATGCATATTACTCCAACCAATTCATGAACTCTGAATCAATTTGTATAGTAATATCTCAAAACCTATATTTTGTACAAAATCTGTCTTAGCCAATTTTCTTGTATAATTTGGTTTGGGAATTGTTGGCCAATAATATTGGCTTCCTGTTTAGTGTTTTTTCCTCTAGTTTCCCCTCCCTTCAGCCTATTTTCTACAAGCAAATATTTAATTTAATAAACATCTGAGGATGACACTCCCTTTCATAAAAGTTTTCAGTCCCATGTGTTTGTTCAGTTCCATGTGTTGTTTGAAGGACACAGCTGAAGATGTTTCACAGGGAACTGATCACTTGATGATCCTGGCCTTTCTAACATTTTTACTTTTCATGCTGTATTAATGTCCTATACACAGAACTTGCTCATGTTCAGAATGTTTTTCTTATCTTCTAAATCTGTTTATTTTGCACATAGTTTGAACTTAAGTAATTGTATTTTTGCAATATAATGATTCCCCCCCCCCAATAGTTGCCATATTAGAGGAAATAAAATTGAAGTGCCTTCAGGCTAGTGTATGGTTTTATATCAATTAACCTCACCGAACTGTCTTTTATAAATCATTAATGAATATTCTTTTTCGTTTACACATTTAATTTCAGAGACCATCTGTTAAGAATATGGAAACTAAAAATGCAACAGAGCTGGAAGAGTTTTTTCTCACAGGACTCACATATCAACCAGAGTGGCAGATTCCCTTGTTCCTGATGTTCTTGGTTATATATCTCATCACCATTGTGGGGAACCTTGGTCTGATTGCCCTCATCTGCAATGACCCTCACCTTCACATCCCCATGTACTTATTTCTTGGGAATCTGGCATTTGTGGATGCTTGGTTATCATCCACAATATCCCCCAAGATGCTGGCCAACTTCTTTTCTGAGAGCAAGATGATCTCTCTCTCTGAATGCATGATACAATTTTTCTCCTTTGCAATCAGTGCAACCACAGAATGTTTTCTGCTGGCAACAATGGCATATGATCGGTATGTGGCCATATGCAAACCGTTACTTTATCCAGTGATTATGTCCCATATGCTGTGCATCCAGCTCATAGTTTTGTCATTTTTAGGTGGCCTTCTTCATGCCATAATTCATGCTTCTTTTTTATTTAGATTAACTTTCTGCAATTCTATCATAGTACATCACTTTTACTGTGACATTATACCATTACTTAAGATTTCGTGTACTGATCCTTCTATTAATTATCTGATGCTATTTATTTTCTCTGGATCAATACAAGTATTTACCATTTTAACTGTTCTTGTGTCTTACACACTTGTTCTCTTTACAATCTTAAAAAAGAAGTCTCTACAAGGTGTAAGGAAAGCCTTTTCCACCTGTGGAGCCCACCTCTTATCTGTCTCTCTGTACTATGGCCCCCTTCTCTTCATGTATGTGCGCCCTGGATCTGCAGAGGCAGATGATCAAGATATGATGGGTTCTGTATTCTACACTGTCATAATTCCTTTCTTAAATCCAATTATATACAGCCTGAGAAATAAGAAAGTCATAGATTCACTGAGAAAAATATTAAAGAGAAATGTTTAGATCTCATACTAATATCTATTCTCCTTTCATTAAAATGAGAAAATTCTGTGGACTAATGTTGCTATGTGTTAAGTAGTAGTCATTTTTTTTGCAGTTATAATTACCTTAGTCTTCAATGACTAGGAGGAAGAACCTAATAATCTCATAAAAGAATTTGTGTATATTTTTCAAACCACACAAGAAATTTTATTATTAAAATATTTTTTTAAAAAATATTTGATATATTTATTTGACAGAGAAAGAGAAAGAGACAGCGAGAGAGCAAATCCAAGCAAGCAGGGTGGGAGAGGGAGAAGCAGGCTTTCTGCTGAGCAGGGACCCCCCCCCGCACCTACCTAATGTGGGGATCAATCCCAGGACCCACAGATCATGACCTGAGCTGAAGGCAGAAGCTTAATGACTGAGACACCCAGGGACCCACATACAAGGAATTTTAATCAAGTGTTCATATCATACTTAAATAAAACAAAAAAATGTAAACATTTCACAGACTTGTCTGTTCCTTGGTGTGATTTATAAATGCATTAAGTACTAAAATAGTATAGTGCCTCTGAACAGAACTTGATTTTGATGTCTTTGATACTTATGCAGCTATATAGCCAAGACCCATGTTCCATTTAACTGGATAGTAGAGGCAGACTTGTGTTTGAGTGAACAGAGGAAAACCCCAAGAGTTCTGCTAGCCATCAAGGTTTTCTTTCTACTTTATTTAGGCCATGGTGAATTTTACCTCTCGTGTGGCTTCAACTCTGATAATCACGGAGAGAAATAAAAAGAAAAGAGAGCAATGAGGAAAGAAAATGACAAGGGTTTTAAGACAATGTAGAAAGGGTCACGCTTTAAGAGATGTTTTTAGGCTAGTGTGCTTCTTAGAGGAAGAAAGAGGCAAGTTGCCTCTCACTGTCTATGATGCCTACTATAGGACCTTTCTAGCTGTGTTTGTATGTTGTTGGACAATCTGTAAAACTTCACTGATAAAGAAAGCTAACACATTCACCAAGGACTTAAGCTGGTGTGGACATAGACAAAAGTGGCCAACTTGGAAGAAAGTGGTCTCAATATCCCTAGAATTAAAAAAAAAAAATTAAGCTAGAAAGATTTAAAAATCAATAATATGTAGTTTTTGGAATGTGTTATTGACAATGAGGGGCTTTAAATGCATGTTACCAAAGTCTAAATAATTTTAAGGTGACTTAATGTCATAGTGGGTACCTAGTGGGTACTTAAAAGAGATATGAAAATTTATATGAATTATAGTGTTTTGTGCCTCAAAGTCCATAAATGTTATTTTTTATCATACTCCATTTGCAAAGTATACTGAGTAATCCATCTCAGTCCACCTCTACCCTTCCTTTCTTACCACTGATTCCATACACATTTCTACTGAGACCACTAAGCCTGTAATCCCCATGACTACCCACTTCTGTGATTTGCAAAACTCTAATTACTTATCCTCTTCAGTATCAGTATCAGTATCCTACTGATACTCTCTTACTTCCCAAACTTTGTAGACATAACTAACGTTAATGATATATTTTCAATAACATTTAATAGATTGTCTTTGCCACTAGGTTATGTAGTATCATATATGGTATATTTTTGTAGATACATATATATCTACAAAAATATATGTATATAAATATATATGTGTATATATATTATATATGTGTGCATATATATGGTGAACATACAAAAAATATATGTGTGGACATACGTGTGTATATACATATGCATATATATGTATACATATGCATATATTTTTCTGCTCATGTGTAAGTCCAGAATATATGATATAGATCTAGTTAGATCTACACTTAAATATATATCCACGTAACTATCAGTATCTTCTTCAGCCTGCACTTGTTCACCCTGGCATTATTTGAGGTTTTGTTTTTAAGTAAACCTTGGTTTAACACTGAAGTGCTTTTCCTCCAATTCTCCTAAGACCATGTTTTATACCCATATAGAATTATTGAAAGCCTTCTGGAAACACCTCATTCTTTCAGGTTCAAACGTTTGCCTATTTAGGTCTCTCCATAGAGAATAAAATCCTCCATGTCACTCCAAAACTACTCATGTGTATTTGCAATGGATGTGATGTTTTTTCTTTAAGGTCTAGCAACGTAAGTGTTATAGCTTCCTTGATGCATTTCCAGATTACCACAAAGAGGATAGGAATTCATACTCATTTGAAGCATATTAGTTTATTTATTCTTCTTAGATCATACTTGGCCTTGTGTGGTACTTATTTTTGGCTTACACACTCTTTTAGAATATAACTTATAAGCCCTAGTACTCCTGAACTTGTTCAGCACATAGGACAGTGACTTACACATGAGGTCCTAAGTAAGTATTTGTGAACTACCTGTGAAATTTTAAAAATGTAACAGCATGAACACATAAAACACAATAGAATGTGTCATGTCACTCTTTTTCAGTAAGTTAATGAGCCCAGGGAAATTACTAGGTTGGGGATGGCTGCTGCAGGCCAACTCCTCTTCCTGTTTCTTTCATGACAATCTTGAGCATCATAGACATAAAGTGAATTCTTCCTCTTATCACTAGAATTAGTTCCTTGGATGGAGTATGAGACAATATCAAGGAGAAGCCCTTTCATTAGATGCTTCTTTAAAGATATAACACATATAACTATTTAATAAAAATACCATTATTAAAAATAGAAAGACAGGGTGCCTAAATTGCTCAGTTCCTTAAGCATCTTCCTTCAGCTCAGGTCATTATCCCAGAGTCCAGAGATCAGGCTTCCTGCTCAATGGGGCGCCTGCTTCTCCCTCTACATCTCCTCCACCTCCCTCTGCTCCTTCATGCTTTATCTCAGATAAATAAATGAAATCTTTTAAATAAAGAAAGAAAAAATAAAGAAAAATATCATTATCATGTACTTCTGGAGGTACAGATCACAAGATTAGACCAGGTCATCTGCTCTCTTTTTGTTTTCTTGAGAGATACTCCCAAGACCTAGCAAAGGAACTGAATGGATTAATGTGCAGCTGTTTTTACTCTTTAAACTTGAGAATTTATATCTTACTTATGTGTGCAGCTTATTGATTCTTTGTTTTATGATATTCATATCATTCTGATTTTTCCTGTTAATTATCTAGATTTTTCTTGTTCATTCATTTTTATGACCCTAAAACAAAAATAGTAATATAAACTACTACTGTGTATTTCTTCAGTCTCAGAAAGGTCTGTTTTCCTAATTGGCTTTTTCTTTGAATGAGAAGTCTGACATCCACCTGTGAGTCTGAGAATGGTGTGTTACCTCTCAGGTCTGACTGTAGGCTGGAAGAGTATGGGACAGAGAGCTGGGGGTCTCTCAGAAGCTCAGACTTCCTCTGTAGCCTCCTCTTGTATATTTCAGGTCTGTAGATTCATTTCTTCTGGTTGGAACTCCAGTAAAATACCAACTATCTTATTCCTTCCAGAAATCCATCAAAATCCTTTGTCCACTGATGTAATCCCATTCTCATTTCTGTTACAGTGCTATTCATTTTGTATACTATTTTTGTGATATAAGTAGCATGTTGGGAAAGAGGTAAAAAATATATATCTGTGCAAAGCCCATATTATAGACAAGATATTCTATTAGTTCTTTAAAAAGAATATATGACATTACATATGTATTATTTAATAGATACTTAGATGTAAAGGATGATATCACAATGTTAAGTTTGTGTATTTGTCTAGAACAACTGCTCCTGATGTGGGATTAAGTCAACCCTTGGAAACACAGATTACATACTTTGCTTGTTCTTTATTATGAAGGTTCATTTTCTTAAGTTGAAGATTTAAAAGAACTCATAATTCCTGTAAAAATCTTCTGCACAGCAAAGGAAACTACCAACAACAACAACAACAAAAAAAGGCACCCTACTGAAAGGGAGGAGATATTTCCAAATGATATGTCTGATAAACAGTTAGGAGTCAAAATATATAAAGAATTTACACAACTGGACACCAAGGAAACCCAAATACTCTGATTAAAAACGGGCAGAGGACTGAAATAGAATTTTCACCAAAGAAGACATAGATGGCCAACGGACACATAAATGGATGGATGTTCAACATCACTAATCATCAGGGAAATGCAAATGAAAACAATGAGATATCACCTTACATCTGTCACAATACTTATAATCAGAACCACAAGAAATAATAAATGTTGGTGAACATGTATATAGAAAGGAAAACTTGTGCACTTGGTGAGAACACAAATTGGTGCAGCCACTATAAAAAACAGTAAGGAGGTTCCTAAAAAAATTGAAAAGTAGAACTACTACTATATGATACATTATTTCCCTTACTGAGTATTTATCTAAAGAAAGTGAAAACCTATTTCAAAAAGATATATGCAACTCGATTTTATTGCAACATTATTTAAAATAGCCATGATATGGGAGCAATTCATGTCCATTGGTTGATGAATGGATAATGAAGAAGTACACACACACACACACACACACACACACACACACACACACACACTGGAATATTATTTTGCCATAAAAGAGAATGACATCTTGTGATATGCAGCAACATGGAAGGACCTAGAAGGCACAATGTTAAGTGAAATAAATCAGTGGGAAACAAATACCATACGATTTCATTCATATGTAGAATTTAAGAAACAAAACAAATGAAAAATAAAACTAAAAAGACAAACAAACATAAAAGGAAACTTAAATATAGGGAACATCCTGGTGGATGGGAGGTGAGCGGGGGTGGAGGATGTGAGAAATAGAAAAAAGAGATTAAGAGTGGACTTATCTTGATGAGAACTGAGAAATATATAGCATGATATTGTACACCTGAAAATAATATAATAGTGTATGTTAACTATCTTGAATAAAAGTCTCAAAAAGAACAACTCATATTTAATATCTATTTAAATGTAATTAATGTAATATACATACACTTTTCTCATCACTTTACAATACTTTCTACTGTTCAGGAGATTGCTAACAAAATTGTCTTACATTGTATTCAAGGAAATACCGTAATTAGGTTAAGAAAAACATCACTCAACACTAGAACAGTATTTCTCAATGTCTTCATTGTAGACCAGCTATGACAAAATCTTACCGAGTATGTATACTCAGTATATGTCAAAATCTCTCTGGCATAGACATTGTTGTTCTTTTACAATGGTGATTCATAAATTATAGTGGGCATCAAGATCATGGGGAGAACTTGTGAAAGCATATTGATAAGCTCCATCAGTAGTGTTTCTGATTTAGTTATGCTAATGCTATTGGCTTGAAGCCATACTTAGGAACCACTGTTTTAAAATACTCAGTGAAGCAAAGTTTTTATAATAACAAAATATTTAGAGACAGTCAAAATGGAGTTTCTGCACATCCTCTCTCTCCTACTTAATCACAATATGTGAATATTCTAAAGGTTTCTACCCTCTGGTTTGTACTTTCCTCCCTGCTTTGGGATGGTGAGTCCAAATTTCAATGGGGCTCTTGTTTTAAAGGATGAAGAATTGTGGACCTTTCATAACTTTCTCTTGGAAACCATGATTGAAAGTGATGATAGCCAATGAAAACTCCATTGCCTCATTTGGGTAAAGTTAATAGATGGGACCTTAGTTCATTCAAAAATGAGCTTTTCTTAATGCATCAAATTTCTTTTTTTTTTAAACTATGTTCAGTTAAAAAATGAATTTTTTAAGTAGAATGAACTTTTGGATCATCATTCTCAATGAAATTTCATATACAACATATTCCAGGGACATCTAGTGGCTCAGTCTGTTAATCATCTGCCTTTGGCTTAGTCATGATCTCAGGATCCTGGGATACAGTCCTGTATCAGACTTCCTGCTCTGTGGGGAGTCCGCTTCTCCTTCCAGCTACATGGATCACTGTTGTGTATCCTGATGACAGCATTCCTCACTTTGGCTCCAAGACCTCTAGACCACCAGATGATAAGATCAAGGGTACATAAAGCAAAAATTATGCTGGTGGCCAAAAAAATAAAAAAAAAAATGCCAGTGGGTTCTTGGGAGTAACAGTGAGTGGTCCCACTGAACCAGTATAATACACTGGTTGCTGACTCAGAAAACATACAGCCTTCTGGAAATACTCTAATGCTGTAAGGTATCACATGTAGTTATGCTATAAAGGAGTCTCCAAAAAGGCTATTCCACAGTCTATCAAATAAGTTGCTTCAGAACGGAGGTGGGGATAAGACCAGTGAATTTTATGGTCATGGGTCCTTTGCTGCACTCTTTGGATGTGAAGTAAATTCCTTGTTCAGAAGATACACTGCATGTAATCCTATGATTTTGGGCAGTAGATAAGGAATTCTGAAAAGTCCAAGATGATGCTTTTGGTAGAATAAATGAATGAAACTTGACCATTCTCTTACAGCATACACAAAGATAAACTCGAAATAGATAAAAGACCTCAACGTGAGGCAGGAATCCGTCAGAATTCCAGAGGAGAACATAGGCAGTAACCTCTTCAACATCAGCCACAGCAACTTCTTTCCAGATATGTCTCCAAAGGTAAAGGAAATAAAAGGAATCACATGGCCTAATTGGTGGAGCGCCATGGACAGCAACCTATACTTGTTACAAAGCCTTTTCCTGTTCTGAGCCCATCTCAAAACTAGCAGTTTATCTGGTCACTTCATAAATGGGCTGGTATAATACACCCAAATGAGGATAATACAGTGTCCAGAATCCACAGGAACCCACTAGGTGTTGTGACTCTTTTTAGGATACGGGAAGGGCCAGATGCAGCAACTTACCCTTCACCTCAGAAGGGAAATGTTCATGTGTCCTATATCACTGACCCCTAGGAATTTCACAAGTATAAGATCTCTAAATATGTTTTTTTAAGTAGACACCACACACAATGGGGGATTGGAACTCACAACCCTCAAATCAAGAATTTCATGCTCTATGCAGTGAGACAGCCAGGTATTCTGGATATTGTTGGATTTATTTCTCCCTCTCTGTCATGCACATTTCTTACCAGGAAGCATTGAACAGTTGCTACTTCTTGCTCACTGGTGTCAAACATCATAATGCCATGTGTGTGCTGGGCCAGTTTGATATCTTTGTGGGAAAGAAAGACATCAAGAATCCTGAGAAATATTTGCACATCATATATCTGATAATGGCTTGAACTTGTATATAGGAAGAATTCACAAAACACACTAATTAAAATTTACTCAGAAGAATTAACTCAATTAAAAACTTGGCCGGGATTTGAACATACTTCACCAAATAAGATATAAAGATATCAAAACAGGACACAAGAAGATGCTTTATACAGTGTGTTATCACCACAGCCCATTTGTATAAATGACCAAGGTTGAGAAGACTACTCTTACTGGAAGCAACATCACAGACCTTCTGTGCTCAAGGGAGGCAACAAAATGAGTTAAGAGGTATTTATACAAAATTGAAGGGGTCAGTAGGTGTAAGCCATTTGCGTTATGTTGAAGCCACCTCTGCACACCATCCTGCTTACTCCACCCTTCTACTAAGTTTTCAGAATGACATTATTTTATCAGTGCTGTTTTCCCTCCTCCATTTTGGCTTGCACAAGCAAAATTATAAGGAAGTAAGAATGTGCAAATATTTCTCAGTCTGCCAAAACTGATGCTGTTTGTTTCCCCCTAGCTGCCAATGAAGTCCCATGTGAAGGCTGAACAATTTTTCTACTCTTCAAGGAGTAAATCACAAAGAAGTAATTTTTTTTTTATTTTTCTGAAGGAAAGTTCATTGACAACTTACTTTATAAGTCACAAAAGGCAAACCTGAACACAGATACCACCATGTTCAAAATCCCTCATTTCCTTTAAGTTGGGGTAAAATACAAAGTCTCTGAATGAGCCTCCAAGGGCTTGTGTGATCCCATCCATGCTGGCCTCCCCCGTACCATCTGGTTACTCCTAGCTTCTCCCTTTGTAATCTGTTAGATTGTGCTATTCCCATGATCTGGGCTCTCTGAAAATCTAGCCCTCCAAGGACAAAGGCCTTGTGGGTGATACAAGTCCAGAGGCAGCAACCACCAGGTTAGAACTGAAGACCCTCAGGCCTCACCCAGACCTACTCATAAAGAATCTGCATTTTAAAAAAAAATTTTTAATTTTTTAATTATTTATTTATTTTTTATTTTTTATAAACATATAATATATTTTTATCCCCAGGGGTACCAGTCTGTGAATCGCCAGGTTTACACACTTCACAGCACTCACTATAGCACATACCCTCCCCAATGTCCATAACCCCACCCTCCTCTCCCAACCCTCCCCCCAGCAACCCTCAGATTGTTTTGTGAAATTAAGAGTCATTTATGGTTTGTCTCCCTCCCACTCCCATCTTGTTTCATTTGTTCTTCTCCTACCCCCTTAACCCCCCATGTTGCATCTCCACTCCCTCATATCAGGGAGATCATATGATAGTTGTCTTTCTCCGATTGACGTATTTTGCTAAGCATGATACCCTCTAGTTCCATCCACGTTGTCGCAAATGGCAAGATTTCATTTCTTTTGATGGCTGCATAGTATTCCATAGTGTATATATACCGCATCTTCTTTATCCATTCATCTGTGCATGGATATCTAGGTTCTTTCCATAGTTTGGCTATTGTAGAATAGCGCCCAATCACTCCCGTCTCCCCGGCCTCCGGCCATGCTCCGAGCTCACCCAGCCTGTGACTGGTTCAAGGTAACCCCGAGCTGAGAGCTCACTCCCAGCTCTGTCTCTGTAGCCAGCTTCCCCGTTCTAATACCTGCAAGCTCTGTGACACTCAGACACCCCCGATCCTTCTGTGACCCTGTGGGACCTGAGGCCACACTGACCCCATGTGAGCTTCACCCCGTTTTAGCCTCTGGAGTGATGTCCCTTAGCAGAACAGACTTTTAAAAGACCTGATTTTGTGCTCCGTTGCTCTGCCACTTGCTGGGAGCTGGCCCCTCCCCCAGCGGTCTATCTTCCCGTCCCTTTGGATTCCTTCTCTGCCAGTCCTACCTTTCAGAAAGTGGTTGATTTTCTGTTTCTAGAATTGCTGTTCTTCTTCTCTTTGATCTCCCATTGGATTTGTAGGTGTTTACAATTTTTAGATAAGCTATCTAGCTGATCTCCTGCTACCTAAAGTAGTCTCAGCCTGCTACTTCTCCGTCATCTTGACTCATCCCTATGCAGAATCTGCATTTTAACAAGTTCTCTCTCTATGAGATTCACAGGCATTAAAATTAACAAGACACTAAACAACAAGTGTTAGAGGATGAGGAGAAAGGGGAACCCTCTTACACTGTTGGTGGGAATGCCAGTTGGTGCAGCCACATTGGAAAACAGTGTGGAGATTCCTTAAGAAATTAAAAACAGAGCTTCCCTATGACCCTGCAATTGCACTACTGGGTATTTACCCCAAAGATACAGATGTGGTGAAAAGAAAGGCCATCTTTACCCCAATGTTCATAGCAGCAATGGCCACAGTCACCAAACTGTGGAAAGAACCAAGATGCTCTTCAATGGACGAATGGATAAGGAAGATGTGGTCCATATATAGTATGGTGTATTATGCCTCTATCAGAAAGGATGAATACCCAACTTTTGCATCAACATGGACGGGACTGTAGGAGATTATGCTGAGTGATATAAGTCAGGCAGAGAGAGTCAATTATCATATGGTTTCGCTTATTTGTGGAGCATAAAGAATAACAAGGAGGACATAGGGAGATGGAGAGAAGGGAGCTGGGGAAATTGAAGGGGGTATGCCAACTATCAGAGACTGTGGACTCTGAGGAACTAACTGAGGGTTTGGAGGGGAGAGGTGTGGGAGGTTAGGTGAGCCTGGTGGTAAGTATTGTGGAGGCCACATATTGCATGGAGCACTGGGTGTGATGCATAAACAGTGAATTCTGGAACACTGAAAAGAAATTAAAAAAAATTAAAAAAAATTGAGAAGCACTGAGCTATGGCATGTCTCACTGTAGTGCTTTATCATTATTTCCTTTGCACTTCCCCTGACCTTTGGCTACTGATATTTCTCATAAAATTTCAGCTTAAAGTGTGGAGTCAGGTCTAGTTTGTGAGCTGCAGTTTGCATGAGGACAACTGTCCTTGGGGATGGCTCCTGAAGGGACCCTAGTACTCTGGCCTCAATAAAATCATGTATGATTAGCTCAGACAAGAACATATTAATCAAAGTCCTCAAAGCAACACCAATTCATAGATAAACTGGTTTGCCTAAACATGCCAGGAGTGTTCTTAGTGGTGGAAAGCAGCAGCGCAGTGTGCAATTTCAACGGTTGCAACTAGAACTGTATATGTGACATGATGTTCTCAGTCTGTAAAGCCTATTGAGACACCTGGACTTCTCATACAGATTCTAATCTGCAATGCCCAGAAGAACAGCTTAGTTCCCTTTGTCCTAAAGGGAACCCTTGGGTGCTATTAGAAGAAATTTAGTTTTCCAGTCCTTCCTTTTTTTTGGAAAAAGCATGTAGTTTTCTGAGGATTGGTTGACTCTTGCATTTAAAGCAAATTTATATAAACAACATTCTGCTGATTTTGGCAAATGAAGCCTCCAAAATGAATCAGTGTGTAAAGAGTTGCTGCCTTATGGCCATTGCAGAGCTATTGTATTTTTTTCTTGTTTTGAAAGCCTAACACTTTGAAATGATTTCCTCAGATTTCTTGTAAGATATGGGTAAGACAGAAATGATTTCTATAATATTCATTATTCTTTATATATAAATTGGAAATATTGTTACAGTTATAATAGTTTCATATTGGGATTACAGTTACCAAAAAACAGATGAATAATGTAAAGCAAATGGTGAATAATCTATATATTTTTGTTGATAGCCATAATCTAGATAAGCAAAATAACTTTGAGATTGAATTACTCTCTTTAAAATGTTTTATTATCCCTAACATAATTATAATGACTTTATAGGTATAGTGAAAATATTTAAAATAGAAAATATTTAAAATTTAAACTGCCTTTAAGTATCAGGTCTTAATGATTCCTATGTAAGAAATATTCCAGGTTATTGTGATTAATAGTCCATTCTGTTTAACTGAATACATTTTCTGATTAAAAGTTTCAAGGTAAGTCACTTGGATATTAACTATCCTTTATCCCACTTTATAAATTTTTTAAACTATTTTATTTATATGTATATGTAGCAAGAAATAGGCAGTAAGTGTCCCCTCATAGCACCAACATTTATGGCTTGATAATTACCACACACAAATTGAATTTGAGAATTTTCAATTATTTAGTGACTTGGGATTGCATGAGAAGAAGTCCTTTCCAAATAAATATGCCTTTAGTAAATGCAGTTACTGGCTTTGGTTATCTGTGTCCCTTATATTTTACTCTGGTTTTTGGTTCAATTTTATTCTGCTAAAAACACTGATGGAGGAAACGTGCTCTCAAGTAAAACCAGCAGGATTTCTATAAAAAGTCAGTTTTAATCACTGTAATAAAAAATATAAAACAACCTTTAAATATGAGTGGAACTTTCAAGCAGTGCTTATATATGTGTATATATATATATACATATATACATATGAACAGCATAAAGTTTATAAAGTTAAACTGAAAAAACTCTTGCATACACATATTTCATAGGAACATAAATTTGGAAATTTGAAGAAGAGAAAATGAAAAGATTCCAATGTTGACAACTTAATGAAAACTAATGGAGGATAAACATTTGTCCCCCCAAACTCTCTGGGCCTTTACATTTTTGTTGTTCTTAGCCTTTCTCTGATGTCCTTCCTCTTTTTTCTCTGTAGTCTTTCTCACACTTAACCATCTGTGTGTCTGTTATTCTTTGCCTATTTCTCTTCCTCCATCTCCTGATCTTTTTTAAAAATTATTTTATTATTATGTTCAATTAGTCAGCATATAGTAGTACATTAGTTTTTTGTTTGCTTGTTTGTTTTTAATTTAATTTTATTTTTTCAGTGTTCCAGGATTCATTGCTTATGCACCACACCCAGTGCTCCATGCAATACACCATTAGTTTTTGATGCAGTGTTCAATGATTCATTAGTGGCATGTAACACCCAGTGCTCATCACCACACATGCCCTCCTTAATACCCATCACCTGGTTACCCCAGCCCCCAAGCCCTCCTCTCTTCAGTAATCCTCAGTTTGGTTCCCAGAGTCCAGAGTTTCTCATAGTTTGTTTCCCTCTCTGATTTCTTACCATCCCTCCCTTCCTCTGTGGTTCTCCATGCTATTCTTTATGTTCCACATATGAGTGAAACCATATAATTGTCTTTCTCTCCTTGACTTATTCACTTAGCATAATTCCCTTCAGTTCCAACCATGCTTAGCCACCTGATCCACTTGGGCACCCTCTCCTGATCTTTTCACCACTAAAATTTCTCCTCCTTCTTGTCTTGTCTCTTTTCTCTTCTTGATGCCTTCCTCTCCATTTCTCTCTTTTGAAAACTTTATTAGAACAATATTAGGGAATAAATGCTGTATTTGTCAAAGCACTGCAGACATCTAAAAACTATCCTCCACATTCTTGGAGTATTTGATATAGTTTCCCTGCTAACTGTTATGCAACTTGTTTCCCATTCACTGCTCATTATTCTCTGGCCTCAACTGTATCATATAATGAAAGCTGCTCACACTAAAACCACTGAAAATATTTTAGCTTCCATGCTCAATCACACCTGTTTGCTCCTTGTCCTACTAGAGCATTTATTTTATTTCATTTTTATTTTTTAAAGATTTTATTAATTCATTTGACAGAGAGAGACACAGGGGGAGAGGGAACACAAGCAGGGGGAGTGGGAGAGGGAACACACGCAGGCGAGGCAGGCTTCCCACTGAGCAGGAAGCCCGATGCAGGGCTTGATCCCAAGACCCTGGGATCATGACCTGAGCTGAAGGCAGATGTTTAATGACTGAGCCACCTAGGAACCCCAGTGGTAGAGCATTTATTTTAAAGTGATTTGACACCATAACTTTCTTTGTTCTTCTTGAGTACTCCCTCTCTTTATGTTCATGACACTCATCTTTCTGGTTTCCCTTCTCTTCTTGATCATTCTGCTCAGTATCCTTTCCTGGTCTCTCCCTGTCTTTATTCACTGCCAGTCAGAACTATTAGTTTCAGGAATAAATTATTTTTTTTTGGAATGAAATCTAACAGAAATGCTGGGAGATTAAAGGAATCACAGCTAGAGAAAAAATGGGCAGAAACAGAAGGAAGCAAGGTAATCTGTCAATAGCAAAAATCATGTCCCAACATTGGCTCCATGAAGGCTGCTATCAGTCACCAGGGCTCTGTGGGTATGCCACTGCTCACACTGACAGAGTCATGGATGTGGATTCAGGGTGCATTTGCTGGAACTTCATACTTAGCTTTGGCTGCCTTAGCAACTCAAAATCTCTTTCCCTTTTCCTCCCTCATTCCAAATTCCAAATGCATTGTAGATGGGTTTCAGTTGCCAAAGTTACATTCCAGTTCCCCTCACTGTGGTTGTTAGAGGGATAGGAAAGTCTGTTGTAGCTCTTTTGGCTCCTAGAGTGGGTGGTAGACTGTCTGGCTCCATGATTATGTGGCAGAAAGAGGACTATCTGAAAATGACACATATCCTCCATAACCATGTTCATACACTTTGTCAGTTTAGTTCCTCCCTCTTCTCTTCACTTAGTGTATTCTCTAATGGTTAGGTCTTACATAAGTATGCCTGGAGCTACCCCAATGACTTCCAAGTCATTACATGTGGTAGACTCCTACTACGAAGTATATACCACCTGGATATTCAGAGGACACTCTCTCTACAAACTGACATTGCATCCTAATTTCAATGAATTTTGAAAAATTTGAATATAGTTGACACACAATTTTACATTAGTTTCAGGTGTACAACTTAGTTATTTGACAAATGTATACCTTCTGCTATGTTCACCACAAGTATAGCTACTATCTGTCACCACACATTGCTCTTACAATATTGTTGACTATATTCCTCATGCTGTGACTTTTATTACTGTGACTTATTCATTCCACAATTGGAATATCTCCCACTCCCCTTCACCCATTTTGCAAACCCCTCCAACTCCTATCTCTCTGGCAAATAAGTTGTTCTCTGTATTTGCAGGTCTGATTCTGCTCTTTGTTATTCATTTTTTTAGACTCCACATAGGAGTGAAATCATATGGTATTTGTCTTTCTCATTCTGACTTACTTCTTTTAATGTAATAGCCTGTATTAGCCTGTTGTGTCAAATGGCATGATCTTATCCTTTTTTATAGCTGGGTTATATTTTCCATATATATTTATTTTTTTCATACACACACACACACACACACCCCACATATTGCTTATTCATTTGTCTGTAGATAGACACATAGGTTGCTTCCATATCTTGGCCACTCTAAATAGGATGCAGTAAATGTAGGGGGTGCATGTACATTTCAAATTAGTGTTTTCATTTCCTTTGTCCTTACCCATATATTGTCCTACCCATAATATAATTATAAATATAAAGGAATAAAAAATATATACAATTATATTATATTATATATTATAATATAATATAATTATATATATTTTTTATAATTATAATTATAAAAATATAAATAATTATATATATAATTATATATTATAATCATAATTATAATATATAATTAATTATATATAATTATATAATATTATATTATATATTAATTAATATATAATATGATTATATATAATTATATAATAAATTATTATATTATAATATATATTATATAATATATTATAACTGAGTTCCAGCCCACCCCCTTGTACTCTGTGCGCATTTCTATTGGCTGAGACTCCCAAAAGGAGACATTCTTGTCTACACCTCCAGAGGTCCTGGAAGGGCCCTAAACTCCTCCTGCATTCTTCTAGTCACAGTCTTCCTGAAGTCCTGAGAGTCCAGAGTTCCAATGGGAGAAACTCCTGTCTACACCCCTGAAGATGCTAATATGCCCTATACTTGGCTTTGATCTCCCAGTCATAATTCATAAGCAGTTCTGTTGGCACAGGAACAAGATAGGAGATGCTCAAATCTGAGCCCTCAAAGATCTTAAAGGGACCTTACTCAGCTTCAGCCCTCATAGTTCAATCTATCAGCAGAATTGTTGGCCCAGGGAAGCAGCAGGAGACAGTGTGTCTGCATCACCCAGAAATTGCAAAAGAGCCCTTTCCAGCTACAGTCTGTGAGCAGTCATGTAAGCACAGGGTCTCAGCTGAAGATATTTCCATCTGCACTTCCAGAGATACTGAAAGGCTCTATACTCAACTCTAGCCTCCTCAGCCATGGTCACAGAGTAGTCCAGTCTTCCCAGAAACTGGCAGGAGACATGCCTATCCATGCATCTAGAGCCATATCTGCAGATCTCAGTCTTGGCTGTAGAACAGATAACAAGTCCTGTGGTTCAGTCATTTCCAGACCCTCTCAGCCATGGTCCAGGACCCACCCAGGAACCTATGCAGTTACCTGGCAGGAGCCCTCCTGGATTGTAGTGGGATCTACACATGTCTGCATAGCTGTTAATGGGCCTAATGTCTGAGGACCCAACTGTAGACCTTGAAGCAGTTAGCTGTCTCAGTACCACTCCTCCAAACAAAGTACAGAAGAAAGTCCCATCCGCCCCATACCAGACAGGATCCACAACTTCCTGAAAGCCTGGTAGAAAGACTGCCAATCATGGTTCCCACTACAGGCTCAGCAACAGCTTCCTAGCTGGTTACAAACCAGCACAACTGGTTTGTAACCAGCTTTTTTGTGGTTAATCCTATTAACATGGGGAACCATTGAGGAAAAAAATCTTTACCTGTCAACATAGTCCATAGTCGGTAATGACTTGGAAGAAGTGTTTGCTCCCTCAAATCAACAGACACTAATGTATGGCTATACAGATCATGAAGTGTCATGCAGACATAACACCAACAAAGGACTAATTAACCCAGTAATTGACTCCAAAGAAATAGAGCTCTATAGTTTGCCTGACAAGGCATTCAAAATAATTATCTAAAAGAAACACAAAGAAATGCAACAGAATAGGTAACTAAATGAAATGAGGAAACAATGTACAAAATCAGAAGTTTAATAGAAAGATAGAAACAATAGGGGCACCTGGGTGGCTCATTCACTTAAGTGTCTGCTTAGTCTCAGGTCATGATCTCAAGGTCCTGGGTTTGAGCCCTGGAACAGGCTCTCCACTCAGTGTGGAGTCTGCTTGTTCCTCTCCCTCTGCTCTCTTCCACAGTCGTGTTCTCGTTCTCTCTCTCAAATGAATTAATAAAATATTTTTTAAAAATAATGTCCATGTCAAACCATAAGAGACTCTTAATGTCACAAAACAAACTGAGGGTGGCTGGAGGAGGGGGATAGGGAGAGGGTGGTGGGGTTATGGACATTGCGGAGGGTATGAGCTATGGTGAGTGCCGTGAAGTGTGTAAACCTGACAATTCACAGACCTGTACCCCTGGGGCTAATAATATAATATATGTTTATAAAAAATTTAAAAAAATCATAATAAACAAACCAACCAAAAAATAATGTCCATGAAAAATAAGCAAGCAAATCTTGGAGTTGAAGAATACAATGACAGAAATGAAAAATTCAATAAAGAATTTTAACAACAGAGTTACTCATTCAGAAGAAAGAATCAACAAAATTAGAGACAGATTATATGGAATAAGCCAGTTAAAGGAACAAAAAGGAAAAAAAAATGAAAAAGAGTGAAAAAAGTCCATGTTAATTATACAATATCATGAAATAAATGAAAACTCGCTTCACTAGTGTTCAGGAAGATGAAGAGAAAGAGAGGGCCTGAAAGCTTATTTAAAGAAATAATAGCTGAAAACTTCCAAATCTTGGGAGATATGGATAGCAAGGGACAAGAAACTGAAAGCTCCCTAAGCATGATCAACCCAAGATCTGAGACACAATATAAACAAAGGATCAAAATAATAGACAATAAGAGAATGTTGAAAGTAGTAAGAGCAAAATGACTTGTGATCTACCAAGGAACCCCCATAGGATATATGTAAATTTCTCTGCAGAAAATTTGTACACTAGGAGGAGGTATAATGATATAGTCGAAGACTGAGAGAAAAAAAATCCTGCCAACTAAGAATTCCATACCTGGTAAAATTGTGCTTCAGAACTGAAGGAGAAATAAAGACGTTTTCAGACAAACAAAAGCTAAGGGATTTCATCACCACTAGACTCCCTTACAAGAAGAGTTAAAGGGAGTTGTTCACGAGAAAATGGAAGGACACTAAGCAACAACATGCAAACATATAGAAGTATAAAACTGACCTACAAAGGTAAATATGTAGCCAAACTTTGACTGTCCTAATGCTATAATGGTGATATGTAAACAATTTTTTATCTCTAGTAGAAAAGTGAGAAAATAATAATATTAAAAATATCCATAGACACAATAATTTCTTAAAGGATGCACTATAGACAAGCAGAAAGGGGCAATTATCATATGGTTTCACTTACTTGTGGAGCGTAAGGAATAACATGGAGGACATTAGGAGAAGGAAAGGAAAAGTGAATTGGGGGAAAGCAGAGGGTGAGACGAACCATGAGAGACCCTGGACCCTGAGAAACAAAATGAGGGTTTTGGAGGGGAAAGGGGGTATGGGGTTAAGTGAGCCTGGTGGTGGGTATTAAGGAAGGCACGTATTGCATGGAACACTGGGTGTGGTGCATAAACAATAAATCTGGGAACACTGAAAAAATAAAATTTAAAAATTGGATGCACTATAGAAATAGATGAAAAGTGTGACAATAACATAAAACGTGAGAACAGAACCCAGAGTATACTCTCATATGCATTTGGAGGGAATTTTTATCATTTAAAATAGATTGTTAGATCTATAAAATGTTTTACTTAATCCTCATGGTAACAACAACAAAAAACCTACAGAAGATACACATCAAAGATAAAAAGAAAACAAAGCACATGACTATAAAAAATAAATCACATAGGAAGACAGCAAGGGAGGAAGAAAGGGTCAAAGGCACTAAAAAAATGAGAAAGCAATTAAAAGGACAATAGTAAGTCATTACTTATCAATAATTACTTTAAATGTAAATGGACTAAATTTTACAATTAAAAGACAGAGTGAGTGAATGAATAGAAAGAAAAATAAAAAACAAGATCCAAGAATATGCTACCTATAAGAAATTCATTTTACCTTTAAAAGCACACTTAGAATCATAAGAATGATAACCAAATGACTACAGTGATATCAGATAGAACAGAATTTCTGTCAACATCAATAAGAGAAGGCAAAGAAGTCATATTCATCAAGAGGATACCTTTCATCAAGAGGATACAACAGTTGTAAACATATCCACCCAACATTGGAGCACATGAATATATAACACAAATATTAACAGAAATTAAGAGAGAAACAGACAGCCATTACAAAATAGAAGGGAACTTCAATACTTCACATTCAGCACTGGATAGATCATCCAGACCAATAATCAATTAGTAAATAGCAGAACTGAATAACACGATAGAGAAAATGCATGTAAGAGCTTTATTCAGGACATTCTATTTCATAACACCAGAATATACCTACTTCTCAAGCCACATGGAACATTCTGTAGGATAGATCATAAGTCGGGCCACAAAGAAGCCTTAGCAATTTTATGAATATTGGAATAATTTAAAAAATAGCAGAATCATGTTGAGTATCTTTTCCAACCACAATAATAAGAAGCTGAAAATTAGTAACAATAATAAAACTGGAAAATCCACAAATACGTGGAAATTAAGCAACACACTACTGAACTCAAAGCAGAAATGAAAGCGAAATCAGAAAGCTTCTTTAGACAACAAAAACATAACATGTTAAAACATACAAGATAATGCAAAAATGATTCTTAGGTGGAAGTTTAGAGTGATCAATGTGTAACTAAAAAGGAATATTTCAAATAAACTACCTCATATTAAATCTCAAAGAATTAGAAAAAGAAGAAAAATTAATCCCAAAGTTAGGAAAAGGAAGGAAATAATAAGGATTAGAGCAGAAATAAAAGACACCAGAAATACAATAGAAAAGACCAATAAAAAATAAGTTTGTTTTTTGAATGATAAACAAACAAACAAAAAACCTTTATCTCTATTAACCAAGAAAAAGAAAAAGGACTTAAATAAAGTTTTAAATGAAAGAGGGGACATTATGACTGACACTATAAATACATAAAGGATTATAAGAAGCTATGAGGAACAACTAAATGGAAGAAAATTGGATAACATAAACCAATGGATAAATTTCTAGAAACATACCATCTACCAAGCCTGAACCATTAAGAAACAGAAAACGTGAACAGATCAAGAACATAGTAAGAAGATTGAATTATTAATCAAAAACCTCCCAACAAAGAAAAGCTCAGGAATAGGTGGTTTCACTGGGGAAGTCTACCAAACATTTAATGAAGAGTTAATGTCAGTCCTAAAACTCTTCCAAAAAAAGGAAGAAATATGTTCAAACTCAAGTTTTTTAAAGCCAGCATTACCTTGATACCCAAATCAGATAAGAACTCTAGAAGAAAACAAAACTACAAGACGATATCCCTGATGAATACATAAGCAAAATATACAGCAAAATTCCAGCAAACTGAATTCAACAGAATCCATTAAAAGGATCAAATACACCATAATCCAGTGGGCTTTCTCCCTTGGATCCAAGTATGGTTCAACATCCACAAATCGGTAAGTGTGATATGCCACATTAATAGAATGAAAGATAAAGATCATATGATCATTCAATAGATGCAGAAAAAGCATTTGACAAAATTCAACATACTTTCATGACAACAGCTCTCAACACTTTGAATTAGAAGTATTGTGAATGGATAAGGAATATGTGGTCATATACACTATGGAGTATTATGCCTCCATCAGAAAGGATGAATACCCAACTTTTGTAGCAACATGGATGGGACTGGAAGAGAATATGCTGAGTGAAATAAGTCAAGCAGAGAGTCAATTATCATATGGTTTCACTTATTTGTGGAGCATAACAAATAGCATGGAGGACAAGGGGAGTTAGAGAGGAGAAGGAAGTTGGGGGAAATTGGAAGGGGAGGTGAACCATGAGAGACTATGGACTCTGAAAAACAATCTGAGGGTTTTGAAGGGGCAGGGGGTGGGAGGTTGGGGGAACCACGTGGTGGGTATTAGAGAGGGCACGGATTGCATGGAGCACTGGGGGTGGTGCAAAAACAAGGAATACTGTTACGCTGAAAATAAAAAAAAAAAGAAGTATTGTGTCTCAACATAATAAAGGCCACATACAACAGGCTCACAGCTAATATCCTATGCAACAGTGAAGAGCTGAAATTTACCCTCAAAAATCAGGAACAACACAAAGGTGCCAGCCACCCTAATCACTTCTATTCAACACAGTACTAGAAATCCCTGCCATAGTAATTAGGTTAAAAGAATAACATAAATAAAAGTGATTCAAAAAGGAAAGAAGGAGATAAAATTGTCCTTGTTTGCAGATAGCATAATCTTCTATGTAGAAAACTGTAAGAACACCACTGAAACAGTTAGAAGTAATGAAAAAATTAAGTAAAATTGCATGATAACACTAATCAACAAACAAATATCAGTTGCATTTCTGTTTACTAATGACAAAATAGCTGAAAGAGAAAGAATATAATACCATTTATCAATATCATTGAACACCAACAAAATACTTAGGAATAAATTGAACCAAGGAGGTGAAAAATTTGTACACTGAAAACTATAAGACATTGATGAAAGAAACTGGAAAATATGCAGATAAGTAGAACAATAGCTCATGTTCATGGAATGGAAGAATTTAATATTGTTAATATGTCCATGCTACCCAAAGTCATATATAGATACAATGCAATTCTTATAAAAATTCCAGTGGCAATTTTCATAAAAAGAAAAAATCCTAAAATTTTTATGCAACCACAAAAGAATCCAAAAACAAGAATAATCTTGTGAAACAAGAATAAAATTGGAAGCATCAGACTTCTTGATTTTAAACTAAGAATCTATAGTAATCTAAACAGTATGGAACCCTGGTGTAAAAATGGTTACATAAATCAATGAAACAGAATTGAAAGCCAGATATAAAACCACACACAGTCAACTAATATTTGAAAAAGGACCCAAGATCTTTTCAGCAAATAATGTTAGGGAAACTGGATATTCCCATGCAAAAGACTAAAATTTAATCATTACCTTACACAACTCTCAAAAATTTGACTCCAAATGGATTAAAGACATAAAGACCTGAAACCATAAAACTCCTAGAAAAAAACATGGGAAAATGATTCTTGGTAGTGGCCTTGGCCAATGATATTTTGGATGTATTGCCAAAAAGCCCAAACAACAAAAGCAGAAATAAGCATTGCTTCAAACTAAAAAGCTCATCAAAAGAAATGATCAGCAAAATGAAAAAGGAAACCATGGAACAAAGAAAAATATTTGCAAGCCATACATCTGAAAAAGAGTTAATATCCAAAATACATAAGGAACTCCTTTAACTTATTAGCAAAATATACTAATAATAATCTGATTGAAAATCAGCAGAGGTCCTGAATAGACTTTTTTTCCAAAGAAACCATACAAATGGCCAACAAGCCCGTGGAAAGTTGCTCACCATTATTCATCATCTGGGAAAAGCAAATCAAAACAATTAGATATCACCTCACACCTATCTGAATGATTATTTTCAGGGGACAAGAAAGAAGCATTGGTGAGGATGTGAAGAAAAGGATACTTGGTGCACTATTTGTGAGATTGTAAATTGGTATAGCTGCTGTGGAAAACAGTATAAAATTTTCTCAAAAAATTAAAAAAATAGAACTACCATCTGATCCAGCAGTCCCTATCTGGGTATATATCCAAAGAAAATGAACTGACTATTTTGAAAATGTACCTTCATCCCCATATTTATTGCAGCATTACTCACAATAGCTAAGACATGAAAACAACCTAAGTGTTCATCAACAAATGAAGAAAATGTGTGTGTGGGTATGTATATGTAAACATATACACATAAATATGCACAGACACATAGATATATACATACAATGAAATATTCAGTCATAAAAAAGGAGAAAATCCTGCTATTTTTGGCAACATAGATGGACCTTGAGGGCATTATGCTAAGTGAAATAAGTCAGAGAAAGACAAATCCTGTTTCTCACTAATATGTAGAATCTAAAAAAAGTGCACAATAGTTCCTTCTCTACATCCTCAGAAATACTTTTTATTTCTTGTCTTCTTGATCTCTATGTTAATATTTAAAAATTTGTTAATTTTAGGAGGAGTTATTTACTTTTCTGCTAATAAAAGACAAGCGTTCTAAATTTGCTGCTTTAAAAGTCATTAACATCTTTATTTTGTCCTTTGATATAACTGTCATATTTAAGTAGAAAGCAATTGTTTTCCAAAAGGAAATCATGCAATACAGACAGAATTTTGAAAACATATTTGGGATGTTCCCATATATCTTGATAGGATTTTCTAGGTAAAAATTATATGAGTAACATATTAAATTTTTTCAGATCTGTATTTTTTTTTTCAAAGCTCAGAAACAGATTTTATCGCCTACATTAAAAAATGATCTTCCAAAGTTCATTGAAATTTGATATATATATATTTATTTATTATTTATTTATTGTTTTTTTATTATGTAATGTTGGTCACCATACACTATGTCATTAATTTTTGATGTAGTGTTCCAAGATTCACTGTCTAAGTATAACACCCAGTGCTCTATGCAATATGTGCCTTCCCAAATACCCATCACCAGGCTCACCCACTCCTCTCCACCCCTCCCCACCAAAACCCTCAATTTGCTTCTCATAGTCTGCAGTCTCTCATATTTCATCTCCCCCGCTGACTTACCCCGCTTCACTTTTCCTTTACTTCTTCTAATGTCCTCCATGTTATTCCTTATGCTTCACAAGTAAGTGAACCCATATGATAATTGACTCTCTCTGCTTGCCTTATTTCATTCAGCATAATCTCTTCTAGTCCCATCCATGTTGATACAAATGTTGGGTATTCATCCTTTCTGATGGTTGTGTAATATTCCATTGTATATATGGACCTTTCGTCTCCTTTATCCTTTATTTCCTTTATCCATTCGTCTGTTGAAGGGCATCTTGGCTCATTCCACAGTTTGGTGATTGCAGCCATTGCTGTTCTGAACATTGCAGTACAGAAGGCCCTTCTTTTCACTACATTTGTATCTTTGGGGTAGATACCCAGTAGTGCAATTGCAGAGTCATAGGGTAGCTCTATTTGTAATTTCATAAGGAATCTCCACACTGTTTTCCAAAGTGGCTGCACCAACTTGCATTCCCACCAACAGTGTAAGAGGGTTCCCCTTTCTCCACATCCTCTCCAACACTTGTTGTTTCTTGTCCTGTTAATTTCTAACTGATGTCAGGTGGTATCTCAATGTGGTTTTGATGTGAATTTCCCTGATGGCAAATGATGATGAACATTTCTTCATGTGTCTTTTAGCCATTTGTATGTCTTCTTTGGAGAAGTGTCTGTTCATGTATTCTGCCCATTTCTTGACATGATTATCTGTTTTATGGGTGTTGAGGTTGAGGAGTTCTTTATAGATCTTGGATATGAGCCCTTTATCTGTGGGTCATTTGCAAATGCCATACCCTGGGCTTCCTCTTTGTTTTGTTGACTGTTTCCTTTGCTGTAAAGAGGCTTTTGATCTTGATGAAGTCCCAAAAGTTCATTTTCACTGTTGTTCCCTTTGTCTGTAGAGACATGCCTTGAAAGAAGTTGCTGGGGCCGATGTCAAAGAAGTTACTGCCTATGTTCTCCTCTAGGATTTTGTTAGATTCCTGCCTCATGTTGAGATCTTTCATAAGTTTTGAGTATATTTTTGCACATGGTGTAAGAGAATGGTCCGGTTTCATTCTTCTATACATAGCTGTCCAATTTTCCCAGCACCATTTATTGAAGAGACTGTCTTTTTCCCAAAGAATAGTTTTTCCTGCTTTGTTGAAGACAAGTTGACCGTAGACTTGAGGATCCATATCTGGGCTCTCTATTCTGTTCCATTGAGCTATGTTTCTGTTTTTGTGCCATGCTGTCTTAGGGATGACACTTTGTAATATAGCTTGAAATCAGGTAACATGATGTCCCCAGCTTTGTTTTTCTTTTTCAACATTTCCTTAGCAATTTGGGTCTTTTCTGGTTTCATACAAATTTTACAATTGTTTGTTCCAGAACTTTGAATGATGTCAGTGGAATTTTGGTCCAGATGGCATTGAAAGTGTAGATTGCTCTGGGCAGAATAGACATTTTAACAATGTTTATTCTTCTGATCAATGTACATAGAATGCTTTTCCATCTTTTTGTGTCTTCATTTTCTTTCATGAGTGTCTGTAGTTCCTTGAGATCCTTTACATCTTTTGTTAGGATTATTCCAAGATATCTCATGGTTCTTGGTAGTATAGTAAATGGAATCAATTCTCTAATTACCCTTTCTATGTTTTCATTGTTAGTGTATAAGAAAGCAACTGATTTCTGTGTATTGATTTTGTATCCTGCCACGTTCCTATTTTTAAATGCCTGCAGTATTTCTGGATAAGTAATAGACAGATTCTATTTAGCAAGACTGAGGGTGCCACCTCCTGACAGTGCAGGGGAGAAGAATGAGGCACAAACAAGCCAGCTGCAAGAGAAAGGGAGCAGGGTTTGACAGTAGAAAAGACGGTTGCCCCAAAGAACTCCTCAATCTCATATTTATTAGAAAATGGGTAACAGCCAAAGAAGCTGGATTACACATTGACCATGAGTCTTATGAATATGTAAGAAGAAAGGCAAAACATGTCTGGTCATGTAGTACATGACCTACAGTGAACATATTTTTCTTAACACTTGGTTACTAGCATAATTTGCCATATGTTATATTTTACACAGTATGATATTCTGAGGGATGGTTACATAAGGGTATACTATAGTTTAATAAGTTCATACTTTGGGAACAGTCTCTTCTGTTGACATAGTGACACATTATTTCTTTAATAGATGGTTTATCTCTGAGAGGTAGATTTAGTTGTGTAGTCTGTCCTTGTGATTTTCTTTTGTTTCTGTAAAAACTTGGTTGAGATATAGAAAAACAAAAACAAACTCTGAGATGGAGAAGTGCACGTAAGAAGTTTTTTTGGAGAATGTTCTGAGTCTCAATAATTATTGATGGAGTGAGGGAAGTAAGAACAATGAGTTGACTATAGTCACAACAAAGACTTTGGCCAATCTGGTGAAGAAGTAAGAATTTGGGATGTCCCTTTGATGTTCCCATTCCCAAGGCAGGGACCTAAAATTTATATTTTTCATGCAACAGTCATTAAATGTAGGCTGCTTCCAAGGAAGGAATATGACCTTCATAAGACAATTATCTTCAGATAAGCATACTTCCTGATAAGGGATTCAGTTGAGAACTATCAGCTACTGGCCCTCTTACTGCTGGAGATCTTGGCACTGAACCGTAGATCCATTACTAGCTACCTTTTAAACTGTCCATAGCTACTTATTATTTGTAATAATTTCTAGGGATAAGCCCACCACAATTTGAGTCTTTTCCTTGACCTGGAGATTCTTACAAAATGAAGGTAAATGGGACACCTGCAGTTCCTACTGTTACAGCTAACCTCGTGACTACACTAATATCCATCTTCTCCCTCCTTTCGACTACCTTCACCATTTCCTAATACCTCTCCTAGTCCAGGCGACTAAAATAGTGGGCTGATCTGGAATGAGATCCCCAGGGAATCTGAGCCTTTCACCACAATGGCCTTTTCAGTCCCAGTGGTTGTATTTGTCTATTTACTGTTGAGCAAGAGAGTACCAACAGATGCCTATGGACCATCTCAATGCCAAACATACTTTTTCCAGTACCTATTACATAAGAGCTGCCCTATCTCTTCCACATAACAGTGAATCACCCCTGTAATCCTTATGGATTCCTTTCCTTGGTTGCTGGATTATTGGGAAAAAAAAAATCTCAAGTGACTGGCTGGCAGCTGTATCTTTCTGTATAATGGAATTCTTGTTGCATTCTTTGGCAAGAACATATCCCCTTTGAGTACCAGAACCTCTAACCCCATACAGCTCAGGGATGTGGGAACAAGACTGCAAATTCCTCAAGCAGATCACTTGACAAGTCCTGGATTGAGCTGTTCCAACTTCTGAAGGCATAGAACCATATAATGGTCACCAACTTCTGATGGAGAGTGTACCCTGGAGGGCAGAGTCCTGACATCTAAATTATATCTGTCAAAGGCCATTTTATCAACTCATTAAGCCATCAGCTTCCAGGTGGTGTGAAATAGAATAGAATCATTGTGCCACTCACTGCCCAGGACCATATCTCCTTTACTGCAACCTAGATTTCCTGCTCAAGAACAATATAATGCCCCATTTTACCAGCTTCTGAGAGTAATTCTTCATGAGCCCTTGTAGATTGGAAAGATGACCCATACTTGGATTATGTTGAATCCAATGAAGATGAATTACTGCACCTTTCAGAAAGGAGCAGGTTCAAAGCTGCAAAGTGGATGTTGTCTGATGGAGGACTCTGGAATGTTCTGTTTTTGGCAAGTTAGAACCTGGCAAGAACAGTTGCTGGATTAGCCTCGAAAAGTTGTATCCTACACTATTAGGCACATGCATACCTCCATCTCAGCCACTATAGCACTTCATTCATATGTCCACTGTGCCAGCACTGGGGTGGCAGATGAACAAAACTAGATGGTCTCAACTTGCTAACATTCAGTGTACTTGGGAGTTAAGTATTTTTTTGATGATAGATGCCCTATGGTATACCTTTACTTGTAATATGAGAATTCCACACTTCATATCCATTCCAGTACATCCATCTGTATGCCCTTTCCTCAGATTTTCTGGTCACTGGCCTTTTAATCTGTCTGCCTCTAGGCTATTTACCAACATTCAAGCTGTTATCTCTACTATGCATCTATACATTCTCATCTTGGACCACTTCTTTCTGTACAATGAATATAGGTAATCAGGACACTACTTTAAGGGAAGATTTCCCCTTATTTTCACCTTTTAAGGTCATGCTGGGTGGATCTAGACTTCAGTAGCAGTACATCTTGGCTTGCCTCAACATACGAAGCTGATTAATTAAGTTGGCCTTTTGAGGTCAGACATATGGGAAGAAGGCAAGAGGTCAGTTCAGTGGGGGAGGATTACACGGAGGTCTCAGTTACCTGCTTGTGCAGCCTATTTTGTTCTCAGACTCTGTTCATGCCAGATTCTTGGATGTATCGCTTTCATCTTCCAATGAATTACTCTGGACCCACTCAATTTTTTTTAAAATTAACATATAATTTATTATTTGTTTTAAGGGTACGGTCTGTGATTCATCAGTCTTACACAATTGACAGCACTCACCATAGCACATATCCTTCCCAATGTCCATCACCAGTCACCCCATCCCCCCACCCCCCCTATTCTCCAACAATCCTGTTTATTTCCTGAGATAAAGAGTCTTGTATGGTTTGTCTCCCTCTCTGGTTTCATCTTGTTTCATTTTTCCCTACCTTCCCCTATGATTCTCTGTCTTGTTTCACAAATTTCTCATTATCAGTGAGATCATATGATAATTGTCTTTCTCTGATTGACTTATTTTGCTTAGCATAATAGCCTTTAGTTCCATCCACATCCGTGCAAAAGGCAAGATTTTGGGTTTTTTGATGGCTCTCTCTCTCTCTCTCTCTCTCTCTATATATATATATATATATATCTCACATCTTCCTTATCCATTCATCTGTTGATAGACATTTAGGCTCTTTCCATAGTTTGGCTATTGTGGACATTGTTGTTATAAACATTCAGGTGCACATGCCCCTTTGGATCACTATATTTGTATCTTTGCAGTAAATACCCAGAAGTGCAGTTGCTGTGTCATAGGGTAGTTTTATTTTCAACTTTTTGAGAACCCCCATACTGTTTTCCAAAGGGGCTACACCAGCTTGCATTCCCACTAACAGTGTAGAAGGTTTCCCCTTTCTCAACATCCTTGCCAACACCTGTCGTTACCTGACGTTAATTTTAGTTGTTCTGACTGGTGAGAGGTGGTATATCAGTGAAGTGTTTTTTTTTTTTTTTTCATTGTAGTTTTGATTTGTATTTCCCTGATGCCAAGTGATGTTGAGCACTTTTTCATGTGTCTTTTTGCCATTTGGATGTCTTCTTTGAAGAAATGTCTGTTCATCACCACCTTGCTCCTTCCCTATTCAATCTTCTACTTATTAGTCTGACTAATTCCAGCTCATGAAGGCAATTCTGGCCTCTTGTTCATATATTGTCCCAAGGTTAGGAGGTCTTCCTCTAGCAGAGTTCATAGCAGAGCAAGAAGTTATTTTTTGAACAGTTTATTCTCCTGTAGAAAACAAAGTCTTGTTCTAAAACCAAAAGGGTATGTATATATTGTGATTTTCCTATTAGAGTTTTCAATAAACTCTAATCCTGGATATCTGTATCCTACTTATTTCCATAAACTCAAACTCCACTTTCTAATATTATGGGCATGCTCAGTCACTGTGAACCTGCTGAACAGCAGTTTCCTTTTCTGAGACCCACTCAAAACTTGCATTCTTCTCTCACTTGAGTTGATCTATCTGTGTGTAGTACATTTTCAACTTTGTAGGATATTGAGAGATGTTTGGAAATAAATTCAAGCAAGTGTTTGAATTGCAGTACCATAGTGCTAAGCCATAATATAAATAATAAACCATATATCACATTTAATCTGAAAAGGATTATTGTTTAATTATATAATAGTGTTAGTGGGAAGGAAACAGTGTTTTAATATTAATACATACAATTAAAAACTTTAATATAATTTCTTTAGTCTAATTCCTTTAAAATTTCTCTTTTCATGTTTTATAATACATTATAGTGTAGTATATTGGTACACCTATCTAATTTGTAGGTAAGAATATATATATTTAGAACATGTTAAAAATGAACTTATTAATATGAATGTATACCAGAATCAAAACTACAGTGAGATACCACCTCACAACAGTCAGAATAACTAAAATTAACAAGTCAGGAAGTGATGGGTGTTGGCAAGGCTGCAGAGAAAGCAGAGCTCTCCTATACTGTTAGTGGGAATGCAAGTTGGTGCAACCTCTCTGGAAAAGAGTATGGAGGTTCCTCAAAAAGTTGAAAATAGAGCTACCCTACAATCCAGCAATTGCACTACCGGTTATTTACCTTAAAGATACAAAGGTAGGGATCTGAAGGGGCACATGCACCCAAATGTTTATGGCAGCAATGTCCTCAATAGCCAAACTGTGGAAAGAACCTAGAAGTCCATGAACAGATGGATGGATAAAGATGTGTGTTATATATACAATAAAATACTATGCAACATCAAAAATTGAAATCTTGCCATTTGCAATGACCTGGATGGAACTAGAGGGTATTATGCTAAGTGAAACAAGTCAATCAGAGAAAGACAATTATCATGTGATCTCTCTGACATGAGGAATTTGAGAGGCAGGGTATGGGTCGTGGGGGGCAGGGAGGGAAAAAATGAAACAAGATGGGATCTGGAGGAACACAAATCATAAGAGACTCTTAATCTCATAAAACAAACTGAGGGTCGCTGAGGTGAGAGGGGAGGAATAGGGTGACTGGGTTATGGACATTGGGGAGGGTATGTGCTATGGTGAGTGTTGTGAAATGTGTAAGCTTAATGATTCACAGACCTGTACCCCTGGGGCAAATAATACATTTTATGTTAATAAAAAAATAGGTACACAGAATGGTTTGAAATATCTTCTCTAATGAAGCCATCAGTAGATGAAAGATAGTTGAAAACACGAGATTAGATGAGGTAATATGGGGAAAATTCTAGAATAAAAAAAGAGGGAGTTCAAGGATACAATCAGAAAGAAACTTCACTCAGGGCAAAGGTGGAAACATGACCTAGTGTGAAACACTGAGATGCAGCAATCAGATAGAAGCAGAGAGGGTTACCATAAGAAGCCAGAGAGGACTTTAATAGTACCAATCACTACACTTGGTTAGGAAAATGATTAAATATTCTTAACCGTTGGTATTTAAAGTTAGTTGTGGCCTTGGAGAGAGGTTTTAATGAATTGGTAGAACAGAGAAAATATGCAAAGAAATCAAATAGGACAATTTCCAATCTCTTTTCCTATTCTTTTTATGTTACATGTTGTGTCTCCTGTATCATTTATGAATAACCTTGAGCCTTTATAGATGACTATCCTTTTTAAAAAAAATTTGGTCTGTCTCTTTTAAGACTCCAGGCTTTTATACATGGTTCCCTCAGTCTACTGCTTTTCCTCATGTTCTTCCCCAATTCTTATCTTCCTTATCCTGTAAAGTTATCTGAAATTATACTTCCACTGGGGAACATTTCTTTCTTCATCCAGGTCATTATTCACTTCCCTCACTATATTTTTACATAAGATGTTTACATTTCTTTTTATATTACAGCCTAAATTGCACACTGGTTAGCAATGTAAGTGCTTTTCTTTCTGCCCACTAGATGATGAGCATCTTGTCAGGAGCCATATATAAAAACTAGGAAGATATCCCCATCATTTTCACATCCTGTGCACACGCTCTCCATTGTCTTTTCTAATACCCTGCATATTGAAAGTACCTGATAAAAGTGAAACAGAATGGTAATGTCAGCAGTTAATGCAGCAGGATCTAGCTCAGTTTGTAGTCAGTTTCTCAGAAAGATGCATGACATGATTGGTGACTTAATATGCAGTCAAGACTTTTACCAATCAAGACACATATGAGTCACACTTGATATGGTGGTGAATGCATTATAAAAGCAGTGAAGTATCATGTAAATCAGGAAAAGAAAGAATCAATTCTATTAGAAGGACCTAGGAAAGTCCCCATGGAGATCTGATTTGAGTTCAAGGATGAGTAGTACTGAGATGGAAGGAAAGAGAGAAGGAGTTTTAGATGAGGGAAACATTGAAAGTGAATTAGTTGAAACAACTGCCCAGAAGGGCCATGAAGGAATGCACATGGCCAAGTGCCCTGATGTAAGAGGAAGAAAGGAAAGAGATAGATAAGACACAAATTGACTGTGGAGCATCTGGAATACCAAAATAAGAAAAATGGATTTGGGGGTGCCTGGGTGGCTCAGTCAGTTAAGTGTCTGCCTTCAGCTCAGGTTATGATCCTGGAGCCCTGGAATCAAGCCCCAGAGCCACATGTCCAGCTCTCTGCTCAGCAGAGGATTGGCTTCTCTCTCTCCTTCTCCTTCTACCCGACACCTGCTCCTTCTTTCTCTCTCTTACTCTCTTTCAATAAATAAGTAAAATAATAATAAAAAAAACCCACCTAAAACAGATTTGAAGAAACCCTTAAAAAAAAGAAAAAACGTATTTGGTTTGAAACTAATTAAAGACCATTTCAAATTCCTAAGCAATAGACTATCATTTTTTTACTTGTTCAACAAACATTTGTTAAGCACTACAAAGTACGAATGTCCAAGGTGTTAGGAATGAAGGTATGAACGTGACAGAGAAATCCTTTCTCTCTTATGTCTATAGCTAATGGTAGCAGCAGGCAAAAAGTGATTGCTTGTAGACATGCTCTATGACATATAGTATTTTTATTAAATTAAATTTTATTAAATATACAGTATATTTATACGATTAGTGGAGTGAAGGGTGAAAACAGGGTAAGAAAGTAAAGGAGTTGGTGTAACTGAAAAGAACAGAGATTAACTCAGTAAATCATATGTGTGGCTAAAGGTAAGAGCAAAGTTTCCATGAGGATTTTGCAATATATGGGAACAACTTCAGATCAGGGTGAAGGAGTTGATGAGACTAGCTAACACTACCACAACTTTTGTTCTCCTTTCTAAATGCTAATCATCTTTCATAAACCCTATTATTCTCTCCAGTAACTTTCTAAACTGACCTGAGAGTCCCTTCAGCTCATTTTATATTTTATGCACAGGATAAAGAACAGAATTCTAGAAATGATGTCAGTTACATAAGAATCAGCAAGATGATCATCAAATGACTTAGTGACTTTAGCAAAGTTCATTTACTTTAACCTCGTTGTCTCACAGGTCATCTTTAATTTGTATCACAGAGGTAAAATGTATCGGGAACTGAATCTTCCCATAGAAGTACACTGAGGTCATTGTAGGCAAGTCCCATAAGCATTTGATGGAAAGCTAATTTTGCATTATGAGGAACATAATTATTGACACTGAACTATTAGTAGCCTTCCAGATTTTCATCCTTTTAAAGATTTTATTTATTTATCTGACAGAGAGAGATCACAAGCAGGCAGAGAGGCAGGCAGAGAGAGGAGGAAGCAGGCTCCCCACCGAGCAGAGAGCCCGATGCAGGGCTCGATCCCAGGATCCTGAGATCATGACCTGAGCCGAAGGCAGTGGCTTAACCCACTGAGCCACCCCAGGCGCCTCGGATTTTCATCCTTTTAATCCCAAATGTTTCTGAGACAAATACTTATATCCTGAAATAATATGAGACTTAACATCACACACAAACAAAAGCAATGTGATGTTGTAAAACTCTTCTCAGAGCATTCAGGCAAAGGAAGTATTCAGATATATCTTTACCTAACTGCTAGCATCCGTAAGTATTGATTTATCTGAATTAGTTAGCATTTTTTAATTGTTCTCAGATTTCAGATTCTCACCTTTCTTGGTCTTCCCACAGCTGAAGGCTATGGCAAATTAGCATGAGATTTGAACTCAGTTCATGCCGACCTTTTCTGATTATAAGGTAGATCTTCAGAACATACAGGTAAGAATGCAGCTTAATTCTGTTACATAATTCAGGCAAGTACATTGAAAGTTATTTCTAACATAGCTGAATAATTAAATGGCTTATCTTTAGTACTTTATTTTTTTTTAAAGATTTTATTTATTTATTTGACAGACAGAGATCACAAGTAGGCAGAGAGGCAGGCGGGCATGGGGGAGCAGGCTCCCCGCTGAGCAGAGAGCCCCATGCGGGGCTTGATCCCAGAACCCTAGGCAGAGGCTTAACCCACTGAGCCACCCAGGCGCCCTCTTTAGTTCTTTAAAACAAGAAAGTGAAACGTTCAACCTGTGCTTTTATTTTGATGTTTTCAGTATGGAAAAATAAACCCATTTTGACCATAGAACTTACATAATTAGACACATTGGTCAAAATATCCTAACGGATTCCAAAGTAATAATAAAAGAGAGCCTTTGAGGTAAAACAAAATTTGTTCTCAAAAATCATATTTATTTTAAGATTTTTTTTAATTGATTCATTTGAGAGAGAGAAACAGAGAGACAGAAAGAGCTTAAGCAGAGGGACAGGCAGAGGGAGAGGAACAAGGAGAATTCCCACTGAGCTGGGAGCCAGACACAGGGTTCAGTCCCAGGACCTGGAGAATCATGACCTGAACCAAAGGAAGATGCTTAAATATCTTAGCCATCCAGGCAACCCATCTCAAAAATCATATTAAGATTTAAGATTTTTCTCTTTCTCTAAGTGTTATGAAACTAAAATATACAGGCAAGCTTATTTTTATTAGCTTTCAAACTACTGTGATATACTTCAGAAAATATTACATAAGTTTCTTAGGAAGCAGGACAGTAGTAGCTGGGACACTTCCAGTAAGAGAATGATGCATAAGGTTTTTCATGATAAATTTCCAAGAATTTCCTTTGTAGCATGTTCTTCAAAACTAGCAGTCTCAATTTGTGGAGACCAAAATGGTCACTAAGGATCAGTGATAGTCCACTGACAACAAGTTCACTTATCTCAGGTCTTTGAAGCTAGGGCTGGAATCAGTATTTCTTTTCCCCCTATATAGCATTAAATAACTCTTACAAGGAATAAAAGTCATAGCTGAACTCAAATGTCTACAATTCTAATAAAGAAACTGTACATGCATTTTTTTAAAAGCCATGTGTATTATACATGAACAACTCTATATTGTGTTGGGTATATAGGATATGCTTGAGGATGCAAGAAGTGAAAATCAATGTGGTCTGGGGCATTTAGTTAAAGCTTTCTTTTTTTTTTTTAATCATTTTTTAAATTTATTTTCAGCATTACAGTATTCATTGTTTTTGTACCACACCCAGTGCTCCATGCAGTCCATGCCCTCTCTAATACCCACCACCTGGTTCCCCCAACCTCCCACCCCCCAACCTCTTCAAACCCTTCAGATTGTTTTTCAGAGTCCATAGTCTCTCATTGTTCACCTCCCCTTCCAATTTAAGGAGCATTATATGTAAACTATGCTTTACATAAAGATGGGAAGGATTTAGAAATCTGGGCAAAAATCAACAGGAATGATGGGATGGACAAAATCAGTTTTTATGGAAATGGATCTAGTACCGGGAAAAGGGATGAGAGAGGTGAAAATACATAGATATTTATATCCTTGAATATCTCAAGGAATTTTCTCTAAAGATGAAAGTCCTATTCTTAAACCTTTGTGATCTTCATACAATTCCTAAGGTATAAATTTAACATATCTGTTGTATGACCTTTTCAAAGATTCAGGCCACTGGGAGAGTATATGAAAAATTTTTGATCAGTGAAAAAAAAGAAATGTATACATAAAAATTGATATTAAATTTATTTTAAGGATCTGTAATACCAAAACTGACACTGAAATTTTTTGTCAACCATGAACCAAATATGAGAATGCTAGATTTCTACACTATTCATACGTGAATTCATAAAGACAAACCTTTTCCTCTGTAAGCATTCTTCTTGGAATTACAAAAATATTCATGGGAATGTTGATTTTCAGAGTTCAGTTATAAATCTGACATTTTAGGGGAATGGCTATCCCTTAGAGGTTTGTATGCCTATGTCCAGAGATACTAAGAGGAGTTTGAAGAAGCTTCTCTCTTTGTTGTAAAAAGAAAAATTGGGAAGCAAAGTTTTACACACTCTAAATTACAATCTTATGATGTGTATTCTTCTGATCCATGAGCATGGAATGCTACTCCAAATTTTTATGTCTTCTTCAATTTCATTCACGAGTGTTCTGTCATTCCTCAAGTACAGATCCTTTACCTCTTTTGTTAGGTTTATTCCCAGGTATCTTATGGTTCTTGGTGGTATAGTAAATGGAATCGATTCTCTAATTTCCCTTAATCTTATATCTCCAGATTTGCTATCTAAACAGAGAAAGTGGATATGACTGGGGATAAGTACTCCTTGACCACTGAATTCATCCTCATAGGATTTACAGATCGCCCAGAGTTGAGGACTCCTGTTTGTGGTGTTTCTCACTATCTACGTGATCCCTATGGTGGGGAATCTTGGCCTGGTGGCATTGATTTTTATGGAGCATCATCTTCACACACCATGTACATCTTTCTGGGCAACCTGGCTTTGATGGATTCCTGTTGTTCCTGTGCCATTACCCCACAAATGTTAGAGAACTCCTTTTCTAAAGACAGAATGATTTCCCTTTATGAGTGAATGGTACAATTTTATTTTCTCTGCCTTGCTGAAACTGCAGATTGCTTTCTCTTGGCAGCAATGGCCTATGATCGCTATGTGGCCATATATAGCCCTCTGCAGTACCACATGATGATGTCAAGAAAGTGTGCATTCAGATGACCACAGGGGCCTATATAGCTGGAAATCTGCATTCCGTGATTCAAATAGGGTTTCTCTTTAGGCTAACTTTCTGTGGGTCAAATCAAATTAATCACTTTTTTTGTGATGTTTTACCATTATATAGACTCTCTTGTGTTGACCCTTATATCAATGAATTGATGATATTTATCTTTGCAGGTTCAATTCAACTCTTCACCGTCGGTAGTGTCTTAGTATCTTACTTCTACATTGTCTTTACTATTTTCAAAATGAAATCCAAAGAGGGAAGAAGCAAAGCCTTATCTACTTGTGCATCCCACTTTCTCGCTGTCTCAATATTCTATGGTTCTCTTATCTTTGTTTACATTCGACCACATTCAGTTAAAGAAGAGGATAAAGATATACCTGGTGCTGTTTTTTATACCATAGTGATCCCTTTATTAAACCCTTTTATTTATAGTTTAAGGAATAAGGAAGTAATAAATGCTCTGAAAAAAATTATAAGGAAAATTTTATAGCATTTTAAAAGAAATATCATCGTCTGTGGAAAATTAAATTTGATTAAATGTTTTCAAAATCATGGAATATTGAGAAAGTAGAAAAGGACCACTTTGTCCATAAAATATTGAATTACTAATACATGTTAATACAGGAATCAAATACATAAGTTCTGCAAGGAGAGATTCTGCTAGTATGTATTCCAAAATCATAGCTACTATCTCCCCTCAAGAATGAATTAAATAATTATTATTGAGGTCACACACTGTGCCACAGAAATATTAGCTAAACTATTAACTAATTGTTTCAAAGAGTAATGAGTTACAATTCTCAACAAATACTAGGAATACAAGTCAGTATATGTAAAGATCACCTCCATTTAATATTGTTGACAAGTTTCTGGAATTCCAAAGCATAATTTTATAAAGTTTGTCCCATTCCAGTTTCTCAAGAATTAATCCCTTCTTAAACAACAACATCTATCGGAAGTACACTGTATATATTTCATTCTTCATTCTCTTTTGAGTTTATTCAAGGGACTATATTTGAATATCAATTTATATGAAGTATCTATTCTTAAATCAAGAATATTTTCATCATTAAAAGGAGAAATTTTGTTATGTATCTTTTACCACAATTAAAAAATATTAAAAAGAAGAAAAGAATGCTAGTCAAAATGTATAATAAAGCAAAACTATTTTCATCTTTATTGTTAGTCAACTTTACTCTCAGATTCTCTGAAATCGAGTATCTGTATACTCATGATTGATCAAAATGTAGTTGAAATAGATGGAATTTATATGGAAATCCCTATTTCTTTCTCTCTAATATTGCTTATTATGTTTGTTACTGGGAATTCCACCAACTTGTACTGATTCTAATGTAAATTACTGGTACATTCACAGCATTAAGAAAAAGTTGGAGATGCTGTAAGCATAAATGAGGCACAAAAGTGGGAACATTCTAAATACCTAAATATAAATGTTTATTGATCAGTCACATACAGAAATATGAAGGAGTCTCTCGTGGTTCATCACCCAAATGGCAAGATTTTATTCTTTCTGATGGCTAATATTGCACTGTGTGTGTATATATATATATATATATATATATACATATATATATATATATATATACCATTTCTTCTTATTCATTCATCAGCTCATCTTGCCATTTGCAACATCACGGACAGAACTAGAGTGTATTAGGCTAAGCAAAGTAAGTCATTCAGAGAAAGACAAATATCATATGACTTCACACATACGTGGAATTTAAGAAGCAAAACAGATGAACACAGGGGAAGGGAAGGAAAAATAAGATAAAAACAGAAAGGAAGGCAAACCATAAGATAATCTTATATAGAGAGGAATAACAGGCTTGCTAGAGGAGAGATGGGTGATGGGATGGGGTAAATGGGTGATGGGCATTAAGGAGGGCACTTGGGATGAGCACTGGGTATTATATGTTAAGTGATGAGTCACTAAATTCTATTCCTGTCTCCTAAGTGTTAGGAGAAGGGAAAAATGAAGGGGGAGAAATCAGAGTGGAAGAGGAGCCATGAGAGAAGACTACATCAAAACTTATGATGCAGAGGGATAGGCAGACTCCCTGCTAAGCATGGAGCCCACCTTGAGGCTTGATCCCAGGACCCTGAGATCATGATGTGAGCCAAAGTCAGATGTTTAACCAACTGAGCCACCCGGGCACCCCCATGTCCCATCCTTAATTCACTTTTGGGCATAAGGAACCAAAATAAAATCTATTTTTCAATTTAGTCTGGAGCAAAAAACACACTCTGAGTGCTGTGGAGCAGGCTATATCCCAAACAGCGCTTTAACGGCCATATGACCCAAATGAATTTTTAAGGAAATATCCCTATGTGTGCAAGCTACAATCTTTGGCAAAAGTTTTCCACTGAACCCTCAGCCTCTAGCAAGGAATAATGTGATTTTGGAGTCATCAGAAAATATATTCATCGGAAACTAACAACTACAGTTACTTCAAGAGAAAATGGTTGGTCCATTGGAGTATTTTGGGAGAAACAGCTCTCATCACTAAAGGAAACCAAATATTTTAGTACCCTAAAAGCCTGTCATATAATTGGCAGCATCAAAGATACATTCTAGTAAGAATGGATCAGTTTGGCAAAGATCAGTCACAGGTCCTTGGGACTATCAATAGAACCTCTCAAATAACTGCCCGCACTAATTTCTAAATAGTAAACTCTCTGTTAATGCAAAGCACGCTGCCTCAGTTACTAATGAATGTTACGAAATTAAGGAACATGATGTCATTTGGAAGCTTACAATCTTTCTCATGAATACTACACTGGTTAAAAACAGAAAATCCAAAGAGAGGATAGACTCCCAGATACATTTATGAGGTTACCACAACCTGGACATTAGAAAGGAAAATTGTAGGACAGTCTGACTCATAAACCTATACCTCCTCAGATTCTTCAAATTTGCAAACTGAATCTTGCATTCTATGAAAAATATAGTATGACCAAAGTGGTGTCTTCCAGGGATTTAAGGATGCTTTAGTGCTTGAAAATTGATCAGAATAATTTTTCTCATTAGTAGATTAAAATAAAATAATATGGCAGTTTAAACAGATGCAAAAAAAAAAGAGTTTGGTCACATTTAATCATCTTCTTTTTAAAAAAATTATTTATTTATTTTTAATTTCTTTTCAGTGTTCCAGAATTCATTGTTTATGCACCACATCCAGTGCTCCATGCAATACATGCCCTCCATATTACCCACCACCAGGCTCACCCAACCTCCCAACTCCCTCCCCTCTAAAACCCTCATTTTGGATCTCAGAGTCCATAGTCTCTCATGGTTTCTCTCCCCCTCCAATTTCCCCCAACTCACTTCTCCTCTCCATCTGTCCATGTCCTCCATGTTATTTCTTATGCTCAACAAATAAGTGAAACCATATGATGATTAACTCTCTCTGCTTGACCTATTTCATTCAGCATAATCTCTTCCAGTCCCATCCATGTTGATAAAAAAGTTAGGTATTCATTCTTTCTGATGGAGGCATAATAAATTTTTTCATCTTCTATGAAAAAACACTTAACAAATTTGGAATTAAAAAGAAGTTCTTTAATAAAAAAGTTAAGTACCAATAACTTAAATATTGCCTTAATATTAAACAGTGTATCCTTCCTTTTGAGTTCAGGAGTGACAATAGGATGTCTATCATTATCACTTGTATTCAGTTTCATAATGAATGTTATAGCCACTGAAATAAGAGCAAAAGAAAAAAAAAGGAAAAAAATGAATAGAATGTAAAAAATCAAGAATGAGGAAAGAAGAATGTCATTTTTGGTAGACAAGAGGTCAAGGAAGGAGGTTGGGATTGAAAAATATACACAGGGAAACATCTTATGTGAATCTAGTATTCCATGTCTTGATATTTATGATTATTGCATGGGTGTTCACTCCCTTATAATTCATCATGTTGTATATTTTTTCTTTATTTATTTTTATATGCATCATATTTATAATTTTTATTTTTTATATTAGAAATAAAAACTAAATTCTATTTACTAAGATAGATCTGAAGATGTCACTGCAGTAACCTAATCAGAATGGCCTGTACCAAGCACTTCTTTAAGAATGGGTCAGTCTATAACCAACAGTCATGAAGCACTTCCCTCTGGCTTCCTAAGGAGGAAAGCAAATTCTCAATTGCACCCAACTGCTTAGGATGCACCACTTCAAGAAACATGGTCACAGACCCCTGCCAGCTACAGAGCATATACTATAGCCTGGCTGGTCAGGGAGCTGCTTAACCATTGAACATAATTTCTGGTCCTCATATCCAGGGAAACTGAATGGTGAGCTTGAGCAGCCTTGGATCCCAGACTTCAAGGCCACACAACCATGGAGCCAAGCTTACAACCCCACCCAGCAGTGGAGAGAGTTCAGCATATGGACATGCCTGATTGCTAAACATAGCCTAGGGACTGCCCAGGCAGGAAACCCAGTGACCCTATATAATCACAGAACATAGCCTGAAGTGTCACCTGATCAGAGAGCCTGGACAGTGAACCCTCCTAACCGCAGATCATAGTCTCTAGTGCCACCCAGTTTTAGGATACAGCTGGAAGCCCCACATGACCAGAAAGACAAACCAGCAATGTCACCCAGTCAGAGAACACAGCAACAATCTAGTTGGTCACAAAGTCTAGCTTACAGCCTGCCTAGTGTCAGGGCACAGCTTGTCACCTGCCTGATCACAGAGCACAGTCTGAGTATTCATCTGACTTCAAAGCCTGACCTGTGACTACCTCCATCCAAATATGGAGTCCTAGGAGTGACACAATCCAGGTGGGAAACACAACCTGAAGCCCATATTGTCCAGTAGTGATTGTGAAGCATACCTCATAGCTGTGTCCAATAACAGAATACAAGTGGCACTGCCCTACCAGGAAGCACAGCATGGGACCCTGGCAATCAGAGGTAATAGCAGAGAGCTCAGCTAGTAACCCTATCTGATCCCATACAGCTAGGCATCATGCCCAGCTAGGAAGCTCATACACTGAGCCCACTTGAGCACAGAGTGCAGCCTACAATCTCACCCTACCACGAAGCTTACAAGCTTGCACTCTCCCCCAAACACATACATACCACCATTTCAGATTATAGGCACTGGTCTCATCCAGCAAAGATCTCCAAAACAAATCCCACCTGCCCATGGATGCCACCAGTTGACCCATCTAGTACCTCAAGCTGACACAACTAGGGAAGGTCTTTCCAAACAAATATATAAAGAATGGAAGAACAAACCACTTACTTGGATGCACAGATACAAACACAAGGATACAAGGATCACAAGGAATTAGGAAAACGTGATACCACCAGAAGAAACTAATAATGCTCCAATAATTGACCCTAAAGAAATGCAGATCTATGACCTGACATATAGTTCAGAATGATTTTCTTAAATTAGTACAGCAGAATATAAGAAGACTCAGGCAACTAAATGAAATTGGGAAAATAATGCATAAGCAAAATGAGTTCACCAATGAAACAGAAACCATAAAATAAAAAAAGCAGAAATCATAGAGCTGAAGCATGTAATGACTGAAATATTCAATAGTATTAATACCAGACTTGATGAATCAGAAGAAAGAATCCATGAACTAGAGACAAGTTGTTTGAAATTATCTAAATGGACAAGCAAAAAACAGTATGAAAAGAGAGAAGAAAGCCTTCGGGACTTACGAGACACCATCACAGAAATAATATAGACATGATGGAAATCTTGGATGGTGAAGAAAAAGATAAAGGTAAAAAGGCTTATTGGAAAAAAAAAAAAGACAAAACAACAAGGGATGGAAACTTCCTAAATGTGGGGATGGAAATGGATATTTCATGAGGATTCATGAGGCTCAAAGGACCTCATATAAGTTGAACCCCACAAGGGTTACATTGAAATATATTATAATTAAAAATGTTAAAAAGAAAAGAAAATTTTGAAACCAGAAAGAGAAAAGTAACTTATTATATACAAGGGAGTGCATAAAAGAATATCAGTGTTCTACTTAGCAGAAACATTGTAGGCCAAGAGAGATTGGATGTTATATTAAAAAATAATAATAATAAAAAAAAAAACCTGCCAAGCAGGAATAATATACCCAGCAAAACTATTCTTCAGAAATGAAGGAGACATAAAGGCTCCCAAACAAAAACTGACAGAGTTCATCACCATTAAACCTTCTTTACAAGGAATACTGAAAGATGTTCTACATCCGAAATGAAAGGATACTAATTAACACTTTAAAAATATATGAACATGTAAAACTCATCAATAAAGTTAGTAAAAATGTTGTCAAATTCAGATACTCTAATATTATAATGGCAGTATAAAAATCAAGCTCTAGTTTAAAAGCTAAAAAGCAAATGTATGAAAAATAACTCAATAATAATTTGACATTGCATATAGAAATTTAAGAAAGTGTGAATTATAACATCACTAGCCTAAAATGTTGAAGAAAAGACAAGTAAAGGTGCAAAGTTTTCTATACTGTCAGAGTTGTTGTTACCTTAAAACAGGATAACTGTAAGAAGTTTTATGCAAGCCTCAGGGCAGCCACAAAAGTGAACCCATTAGTGGATACACAGAAAATTATAATAAAGGAGTCAGAGCATACCACCACAAAAAGTCATCAAATTACAACAGAAGACAGCCAAGAGAGGGGGCATGGAAGAAAGGATCTACAGTCAAAATAATTAACAAATGGCAGTAGTAAGCCTTAACAGTCAATAATGACTTTAAATGAAAATGGATTAAATTCTCTAAGCCAAATACATAGAAGGGTTTAATGAATGAAAAATAAGATGCAACAACATGCTGCCTAGAACACTTTAGCATTAAGGACACAGAGAAGCTGGAAGTGAAGAGATGGAAAGTCATATTCTAAACAAATGGTAAACAAAAGAAATCAGGGGTACCTATACTGAGATAAAATAGAATGTAAGCTAAACCTGGTCACAAGAGAAAAAGAGGGTCATTATATGATAATAAAGGTAAATGTATCAAGAAGGTGTAGCCATTGTAGGTAGTTATGCACCTGACATTACAGCATGTAAATATATAAAGCAAATACTGACAGAACTAAAAGGAGGAATAAAAAATAATAATAGTTCTGAAGATTAATGCCCCACTCTCAACAATGGAGAGTATAGTCCAGAAAGAGAGGCAGTAAGGAAACTGTGGGTTTGAGGAATACTATACACTAAGTGGACCTAGTAGTTATATACAGGACATTCCATCCAACAACAGAATACATATTCTTCCCAAGTGCACATAGACCATTTTAGGATAGATTATATATTAGGTCACAAAACATGCCTCAACAGATTCATGAAGATAGAAAATACATCAAGTATCTTTCCCAGCCACAATGTACAAAACTGGAAATTAATAATAGGAAGAAAGTTGGAACATTCACAAATACATGAAAATTACAATTAGATCAAATTAAAAATAAAAGAGAAAAAAATCAAGACAAATAAAAATGGAAGCACACATTGAACAAATTAAGGGATGCAGCAAAATCAATTCTAAGATACATGTTTATACAAATGTAGCTATTAAGGAATCTCCACACTGTTTTCCAAAATAGCTGCACCAACTTGCATTCCCTCACACAAGGTAAGAGGGTTCCCCTTTCTCCACATCCTCTCCAACACTTGTTGTTTACTGACTTGTTAATTTTGGCCATTCTAACTGGTATAAGATGGTATCTCAATGTGGTTTTGATTTGAATCTCCCTGATGGCTAATGATGATGAACATTTCTTTCTGTGTCTGTTAGCCATTTGTATGTCTTCTTTGGAGAAGTGTCTGTTCATGTCTTCTGCCCATTTTTTTGACATGATTATCTGTTGTTTGACTGTTGAGTTTGAGGAGTTCTTTATAGATCCTGGATATCAGCCCTTTGTCTGTAGTGTCATTTGCAAACAGCAAACAGTGTAGAGATTCTTTAAAAAATTAAGAATAGAGCTACCCGGGAACCTGGGTGGCTCAGTGTGTTAAACCTCTGCCTTCTGTTCTGGTCATGATCTCAGGGTACTGGGATTGAGGCCCGAATCAGGCTCTCTGCTCAGCGGGCAGCCTGCTTCCCCCTCCCTCTCCACCTACCTCTCTGCCTATTTGTGTTCTCTCTCTGTCAAATAAATAAATAAAATCTTAAAAAAAAATAGTTACCTTATGACCCTGCAATTTCACTACTAGGTGTTTACTCCAAGATACAGATGTAGTGAAAAGAAGGGTCATATGCACGCAAGTGTTCATAGCAACAATGGCCACAGCAGCCAAACTGGAAAGAGCCAAGATGCCTATCTACTCATCAATAGACGAATGGATAGAAAAAAAATGGCCCATATATACAATGGAGTATTATGCCTCCATCAGAAAGGATGAATACCCAACTTTTGTATTCAACATGGACGGGACTGGAGGAGATTATGCTGAGTGAAATAAATCAAGCAGAGGGAGTCAATTATCATATGGTTTCACTTATTTGTGGAGCATAAGGAATAACACAAGGTAGATGGAGAGAAGTGAGTTGGGAGAAATTGGAGCAGGAGTAAAACTGTGAGAGACTGTGGACTCTGAGAAGGAAACTGAGGGTTTGGAGGGGAGGAGGTGGGTGTTTGGGTGAACCTGATGATGGGTACTGAGGAGGACATGTATCGCGTGGAGCACTAGGTGTGATGCATGAACAATGAATCTTGGATCACTGAAAAAATAAAATAAAATTATAAATAAAAAAATAACTATATATATGCATATATATATATATATATTACTAAAAGAGAATCTGAGATACACTATCATTATACTTTAAAGACCTGGAAAAGAAACATACACTAAACCCAAAATGAATAGAAAGGAAGATATAAAAGTTCGGAGCAGAAATAAATAAAAATAGAAACTAAAATGACAACAGAAAAGACCAATGAAATTAAGAGCTGTTTTTAAACACATAAGAAATTGATAGGTTTTAGCTAGATTAACCAAGAAAAGAGGAGAGAGGACTAAAAACATATACAAACAAAATGGGGACATTACACTTGAATTCATGGAAATACAAAGGATCATAGAAGAAAACTACTTAAGAGTGTTTATAAGCCAGGAAATTGGATAACCAAAAATAAATGAATAAATTCCTAGAAACTTGTAACTTATCTAAACTAAGTCAGGAAGAAATAGAAAATCTAAACAGAACAATTGCTAGTAAGGAGACTGATTTAATAGTAAAAAATCTACCAACAAAGAAAAGCTCAGGATTGGATGGTTTCACTGGTGAATCCTATCAAACATTTAAGAATTAAGGCTAATCCTTCTCAAACGCTTCCAAAACGTTGAGGAGGAAGGAAAACTCCCAAACTCATTTGACAAGGCCAGACTACCCTGATACCAAACCACATAAGAACACTAAAAGCAAACTGTAGACCAATATCCCTGAATATAGAGGAATATAGATGCATAAATCATTGACAAAATGCTAGCAAATCCAATTCAATAATACATTAAAAGGACCTTAACCATAATCAAGTGGATTTATCCTTGAGATGCAAGGATGGTTCAACAGACAAATCAATATCACATTAATAGAAGAAAGGATAAAAACTACATGATGACCTCAATAGATGCAGAAAAATAATTAGACAGAATTCAATAGTTCATGATAAAAATGCTTTAAAAATGGGTATAGAAGGAATATACCTCAACCTGTAAAAGCAACATACAACAAACACACAACTAACACAATACTCACTGGCAAAAGATTGAAACTTACTCTTTGAAGATTAGGAACAAGACCAGTGTACCCACACTAATTATTTTTATTCAGCTTAGTACTGGAAGCCCAAGCCAGAGCAATGAGGAAAGAAAGAGAAATAAAGGCATCTAAATAGGAAAGGAAGAAGTAAGATTGTCTCCCATTGCAAATGATATGATATGATTATATATAAAACCCGAAAGACCACCAAAAAACTGTTAGGACTAACCAAATTCAGTGAAGTCGCAGGATAAAATTTCAGTATTATAAACATCAGTGGTGTTTCTATACACTCACAAGGAACATCTGAAAGAGAAGTTAAAAAAAAAGACAAAAAAAATACATTTTACAATCACATCAAAAACAGTAAAATAGGAATAATTTAACCAGGAAGGGGGAAGATCTATATTCTGAAAACTATAAGATATCAATGACACAAACTGAAGACAAAAATACACGAAAAGATACTCTATGTTCATTTATTGAAGAATTAATATTGTTAAAATATCTTATACTATCTAAAACCATGTATATGTTCAAGCAATCCCTTTCTAAGATTTTTATTTTTTTTAATTTTTTATTTTTTTATAAACATATAATGTATTTTTATCCCCAGGGGTACAGGTCTGTGAATCGCCAAGTTTACACCCTTCACAGCACTCACCATAGCACATACCCTCCCCAATGTCCATAACCCCACCACCCTCTCCCGTCCCCCCTCCCCCCAGCAACCCTCAGTTTGTTTTGTGAGATTAAAAGCCACTTATGGTTCATCTCCCTCCCGATCCCATCTTGTTTCATTTATTCTTCTCCTACCCCTGTAATCCCCCACTTTGCATTTCCACTTCCTCATATCAGGGAGATCATATGATAGTTCTCTTTCTCTGATTGACTTATTTCACTAAGCATGATACCCTCTAGTTCCATCCACGTTGTTGCAAATGGCAAGATTTCATTTCTTTTGATGGCCGCATAATATTCCATTGTGTATATATACCACCTCTTCTTTATCCATTCATCTTTTGATGGACATATAGGTTCTTTCAGTAGTTTGGCTATTGTAGACATTGCTGCTGTAAACATTCAGGTGCACATGCCCCTTCAGATCACTACGTTTGTATCTTTAGGGTAAATACCCAGTAATGCAACTGCTGGGTCATAGGGTAGTTCTATTTTCAACTTTTTGAGGAACCTCCATGCTGTTTTCCAGAGTGGTTGCACCAGCTTGCATTCCCACCAACAATGTAGGAGGGTTCCCCTTTCTCCACATCCTCGCCAGCATCTATCATTTCCTGGCTTGTTAATTTTAGCCATTCTGACTGGTGTGAGGTGGTATCTCATTGTGGTTTTGATTTGTATTTCCCTGATGGCAAGTGGTGTGGAGCACTTTTTCATGTGTCTGTTGGCCATCTGGATGTCTTCTTTGCAGAAATGTCTGTTCATGGGGCGCCTGGGTGGCTCAGTGGGTTAAAGCCTCTGCCTTCAACTCGGGTCATGATCTCAGAGTCCTGGGATCGAGCCCCGCATCGGGCTCTCTGCTCAGCAGAGAGCTTGCTTCCCCCTCTCTCTCTGCCTGCCTCTCTGCCTACTTGTGATCTCTCTCTCTCTCTGTCAAATAAATAAAATCTTTAAAAAAAAAAAAAAAGAAATGTCTGTTCATGTCCTCTGCCCATTTCTTGATGGATTATTTCTTCTTTGGGTGTTAAGTTTGCTAAGTTCTTTATAGATTTTGGACACTAGCCCTTTATCTGATATGTTGTTTGAAATATCTTCTCCCATTCTGTCAGTTGTCTTTTGGTTTTGTTAACGGTTTCCTTTGCTGTGCAAAAGCTTTTGATCTTGATGAAATCCCAATAGTTCATTTTTGCCCTTGCTTCCCTTGCCTTTGGCGATGTTCCTAGGAAGACGTTGCTATGGCTGAGGTTGAAGAGGTTGCTGCCTGTGTTCTTCTCAAGGATTTTGATGGATTCCTTTCTCAAACTGAGGTCCTTCATCCATTTTGAATCTATTTGTGTGTGGTGTAAGGAAATGATCCAGTTTCATTTTTATTCATGTGGCTGTCCAATTTTCCCAACACCATTTATTGAAGAGGCTGTTTTTTTCCATTGGACATTCTTTCCTGCTTTGTTGAAGATTAGTTGACCATAGAGCTGAGGGCCTATTTCCAGGCTCTCTATTCTGTTCCATTGATCTATGTGTCTGTTTTTGTGCCAGTACCATGCTGTCTTGATGAGGACAGCTTTGTAATAGAGCTTGAAGTCCGGAATTGTGATGCCACCAACTTTGGCTTTCTTTTTCAATATTCCTTTGGCTATTCGAAGTCTTTTCTGGTTCCATATAAATTTTAGGATGTTTTGTTCCATTTTTTTTGAAAAAAAAAATGGGTGGGATTTTGATAGGGATTGCATTAAATGTGTAGATTGCTTTAGGTAGCATAGACATTTTCACAATATTTGTTCTTCCAATCCATGAGCATGGAACATTTTTCTATTTCTTTGTGTCTTCCTGAATTAATTTCATGAGTACTTTATAGTTTTCTGAGTATAGATTCTTAGCCTCTTTGGTAAGGTTTATTCCTAGGTATCTTATAGTTTTGGGTGCAAATGTAAATGGGATTGACTCCCTAATATTCTTTCTTCTGTCTTGTTGTTGGTGTAGAGAAATGCAACTAATTTTTGTGCATTGATTTTATATCTAAATTCCTGTACAAGTTTTAGCAGTTTTGGACTGGAGTCTTTTGCGTTCTCCACATATAGTATCATATCATCTGTGAAGAGTGATACTTTGACTTCTTCTTTGCTGATTTGGATGTGTTTAATTTCTTTTTGTTGTCTGATTGCTGAGGCTAGGACTTCTAGGACTATGTTGAATAGCAGTGGTGATAATGGACATCCCTGCCATATTCCTGACCTTAGCAGAAAAGCTTTCTGTTTTTCTTCATTGAGAATGATATTTGCAGTGGGTTTTTCATAGATGGCTTTGATAATATTGGGGTATGTGCCCTCTATTCCCACACTTTGAAGAGTTTTGATCAGGAAGGGATGCTGTACTTTGACAAATGCTTTTTCAGCATCTATGAGAGGATCATATGGTTCTTGTTCTTTCTTTTATTAATGTGTTGTATCACATTGATTGATTTGCAGATGTTGAACCAACCTTGCAGCCCTGGAATAAATCCCACTTGGTCGTGGTGAATAATCCTTTTAATGTACTGTTGAATCCTATTGGCTAGTATTTTGGTGAGAATTTTCGCATCTGTGTTCATTAAGGATATTGGTCTGTAATTCTCTTTGTTGATGGGATCCTTGCCTGGTTTGGTGATCAAGGTAGCCTCATAAAATGAGTTTGGAAGTTTTCCTTCCATTATTATTTTTTGGAACAGTTCCAGGAGAATAAGAATTAGTTGTTCTTTAAATGTTTGATAGAATTCCCCTTGGAAGCCGTCTGGCCCTGGGTTTTTGTTTGTTTGGAGATTTTTGATGACTGTTTCAATCTCCTTACTGGTTATGGGTCTGTTCAGGTTTTCTATTTCTTCCTGGTTCAGTTGTGGTAGTTTATATGTCTCTAGGAATGCATCCATTTCTTCCAGATTGTCAAATTTGTTGGGGTAGAGTTGCTTATAGTATGTACTTATAATTGTCTGTATTTCTTTGGTGTTAGTTGTGATCTCTCCTCTTTCATTCATGATTTTATTGATTTGGGTCCTTTCTCTTTTCTTTTTGTAAGTCTGGCTAGGGGTTTATCAATCTTATTAATACTTTCAAAGAACCAGCTCCTAGTTTCGTTGATTTGTTCGATTGTTTTTCTGGTTCCTATTTCATTGATCTCTGCTCTGATCTTTATTATTTCTCTTCTCCTGCTGGGTTTAGGGTTTCTTTGCTGTTCTTTCTCCAGCTCCTTTAGGTGTAGGGTTAGGTTTTGTATTTGAGACCTTTCTTGTTTCTTGAGAAAGGCTTGTACCGCTATATATTTTCCTCTCAGGACTGCCTTTGCTGTGTCCCACAGATTTTGAACCATTGTGTTTTCATTATCATTTGTTTCCATGAATTTTTTCAATTCTTCTTTAATTTCCTGGTTGACCCTTTCATTCTTTAGAAGGATGCAGTTTAGTCTCCATGTATCTGTGTTCTTTCTAAATTTCCTCTTGTGAATGATTTCTAGCCTCAGAGCATTGTGGTCTGAAAATATGTAGGGAATCATCCCAATCTTTTGATACCAGTTGAGACCTGATTTATGACCCAGGATATGATCTATTCTGGAGAATGTTCCATGTGCACTAGAGAAGAATGTGTATTCTGTTGCTTTGGGATGACATGTACTGAATATATCTGTGATGTCCATCTGGTCCAGTGTGTCATTTAAGGTCTTTATTCCCTTGTTGATCTTTTGCTTGGATGATCTGTCCATTTTGGTGAGTGGAGTGTTAAAGTCCCCTACTATTATTGTATTATTGTCAATGTGTTTCTTTGATTTTGTTATTAATTGGTTTATATAGTTGGCTGCTCCCATGTTAGGGGCATAGATATTTAAAATTGTTAGATCTTCTTGTTGGACAGTTCCTTTGAGTATGACATAGTGTCCTTCCTCATCTCTTATTATAGTCTTTGGCTTAAAATCTAATTGATCTGGTATAAGGATTCCCACCCCAGCTTTCTTCTGCTGTCCATTAGCATGGTAAATTCTTTTCCACCCCCTCACTTTAAATCTGGAGGTGTCTTCGGGTCTAAAATGAGTTTCTTGTAGGCAACATATAGATGGGATTTGTTTTTTTATCCATTCTGATACTCTGTGTCTTTTGATTGGGGCATTTGGCCCATTGACATTCAGGGTAACTATTGAGAGATATGAATTTAGTGCCATTGTATTGACTCCAAGGTGACTCTTACTGTATATTGTCTCTGTTCCTTTCTGATCTACTACTTTTAGGCTCTCTCTTTGCTTATAGGACCCCTTTCAATATTTCCTGTAGAGCTGTTTTGTTGTTTGCAAATTCTTTCAGTTTTTGTTTGTCCTGGAAGCTTTTTATCTCTCCTTCTACTTTCATTGATAGCCTAGGTGGATATAGTATTCTTGGTTGCATGTTTTTCTCATTTAGTGCTCTGAATATATCATGCCAGTTCTTTCTGGCCTGCCAGGTCTCTGTGGATAAGTCCACTGACAATCTAATATTTTTACCATTGTATGTTATAGACTTCTTTTCCCAGGCTGCTTTCAGGATTTTGTATTTGCCGCTAAGACTTGTAATTTTACTAAGAGATGATGGGGTGTGGACCTATTCTTGTTGATTTTGAGTAGGGTTCTCTGCACCTCCTGGATTTTGATGCTTGTTCCCTTTGCCATATTGGGGAAGTTCTCTCCAATAATTCTCTCCAATATACCTTCTGCTCCCCTCTCTCTCTCTTCTTCTTCTAGAATCCCAATTATTCTAATGTTGTTTCGTCTTATGGTGTCACTTATCTCTCGAATTCTCCCCTCATGGTCAAGTAGCTGTTTGTCCCTCTTTTGCTCAGCTTCTTTATTCTCTGTCATTTGGTCTTCTATATCGCTAATTCTTTCTTCTGCCTCCTTTATCCTAGCAGTAAGAGCCTCCATTTTTTATTGCACCTCATTAATAGCTTTTTTTATTTCAACTTGGTTAGATTTTAGTTCTTTTATTTCTCCAGAAAGGGCTTTTATCTCTCCAGAGAGGGTTTCTCTAATATCTTCCATGCCTTTTTTGAGCCAGGCTAGAACCTTGAGAATCGTCATTCTGAACTCTATATCTGACATATTATCAATGTCTGTATTGATTAGGTCCCTAGCCTTCGGTAGTGCCTCTTGTTCTTTTTTTTTTTTTTTTGTGGTGAGTTTTTCCGCCTTGTCATTTTGTCCAGATAAGAGTATATGAAGGAGCAAATAAAATACTCAATGGGTGGTTAAGACCCCAGGAAAATGCACTTTATTCAAGTCAGAAGGGACCCCAAATCATGGGAGGGAGAAAGGGGGATAAAAAGAATTTCAGGAGAAAAATATTAAAAAAAGAAAACAAATAAAGAAAAAACATAATAAAGTAAATATATATATATATATATATATATATATATATATATATATTAGATAAACTAGTTAAAAGACGTTAAAAAAGAAATAGGTAAAAGTTAAAAAATATTTAGCAGAAGAAAAAAAATAAAATTAAAAAAATTTAAATTAACCGCAAGACTAAAGAATAATGGGGAGAACGCCATGAGTTCCGTGTTTTGCTTTCTCCTCCACTGGAATTCTGCTGCTCTCCTTAGTAGGTGAACTTTGTCTCAGCTGGATGTCTTGTTGATCTTCTGGGGGAGGGGCCTGTTGTAATGGTTCTCAAGTGTCTTTGCCCGAGTTGGAATTGCACTGCCCTTACCAGGGGCCAGGCTAAGTAATCTGCTCAGGTTCACTTTTGGGAGCTTTTGTCCCCTGAACACTTTCTGTAGATTTCTGGAGGATGGGAATGAAAATGGCGGCCTCCCAGTCTCTGGTCCTGAGGAGCCTGAGAGCTCGGGCCCCACTCCTCAGTACACCCTCAGAGAAAAGAGCCCAATCACTCCCGTGTCTCTGGCCTCTGGCCGTGCTTCGAGCTCACCCAGGCTGCTACAGGTTCAAGGTAACCCCAAGCTGAGAGCTCATTCCTCGGCTCTGTCTCTATAGCTGGCTTTCCCGGTCTAATACCTGTGAGCTCTGCGACACTCAGACACCCCCAATCCTTCTGTGACCCTGCGGGACCTAGGGCCATGCTGGCCCTGCGTGCGCTTCACCCCAGTTTGGCCTCTGGAGCTATGTCCCTCAGTGGAGCAGACTTTTAAAAGTCCTGATTTTGTGCTCCATTGCTCTGCTGTTTGCCAGGAGCCTGCCCCTCCCCCCGGGGTCTATCTTCCCATCACTTTGGATTCACTTCTCTGCTGGTCCTACCTTTCAGAAAGTGGTCAATTTTCTGTTCTTCTCTTTGATCTCCTGTTGGATTTGTAGGTGTTTGCAATGGTTTGATAAGCTATCTAGGTGATCTGCTACCTGATGTAGTCTCAGCCTGCTACTTCTCCACCATCTTGACTCCTCCCCCTCTAAGATTTTTAAACCCTATCAAAATTTTAATGGCATTTTTTTACTAATAAAAAAATCAAAATTAATATGAATCCCCAAAAGGCTCTAAATCCAAAGCATTCTTGAGAAAGAAAAAAAAACAAAACAAAACTGGAGACATCGCACTAGTTTTGAAGTATGCTACAAAATCATAGAAGCCAAAACAATATCATAATGACATAAAAACAGTCATACAGACCAATGGAATAGAATCAAGAGCCCAGAAATAAACCCACACATGTATAGTCAAATTTTTGATAGGGAAGCCAAGAATACTCAATAGACAAAAATTAGTCTTCAATAAATGGTATTGGAAAACCTGCATATTCACATAAAAAGAATACAGCTCGTCCCAATCTTATACCACTCAACAAAAGTAATTCAAAATGGATTAAAGATTCCAATGTAACCTTTAAAATTACAAAAGTCCTAGAATACACAAAGAGTTTTTGGACATTGGTATTGGCAATGATTCTTTGCATGACAACAAAAGTACAAACAGCAAAAGCAAAATAACTGGGACTACATCAAAACAGCTTCTGCTCAGCAAAATAAATAATCAACAACATTAAAGGCAAACTGTGGAATGGGAGAAAATCTTTGTAAACCATATGTCTGATGAGGTCACTATAGAAAATTTAGAAGGGACTTACACAACTCAATAGCAAAAAAAAAAAAAAAAATCTGATTTAAAATGGAGGGAGAACTTGAGTAAACATATTTCCCAAAGAAGATACCGAAACGGCCAACAGGTACATGAAAAAGCATTCAACATCACTAGTAATCTGGGAAATGCAAATCAAATCCACAATGAGTTGTTGCCTCATACCTACTAGAATGGTTAACACAAACAAGATGAGATTACAAGTATTGGAGAGGGTGTGGAGAAAAGGGGAACCTTTGTGCATTATTGGTAACAATGTAAATTGTCATAGCCACTATGGAAAACACTAAAGCCAGTAAAGCAAAGATGGTACACACACACACAGGACTATCATTTAACCTAAAAAAGAAAGGAAATCCTGCCATCTGCAACAACATGTCTGGATCTGAAGGCATTATGCTAAATGAGATAATTCAGACAGAAAAAGAGAAATATATGATTTCACTTATATGTGAAGTCAAAAAAACAAAACAAAACCTAAGCTCATAGATAAAGAGAACAGATTGGTGGTTACCTGCAGTGGAGGGTTGGGCAAAATGAGTGACAAGGGTCAAAAGGTACAAATAAAGGGCCCTTGGTTGGCTCAGTTGGTTAACTGTTTGCTTTGGGCTCAGTCATGAACCCAAGGTCCTGGGATCTAGTCCATTGTCAGGTTCCCTGCTCAGTGGGGAGTCTGCTTCTCTCTCTCCTTCTGCCCCTCACCCCTACCCATGTTCTCTCTCTTTGTCAAATAAAATTTAAAAAGTCACTTAAAAAATCAACAAGTAGCAACATAAGCATATTTAAAAGTTCAGAAATGTCTAACCAAAGGACAGATAAATGACATGAAAGTCGTGTGAGAATCGATATTTCTTCGTTAAACTCTGAAGTTTATGGGGAGAAAGTGATCTTGAATAAGCAGATGAAATATTTAATGAATACTTATAATTAAGAGCAATGATGACCTTGCCCAATATGCCACATTTCGTAAGTGACAGAACCAGGATTGAGATGCAGGGTAAGGTTGGGAGAGCTAGAGCAGAGTAAAAACCAGTCAGTAACCTAGGGCAAGAATGGCAACATTTTCAAGTTGATGAGAACATTTCTGAAAACGCCATAGCTTAGGTCCACGTCTGAATGGCAGCATGGGAAGTTCCATGGCCCAGTTCCCAACAGAACAGCATAGATGGTGAAAATTTTGTGTTAAAAGACTTGATTTAAAAACCTCTGGGAAGTGGGGACGGCTGTGCTAGTATTCTGGCAGGTTCTGACCACGGAGGTGGTGCTGTCACAGAACCACATGACAGGGGTAGGGGTGCCACAGGGTGGTGAGGAGGACTGGCTCGGGGTCCCCCATGGGCCTGGGGCTCCTCTGGATGAACTGATGGGTGTGTACCCCCATGTTCAAGGAAGAGAAGGAAGAGAGCAGCTACTACAGCTGCAAGCACCTTTGCGAGCTCAATAACATGCTTGCATCAGTGCGGGGGGGAGGTGCTGACCACTCTGGCTTTCCCCCTGGGCCCTCTGCAGACGCAGCTGAGCCTGCGCTATGATAAGAACTACCACCAGGTGAAGTGTGGCAACATGGGCTGCCTGACCTCGACAGCAAGGTGAGGATGGAGATCAATATGGCGCCCACCGCTGCTTTGCTCTACACACCTGTGCTCATCAGAGGCCATGGAATGCCTGTGCTTTGGGCTCTGTGCCCACATTATGCTGTGAAACCTGAAGTGTTGTGAACACAGGACTCACCTGAGAGCACCAGTGAGTCCATATCTATGTTATTCCATTTTAGGGACCCTAGCTTCAAGATCAGGGATTGCTACAAACCTCATACTACCTCCTGAGCTGGGAATAGGAGCTTTGGCCACTCTGGTTTCAGGCAATAGCAGTCTGGGAAAGCTCATGGTGTCTGCATCCCTACCACTGCCCACAGGTTTTTTTGGCACCAAGTGGATGATGTTCCTGGCTGTGGGTATTTATGTCCTCTTAAAAAAAAATGAAATAAAGAAAAGAAAAAACTCTCTGGCAGGAAATTGTGCTAGGGTATGCAACAAATGAAACATTCTTTCAAGAAAATGTATTAAAATCTGGTAAGAACAGTGAGAATCTACAGCATTCGAATCATAACCTGTGCCTTCCCAGCTCAGTGTGACAAAAGGTCCACTTTATTCAGGTGCAGACAAGAACATAAAACTCCCTCCCCACATCCCCTCTACCTCTTAGTAGTTGACTGTGTTACCTCCCAGGAGGGCCACACCCAACAGCTTTTCTCACCTCTTTGCAGCTATGTACTGTGGAAGGTAAATTCTAGGCATTTGTGATAGAGAGTTTGGGGATCCCTTCTACCCAGTCCACACTCTTAAGATAGAGATGCTATCTTAGGCATGACTTTGATAGCAGGGGTATCACATGGAGGGAAGTGGGTCACTATCACTACTCCTGTGTCTAAAAATTGAGTCTCAGAGTATTTACCCCAAAGGGAAGAAAGGTCTTAAGAACAGGGACCTACAAAGGATCCCTCAAAGAAAGTGATTCTATTGGCAAAAGATGATTAGTGGGAGAATGGTGGAACTATTGGTGTAACATCCAGCTGGTTTACCTAGTAAAATGCAGGATGGGAGAAAATAAGGAAGAGCTTGTCTTGAGTCAGAAAGACCCTCAAGCATTAGCCTCAAAAACCATGTTTCAAAGGGGCCCAAATTTAATTGCTTATGAATGTGGAACAACTTCTTCCCCAAGACATTGAAAACAGAGAGAGAGAAAGAGAGAGAGCATGCTCATGCTACTACTGGGAGTTCATGGGGCCTAAGAGCTGGATGTGTTCAAAGAAGGAGATAAGAGGATTTCTGATAAAGTCATGGTCATCCCAAGGGACTGTGTGCATGCTGCATCTGTGGAAGTGCAGCACCAGAGGCTTTACACTGCAGAGGAAATGGACTTCACACACACACACCCACACACACACTCCACCAAGTCACTGAACAAACAAAAATATAACAAGACCCAAGGATGGATGAGTATCCAGAGTTCTACCATATATTATCTTAAATGCCCAGTTCTCAACAACAAAAATTCATGATATAGGCAAAAAGTGTCACCCATCCATCAGAAAATTAACAGAAAACATAAACTGCCTGTGAGAGCAATCATATACTGGATTTAACAGAAAAAAAGCTTAAAAATAATCATGATAAAAATGGTCACAGACTAAAGGAAACCAGGATTCAATAAATAATGGAAGGTATGAATGCAGTGTTTAATGAAACAGAGACTATCAATAAAGAGAAAGTATTAAGAAAAAATGAAGTGGAAATTCTGTAGTTGAAAAGTACAACTCAAATTTTAAAAAATCACTGAAGAAACTCAACTGTAGATTTAAACTGACAGAAGAAAGATCTGTGAAATTGAAGTTTTATCAACAGAGAGTATGCATTCCAAAGGACGAAGGAAAGAAAGAATGAAGAGACATGCACATACCCTCAGAAATAAGTACATAAGTGCATAAGTGGTGATGCACTAAGTGCGTCAGCATGTGCTTTTGGGAGTACCAGGAAAATATGTTTCTGATAAAAGACTTGTATTTAAAAAAAAAGCAAGTTGTTTGTTGAAAAACAATGAACAGAAAGTACACAAACAATCCAATAAAAATTGGGCAAAAGTTCTGAACAAGCATTTTATCAAAAAAGAAATATAGATGGTAAACAAGCATATGAAAATCTCCTCCACATTATTTGCCACAGAAATTTGCAAACTAAAATATAATGGCATATGTAAAAGATTGGCTAAATATCTATACTTTTAATGCCATTCTGATCAAAGTCCACCGGTATTTTTCAAAGAGCTGGAGCAAATAATCCTAAAATTTGTATGGAATCAGAGGAGACCCCAAATCGCTAAGGAAATGTTGAAAAACAAAAATACAACTGGAGGCCTCACGTTACCGGATTTCAAGCTCTACTACAAAGCTGTGATCACCAAGACAGCATGGTACTGGCATAAAAACAGACACATAGACCAGTGGAACAGAGTAGAGAGCCCAGATATGGACCCTCAACTCTATGGGCAAATAATCTTCGACAAAACAGGAAAAAATATACAGTGGAAAAAAGACAGTCTCTTCAATAAATGGTGCTGGGAAAACTGGACAGCTATATGTAGAAGAATGAAACTCGACCATTCTCTTACACCGTACACAAAGATAAACTCAAAATGGATAAAAGACCTCAAAGGGAGACAGGAATCCATCAGAATCCTAGAGGAGAACATAGGCAGTAACCTCTTCGGTATCAGCCGCAGCAACTTCTTTCAAGATATGTCTCCAAAGGCAAAGGAAACAAAAGCAAAAATGAACTTTTGGGACTTCATCAAGACAAAAGCTTCTACACAGCAAAGGAAAGAGTCAATAAAACAAAGAGGCAACCCATGGAATGGGAGAAGATATTTGCAAATGACAGTACAGACAAAAGGTTGATATCCAGGATCTATAAAGAACTCCTCAAACTCAACACACACAAAACAGACAATCATCTAAAAAAAAAAAATGGGCAGAAGATATGAACAGACACTTCTCCAATGAAGACACACAAATGGCTATCAGACACATGAAAAAATGTTCATCATCACTAGCCATCAGGGAGATTCAAATTAAAACCACATTGAGATACCACCTTACACCAGTTAGAATGGCCAAAATTAGCAAGACAGGAAACAACATGTGTTGGAGGGGATGTGGAGAAAGGGGAACCCTCTTACACTGTTGGTAGGAATGCAAGTTGGTGCCACCACTTCGGAAAACAGTGTGGAGATTCCTCAAGAAATTAAAAATAGAGTTTCCCTATGACCCTGCAAATGCACTACTGGGTATTTACCCCAAAGATACAGATGTAGTGAAAAGCAGGGCCATCTGTACCCCAATGTTTATAGCAGCAATGGCCATGGTCACCAAACTGTGGAAAGAACCAAGATGCCCTTCAACGGACGAATGGATAAGGAAGATGTGGTCCATATACACTATGGAGTATTATGCCTCCATCAGAAAGGATGAATACCCAACTTTTGTAGCAACATGGACGGGACTGGAAGAGATTATGCTAAGTGAAATAAGTCAAGCAGAGAGAGTCAATCATATGGTTTCACTGATTTGTGGAGCATAACAAATAGCATGGAGGACAAAGGGAGATGGAGAGGAAAAGGGAGTTGGGGGAAATTGGAAGGGGAGGTGAACCATGAGAGACTACGGACTCTGAAAAACAATCTGAGGGTTTTGAAGGGGCAGGGGGTGGGAGGTTGGGGGAACCAGGTGTTGGGTATTAGAGAGGGCACAGATTGCATGGAGCACTGGGTATGGTGCAAAAACAATGAATACTGTTACGTTGAAAAGAAATTTAAAAAAAAGTATAAAAAAAAAGATTCGCTAAAATAAAATAAAATAAATAAATAAATAAATAAATACCAGTTACTGGCAAGAATATGGATGACAGGAACACGTATACATACCCTCACTCTGCCAGCTGACAGAGCCCAGAAGCAATGAAATTGCAAAAACAATTAGCATGGCCATGGTCCAGAATTTGGTTCTTAGTATAATTTTCTAGTCAAAGGAATTAGATCTACTTAGAGAAATAACTGATTCAGTGACTAGGGCAGGACGTAAATATGCAAGATGAGCCTGGAACATCTTGGAACTCCAGAAAAAAAACAAGAACAACAACAACAAAAAAACCAAAAGCTAAACAACAAACAAACACAAACCCACCCTGCATACACAATGATGCATGTATGTCAAAGGGACAAAGGAGCCAATGGAAGCAGCTCCCTGTGGCCAAAGCTCCTATGATTTGAGCAGCAAAATTAATAAAGTACTGTGTAATTTTATGAAAGTATAAAATAAATATCCATGATTCCATACTTATGTAAATAGAGGATTGAATATATAAATAAGTGAGGTGACTAGATAAATCTTCCATGCAGAAGAATTCCAGTTTATCTAGATACTTTGCCCCAGGGAGGTGGTCCATTTCTTTCTTCTCTGTAAGTGTGGACTGTGGATAGTTACTTCCTTACACAGAACACAGTAAGAGAGGGTGGAGAAAAAGCAGCTTCACTATGGAGGAACCCAACAACACTACCACTTCCAGGTGGTCAAGATCAACATCAAGAGTTACAAGTGATGAGGACAGTAGTTGCCACTGACAGGATGTAATGAAAATGGTGTTTTACCTCCGGGGCCTTTCTCCTCAAAAGCTATCCCCCAGTCTAATCATGAGAAAACATCAGAAGGATCCCAGTTGAGGGACATTCTACAAAATGCCCGATTAGTACTTCTCAAAACTTACCAAGGACTTCAAAAACAAGGAATGTTGAAAAGCTGTCCCAGACACCTGATGACTAAAGGGACATGATGAGTAAATATAAAGTGATATGCTGAATGGGATTCTGTTTGCAAGGACACTAGATTAAACTATGGAAATCTGAATCAAATATGAATTTCACTTCATCATAATGTATCAATATTAGCTCACTAATTATAACAAAAGTACCATACCATTGTAAGATATGAATGACATAGGAAAATGGGTGTGTCAGATATGGGAATACTCTATACTATCTTTATTATTTCCTATAAATCCAAAATAGTTCGAATTTTTTTTTTAAATTCTCATTTCTCAGAATGCAGCCAGAGAACACTTGGGGAAAAACAATCACCAGATTTCTGCTTCCAATGATAGTAATTGATTCAAAAAATTATTGTCATTGGATGCTAAAACTGTTGATGAAAAATTATTAGGGAACAAGAAATTCACATGGTATCCAGGTACCACCCTACAGATTAGCTTTTCATAGGAAGGAAGTATGCTATCTTTATCATAGAGCAGATGGTGATGGTACCGCCTTAATGAAGTAATCCGAAAATGGCTTCAGTTAACAAGGCAAGCTAATGTCATAGACCTCACCTTAAAACAACACACTTGTGATGGCTGAATTATTTAACCTAATCTAGTCATGAGGAAACATCACAAAATATAGATATGGTGGCATATTTTACATGATGTCTGACACAGATTTTAAAATTTTTAAATGTCATGAAAGAAGAAGAAAGCAAGAGGTTTGTTCTAGATTACAGGAGATTGAAAAATGATAATACACTAAGTAGTGGCATTTAATTGAATTCTTGATGAAAAAATATATTGCTAAGAAGGACAATTTGGGCAAAATTTTAGTGTGAACATCATATTAGGTGATGTTAAATTTCTTGGGGGCAATAAGGATATGATGGGATGCCTGGGTGGCTCATTCAGTTAAGTTTCTGCCTTTAGCTCCAGTCATGATCCTGGGGTCCTGGGATCAAGCCCCATGCACCGGGGGCTCCTGCTTCTCCCCTTCCCACTTGTGCTCTCTCTTGCTCTCTCTCTCTCTCTCTCAAATAATTAAATAAAATCTTTAAAAAATGATATGACGGTGTAGGAAATGACTTTGTTCTTTTGAGATATATATTGTAGAATTTTGGGTAAATTATCATAATCTCATATATATGTATAGTCACATATACATACATTATACACACACACACACACACACACACACACACACACACACACACACAATTTTCCAGGTGGATTGTTAGACAAATGTGGTGAAATGTCAATAATTACTTATCATGATTGTCAAAATTCATGGGCATTTTCTCAACTTTTCTGTAGGTTTGAAATTTTTCCAAAACAAATCTGGAGGAAAATGTCATTGATTCACATTTTTCTTGACTCTCTGCCCTGTTTCTCTATCCACTTAACAGCTTAGTTTCTTGAAAGTTTTCCTCTCCTGCTACTTTCACTTCTCTATGTTGTGTACAATATGACTTAGTGGTTAAGAACATGGACTTTGGATTGGATCCTTCAATTTGATCCCTGAACTCCACCTTAATATTTCTGTAGACAAATTAGGAAACCTCTTTGTTCCCTATTTTTTCGGTGGCGCTATAGGAAATTAAAATATAGAAGTCAAAGTAAAAAATTTAAGAGATTTGGTGAGAAGTTAAATGGATACTGATGAAATGTTATTTATAAGCTAAAAGGGTATCTTAGAATTAACTTAAAGCAAAAATGAGAGATGAGACAAGAGACATATGTGTATCTGTTAATATTTATTCAGTTGCATTAAAAGTGCTTTTTCCAAACAAGGTTAACAGTAAGGAGATCTATTGGATTTTGAAAAGAGAAGGGGTGGGTAATTCCAGAAACCCTGGGTCTGCTTCTCTGTGATTCCCTCAGCTATGCCTTCCTTTGTGTATTGACTTCACCTCCAGGCTGGTGTCTCTTTTGATGGCAAAATGGTTGTACACGGTGCCAGATTTCATAGCCACAAAACACGACATTCAGAGGAAGACTACTTTTTTGTGGATCTCTTTTAAAACAAAGGAAACATATTTCCCAGGAACTTCCACAAAATTCCCTCTTTGGTCTCATTGGCCCCAAATAAGTCACAGACTCTTCCCTTAGCATACCTCTAGGCTTTAGTGTTACTAAGGGTTAGCAGTGGGTGGTGCAGAAATATGTAAACAGAACTTGTAGTACATCTGGAAAAGGGAAAGGGATCAATGCATGTGAATCTGGCAACTGAAAATATCCCCTAAAATAGAGAGTGTATACAAAGAAACAGCATTCGTGAAACTCGAGTGTCTGGATTCTTTTACACCCTTTAAAAAGTGTTTAGGACCGGGGCGCCTGGGTGGCTCAGTGGGTTAAGCCTCTGCCTTTGGCTCAGGTCATGATCTCAGGGTCCTGGTATCGAGCCCCGCATCGGGCTCTCTGCTCAGCACTGAGCCTGCTTCCTCCTCTCTCTGCCTGCCTCTCTGCCTACTTGTGATTCTCTCTCTGTCAAATGAATAAAATCTCAAAAAAAAAAAAAAGTGTTTAAGACCATGTAGAGTTTGTGTCTGTGGGTAGTATCTAACAGTACTTGCAATATTATAAACTAAAACCAAGAAATTAAAAATATTTATTGACTTGTTAAAAATAAAAATAACAAACCTATTATATATTAACTTAAATGATTGCTTATATCTGTGCACTCCTCTTCTTTTATCCTCTAATTTCTACTCTATTCGTGTAGTAAAAGAATTCTTCAAGTTAACCTTATTGCTTCTAGCATCATTCTGATCACCAGATTACTTTTCTGAAAAATACAATCATATTACCTGGATCTAGGAAGTATTCAGTGTTTGAGGCGTCTGAGATAAATTCAGATTGTTAAGGGTTGGCATTGAGGATTCTCAGTAACCTGACTCCCTCCCACCCTTATTTCCCATATTCCATAACAGCTTTTTCTTTCTTTCTTTTTTTTTTAACAAAAGTTTTGTCAACTTCCTGACTCTGTCCATGGTTCACCTCCTTCACCCCAGTTCCCAGTGTCACACTAATTTCCATAAACATCGACTGTGGTCATACTCATTCATTTTTTTCCTCAAAGCATCATATTTTAAAATCATTTTCTAGGCACATCTAACTTCTGATGCTGCATAAGGTCTAAATAGCCCAGGGGACAAGCATCTCCATTTTCTGAACTCCCAAGCATCACAAATTCTAGCTCAATCTCAACCATCTGGCTGAACTTGAGCAAGCCACTCAATGTTTCAAAGTATGAGGATTTTACTGAGAAGATACATGAAAAATCATTTCTAACCAATTGGTAGGTAATATATATGAAAGGTGTAGTTTTGTGCCTAGCAGATAACATGTTCTCAGTAATATATGGTTTTCTTTCATACTTGCATATATAAATGATCAATAAATATTTTTGTTTAGGAATTTAGAATTGTCACTATTTTGTGCCTCATTTGTGCTTTATAGCAACTACAACTTTTTGTTATTGCTGAGAATGTATCAGTAATTTATACTAGAATAAGTACAGGTTGGTGGAATTCCTGGTAACAAATAAGATAAGTAATATCAGAGAGAAAAACCCCTTCATTTAATTTAGTGTATTCAGGAATACACTGCATTTTTTTTTAAAAGATTTTATTTATTTATTTGACAGAGAGAAATCACAAGTAGGCAGAGAGGCAGGCAGAGAGAGAGGAGGAAGCAGGCTCCCTGCTGAGCAGAAAGCCTGATGCGGGGCTCGAACCCAGGACCTGGGATCATGACCTGAGCCGAAGGCAGTGGCTTAACCCACTGAGCCACCCAGGCACCCCTACACTGCATTTCTGATGGACACCCTAATCAAATTATATGAAAACAGCCAAATCCATATGGACATCCAATCCATAAATATCATTTATGGCAACTACAGAGTGCTACATCACCAGTATACAGATACTCTATTTCAGAGAACTTGAAAGTAAAATTGACTAACACTAAAGATGAAAATAGTCTGTTTTTATTATACATTTTTACAAGCATTCTTTTCTTGGTCTCAGTATTTTTTAATTGTGGTAAAATATATATAACAAAATTTCCCCTTTTGAATGTGAACATATTCTTGATTTGAGAATATTCTGTGTGAACTAATATTCAAATATCTTCTCTTGAATAAACTCAAAGAAAATTAAGAATCAAAGATATACAATTTACTTCTGACAGTTGGTGTTGTTTGAGAAGGGATTAATTCTTGAGAACCTGAAATGTGCCAGAGATTGTAAGATTATGCTTTGGAATTCCAGAAATTTGTCAACAATATTATTTTTTTTAATTTTTCAGCTTACAAGAGTCATTGTTTTAAATGAATTTAAAAGGAGGTGATCTTTATCAACTGTCTTCTATTCATAGTATTTGTTGTATTTGTTGAATATTGTAATTCATTACCCATTGAAACTGTTAGCTAATAGTTTAGCTAATATTTTTGTGACAAGTGTGTGACCTGAAGAAGAATTATATAGTTCAATCTTGCTGGGAGCTAGAGCTTAGATTTTGCAATACATTATACCAGAATCTCTCCTTGTTGAACTTATTTGAGTCCTATAATATCATGTTTTAGTAATTGAAAATTCTATGGGCAAAGTGGTCCTTTTCTTTCTCAATATTCCATGATTTCAAAAACATTTTATCAAATTTGTTAATTTTCCACTGATGATAATATTTCTTTTAGAATGTTATAAAAATTTCATTATAATTTTTTTCACAGCATTTATTATTTCCTTCTTTCTTAGACTATAAATAAAAGGGTTTAATAAAGGGATCACTGTGGTATAAAAAACAGCACCAGATATATCTTCATCCTTTTCTTTAACTGAATGTGGTTGAATGTACACAAAGATAAGAGAACCATAGAATATTGAGACAGAGAGAAAATGGGATGCACAAGTAGATAAGGCTTTGCCTCTTCCCTCTTTGGATTTCATTTTGAAAATAGTAAAGAGTATATAGAAGTAAGATATTAAGACACTACCGATGGTGAAGACTTGAACTGAACCTGCAAAGATAAATATCATCAATTCATTGACAGAAGGGTTAACACAGGAAAGTCTGTATAATGGAAAAACATCACAAAAAAAGTGATTGATTTGACCCACAGAAAGTTAACCCAAAGAGAAACCCTACATGAATGATGGAATGCAGGTTTCCAGCTATGTAGGCCCCTGTGGTCATCTGAATGCACACTTTCTTTGACATCGTGTTGTGATACTGCAGTGGGCTGCAAATGGCCACATAGTGATCATAGGCCATTGCTGCCAGGAGAAAGCAGTCTGTAGTTTCAGCAAGGCAGAGAAAATAAAATTGTGCCATGCATTCATAAAGGGAAATCATTCTATCTTTAGAAAAGGAGTTCTCTAACATTTTGGGGGTAATGGCACAGGAACAACAGGAATCCATCAAAGCCAGGTTGCCCAGAAAGATGTACATTGGTGTGTGAAGACGATGCTCCATAAAAATCAATGCCACCAGGCCAAGATTCCCCACCATGGTGACCACGTAGATAGTGAGAAACACCACAAACAGGAGGGTCCTCAACTGTGGGTGGTCTGAAATCCTATGAGGATAAATTCAGTAGTCAAGGAGTAGTTATCCTCAGTCATATCCAACTTCTCTGTTGAGATAGGAATTCTGGAGATATAAGATTCTTATTTACAGTGTGTATAATTTTCCTTCCAAATTTTTCTTTTTACAACAAAGAGTGGAGCTTTTTCAAACTCCCTGCGGTATCTCTGGATTCAGGCACCCAAACCTCTAGGGAATAGTCATTCCCCTAAAAATGTTAGTTTTATAAGCTCAACTCTGAAAATCAGCATTCCCATGAATGTGTGTGTAATTCCAAGAAGAATGCTTACAGAGGAAAAGGTTTGTCTTTATGAATTCATACATGAATAGTGTACCAATCTAGCATTCCAATATTTGGTTCAATGTTGACAAACAATATCATGTCAGTTTTTGTTTAAAGATCCTCATAATAAATTTACTATCAATCTTCACGTATACACATTTTTTTAACTGAGCAAAAAGTTTTCATATACTCTCCCAGTGGAATGAATGCTTGAAAAGAGCATACAACAGATACGTTAAGTTTCTATCTTAGGAATTCTATGAAGATCACAAAGGATTATGATAGGACTTTCATCTTTAGAGAAAATTACTTGGGGTATCCAAGGAAATAAATATCTATGTATTTTCACCTCTCTCATCCCTGTTCCCGGTATTAGATCCATTTCCGTAAAAACTGATTTTGTCTGTGCCATCATTCCTGTTGATTTTTGCCCAGATCTCTAAATCCTTTCCATCTTTATGTAAAGCATAGTTTATATATTATGTTACTTAAGAAAGCTTTAACTAAATGCTCTAGACCACACTGATTTTAACTTCTTGCATCCTCAAGCATATCCTATATACCCAACACAATCTAGAGTTGTTTATGAATAATACACATGGGTTTTTAAAAAATATGCATGTACAGTTTCTTTATTAGAATTGTAGACATTTGAGTTCAGCTATGACTTTTACTTCTTGTAAGAGGTATTTAATGCTATCAAGGGGGGAAAAATAGTATTGATTCCAGTCCTAGCTTCAAAGACCTGAGATAGGTGAACATGTCAGTATACTATCACTGATCCTTAGTGATCTCTTTGGTCTCCACAAATTGAGACTGCTAGTTTTGTAGAACACACTACAAAGGAAATTCTTGGAAATTTAGCATGAAAAATCTTATGTATCATTCTCTTACTGGAAGTGACCCAGCTACTATTTTTCCACTTCCTAAGAAACTTATGCAATATTTTCTGAAGTATATCACAGTAGTTTGAAAGCTAATAATAATAAGCTTGCCTGTATATTTTAGTTTCATAACACTTAGAGAAAGAGAAAAATCTTAAATCTTGATATGATTTTTGAGATAGGTTGCCTGGATGGCTAAGATATTTAAGCATCTTCCTTTGGTTCTAGGTCCTGGGACTTATACCCATGTCTGGCTCCCAGCTCAGTGGGAATTCTCCTTGTTCCTCTCCCTCTGCCTGTCCCTCTGCTTGAGCTCTCTCTGTCTCTCTGTTTCTCTCTCTCAAATGAATACATTAAAAAATCTTAAAATAAATATGATTTTTGAGAACAAATTTTGTTTTACCTCAAAGGCTATCTTCTTTTATTACTTAGGGATCCGTTAGGATATTTTGACCAATGTGTCTAATTATGTAAATTATATGATCAAAATGGGTTTATTTTTACATACTCAAAACATAAAAATAAAAGCACAGGCTGAATATTTTATTTTTTTTGTTTTAAATTACTAAAGAGAAGACATTTAATTATTCAACTATGTTAGTAATAACTTTCAATGAACTTCCCTGAATTATGTAACAGAATTAAACTGTATTCTTACCAGGATGTTTTGAGATCTACCTTATAATCAGAAGGTTGGCATAAACTGGATTTAAATCTCATGCTAATTTGCCAGAGCCTTCAGCTGTGGGAAGACCTAGAAAGGTGATAAGGTGAAATCTGAGAACAATTAAAAAATGCTAACTAATCAGATAAATCAATACTTCTGGACAGTAATAGTAAGGCAAAGATAAATATGAATACTTCCTTTACCTGAATGTTCTGAGAAGAGTTTTATAACATCATATTGGTTTTGTGTGTGTTTGCATGGTGTTAACTCTCATATAATTTCAGGATATAAGTTTTTGTCTCAGAAACCTTTGGGATTAAAACAGTGAATATCTTGGAGACTACTAATAAGTCAGTGTCAATAATTACGTTTCTAACAATGCAAAATTAAACTTTCCATCAAATGCTTATGGGACTTGCCTATGATGACATCAGTGTATTTCTGTGAGGAGATTCAGTTCCCAAAACATATTAACTCTGTGACATAAGTTAAAGATGACCTGTGAGACAATGAGGTTAAAGTAAATAACCTTTGCCAAAGTCATTAAGTCATTTGATAATCATCTTGCTGTTTCTTATATAATGGACATCATTTCTAGAATTCTGTACTTTATCCTGTGCATAAAATATAAAATGAGCCTAAGAGAGTCTCAGGTCAGTTTGGACAGTTACTGGAGAGAATGATAGGGTTTATGAATAATGATTAGCATTTAGAGAGGAGAACAAAAGTTGTGGTAGTGTTAGCTAGTCTCATCAACTGCTTCACCCTGAGTTGAAGTTGTTCCCATGTATTGCAAAATCCTTTTATCTGATATTTCGTTTGCAAATATCTTCTCCCATTCTGTCAGTTGTCTTTTGGTTTTGTTAACTGTTTCCTTTGCTGTGCAAAACTTTTGATCTTGATGAAGTCCCCATCGTTCATTTTGTCCTTGCTTTCCTTGCCTTTGGCAATGTTCCTAGGAAGAAGTTGCTGCGGCTGAGGTTGAAGAGCTTGCTGCCTTTGTTCTCCTCAAGGATTCTGATGGATTCCTTTCTCACACTGAGGTCCTTCATCCATTTTGAGTCTATTTCTGTGTGTGGTATAAGGAAATGGTCCAGTTTCATTTTTCTATATGTGGCTGTCCAATTTTCCCAAGACCATTTGTTGAAGAGATTGTCTTTTTTCCATTGGACATTCTTTCCTGCTTTGTAGAAGATTAGTTGACCATAACGTTGAGGGTCAATTTCTGGCCTCTCTATTCTGTTCCACTGATGTATGTGTCTGTTCTTGTGACAGTACTATGCTGTTTTGATGATGACAGCTTTGTAATAGAGCTTGAAGTCCAGAATTGTGATGCCACCAACTTTGGATTTCTTCTTCAATATTCCTCTGGCTATTTGAAGTCTTTTCTGGTTCCATATAAATTTTAAGATGATTTGTTCCATTTCTTTGAAAAAAGTGGATAGGATATTGACAGGGATTGCATTAAATGTGCAGATTGCTTTAGGTAGCATAGATATTTTCACAATATTCGTTCTTTCATTCCATGAGCATGGAACATTTTTCCATTTCTTTGTGTCTTCCTCAATTTCTTTCATGAGTACTTTATAATTTTCTGAATATAGATTCTTTGCCTCTTTGGTTAGGTTTATTCCTAGGTATCTTGTGGTTTTGGGTGCAATTGTAAATGGGATTGATTCCTTAATTTCTCTTTCTTCTGTTGTGTTGTTGGTGTAAAGAAATGCAACTGATTTCTGTGCATTGATTTTATATCCTGACATTTTACTGAATTCCTCTACAAGTTCTAGGAGATTTGGAGTGGAGTCTTTTGGGTTTCCCACATAATTCATATATCTTCTGCACTTAACATCGTTTCTGATTCTGCTTATGTAGTTTGTCTCTTTCCTGCCATTGAAAAAGCTCAGATATCTACAACACAAAAAACCATATTACACCTTCTCACAAAATTACAGTCCCTTGTACAATCCTGTTCCCATCCTCTCTATGTCACCCATATTAGGGCCCATTCTTCTCTCCCAGGACCCATTGGTAGAAGGTAACCATCAAGCAGATATCCTGACATGTCCATTTTCACATCACCTGCAAATGAAGCCTTGGTTTTACATACTAATGCTAATCAACTGCACAACTATTACCACATTTCACTTCAAAAGATTCATAACATTGTTCAATCCTATCCTATTTGTGTGCCTTTGCACTGTCGCCCACACTCTTCAGCAGCTAATCCTCATGGCTCACAAGCCAACGAACTATGGCAAATGGATGTAACTAATTTCCAACTCTTTCCTCATCAACCTTATTTACATGTTATTGATACATTTTCTAAAATTCTTTGGGCAATTCCTTAATCCTCCAATTCCCTTTCTGCTGTCTGCTCTACTCTATTGCAATGTTTTAGTGTTATGGGGGTCCCTAATACCATAAAAACTGATAACCCACCAGCTTACACAAGACACAAATTGCTGCCTTTTGTTCTGATTGGCAGATTCATCATATTACAGGTATACCTTATAACCCACAAGGACAAGTTATAGTTCAATGAGCTCATCATACACTAAAACTTCAATTGTTAAAAAAAAAAGGGGGGGAGTCCCAAGGAAGTTTCAGCACTCTATTTACTCTTAATTTTTGGAATTTACCCCAAGGCTACATTCAGACAGCAGTAGAAAAACACTTCTCATAATCACAGTAATCCCTTGAAGCATCTATTCCTATTTGGTTCATATCTTTTAATGAATGGCTCCCTGGACTTCTATTAAGGAAAGGCAGAGGGTCTGCTCTTATTTCCTCTGATTCCGGTGATGGACCCTCTGAAACACTATGGCTTCCTCTTCAGCTCATTAGGGCCAGAAAACCAATGACCCAGCTGTTAACCACTGTATCCGTGATCTATGAGAAAGATGCAGCAATACAAGAGACACAGGAGGTCACTCACAAGATACGTGTTGTCTCTTCATAAGAGGAGACCCCGACCATATCAGCATAGGGCCGATCCACCCACATGGGGTCAGATTAAGGCCCTGTCAGCTAAAGGAGAAGCAGTTTTATGATCTACCTGAAGCCCACAGACCCCTGAGAACTTGTTTTTGGCTATAGTTGCTCTTCTGACCTGTACATCAGTGGTTACTGTCTCCTCAAATGATGAGTGAACAAATAACAGGCATGGAGCTGGGAATTGGCTCTTAAGATGTTGCAATTAAAAAACAAAAAAAGGGGGGAATTGTTGAAACACAACCCCGATCCTCGCCAATGTGACTGGGGTCCTGTCGAGTCCTGTGAGAAAACTCCAGGAATTGGAGGGCAAGCGTCTTCCCAGGCCCACGCCTGGAATAAACATGGGAGGATCCCTGGAGTGTTTTCTTGTCCTCCTTTAGATAGATCAGATAAGTGTTGAGAATCCTTAACTTGCTCTTGTCATTAAAAGCTAAGAGATATTGTCATTTAAAGCTACACGATAATCATTGTTGTTCGCTTGTCTCACTTGATTGCCTACATGTAAATCACATCCCACATGTAGCCCACACCCTGCACATAAATCTATATCCTGTTTATAATTGGATCTCAAGGAAGGTATAAAAGAAGTGATTGTAAGAAATAAAGAAATTTACTGATCATCAGTTGGTAGTCTCCCCACCACATCGGCTTTGATCACCAGGTTCCCCACCTCAGGAAGGTGACACCCCTTCACTCCACTAATTGTATAAATATACTGTATATTTAATAAAATTTAATTTAATAAAAACACTATACATAAAGAATGTCTATAATCCATCACTTGTTGCCTGCTGCTACCATTAGTTATAGACATAAGAGGGAAGGGATTTCTTTGTTATGTTCATTCCTTCGTTTCATTCCTTCTTTTCTAACACCTTGCACAGCGTTGGAAATGAAGGAGTGTTAGAAAAGAAGTGTTAAGCACTACTTTGTAGTGCTTAACAAATATTTGTTGAATGATTAAAAAGATGATAGTCTACCTCTCAGGAATTTGCAGTGGTCTCTGTTTAGATTTCAAACCAAATCCATTTTTCTTTTTTTTAAAGGTTTTTTAAATATTTTGTTTTAGTTTTTTTGGTTTTGTTTTGTGTGTGTGTGTGTGTGTGTGTGTGTGTGCTTTTGTTTTGTTTTGTTTTTTTTTTTTTTAGATTTTACTTATTTACTTGAAAGAGTAAGTGAGAGAGAATGAGTGGAGGGATAGGTCGAAGGAGAGAAAGAAGCCAACTATCTGCTCAACAGAGAGCTGGACATGTGGCTCTGGGGCTTGATCCCAGGACTGCAAGATCATGACCCAAGCTGAAGGCAGATGCTTAACCGAATGAGCCACCCAGGCACCCCCAAATCCATTTTTCTTATTTTGATATTCCAGATTCTCCACAGTCAGACTGTGTCTTATCTATCAGTTTCCTTTCTTCCTCTTACATCAGGGCACTTGGCCATGTGCATCCCTTCACAGCCCTTCTGGGCTGTTGCTTCAACTAATTCATTTAGCAATGTTTCCCTCATCTTAAACTCCTCTCTTTCCTTCCATCTCAGTACTACTCATCCTTGAACTCAAGTCATATCTCCTCCATGAGGGCATTCCTAGGTCCTTCAAATAGAATTGATTCTTTCTTTTCCTGATTTACATGATACTTCACTGCTTTTATAATGCATTCACCACCATACCAAGTGTGACTCCTATGTGTCTTGATTGTAAAAGTCTTGACTGCATATTAAGTCACCAATCATATCATGAAGTTTCTGAGAAACTGACTACAAACTGAGCTAGGTCTTGCTACATTAACTGCTAACATTTCCATTCTGTTTTTTATCAAGGACTTTCAATATGCAGGGTATTGGAAAAGACAATGGAGAGTGTGTGCACAGGATGTGAGACTGATGGGGATAATTTTCTAGTTGTTTATATATGGATGCTGACAAGAAGCTCATCATCTAGTGGGGAGAAAGAAAGGTTCTTACATTGCTAACTAGTGTGCAATTTAGGCTATAATAGAAAAGAAGTGTAAACATGTTATGTTAAAAATATAGTGAGGGTAATGAATGGTGACCTGGAGGAAGAAAGAAACACTTCCCAGTGGAAGTATAATTTCAGATAACTTTACAGGATAAGCAGGATAAGAATTGGGGAAGAACATGAGGAAAAGCAGTAGACTGAGGGAAACATGTATAAAAGCCTGGACTCTTAAAAGAGCCAGACCAAATTTTTTAAAAATGGATAGTAAACTAAAATGACTGAAGCTTATTCATACATGATACAAGGAGACACAACAGGTAACATAAAAAGAATAGGAAAGGAGATTGGAAATTATACTATTTGGTTCCTTTGCCTTCATTTTTCTCTGCTCTGCCTATTCATTAAAACCTTCTCTCTCCAAGGCCACAACAAACTTTATGCCAAAAGTAAAGAATATTTAATCATTTTCCTAACAAAGTGTAGTGTTTGGTACTATTCAAGTCTTCTCTGGATTCTTACAGTAACCCTCTCTGCTTCTGTCCTTGATTGCTGCATCTCAGTGTTTTATACTAGCTCATGTTTCCCTCTTTGCTCTGAATGATGCTTCTTTCTGATTGATCTTTGACCTCCCTCTTCTTTCATTCTAGAGTTTTCCCTATATTATCTCATCTGCTCTTGTGTTTTCAACTATGTTTCATGTACTCATGGCTTCACTAGAGAAGATATTTCAAACCATTCTGGTGTACATTTATATTTTTTTATTAACATAAAATATATTATTTGCCCAAGGGGTACAGGACTGTAAATCATCAGGCTTACACATTTCAGAACACTCACCATAGCACGTACCCTCCCCAGTGTCCATAACCCAGCCACGCTATCCCTCCCCTCTCACCCCCACAGCAAACCTCAGTTTGTTTTGTGAGATCAAGAGTTTCTTATGGTTGGGGTGCCTGGGTGGCTCAGTGGGTTAAAGCCTCTGCCTTTGACTGAGGTCGTGATCCCAGGGTCCTGGGATTGAGCCCCACATTGGGCTCTCTGCTCAGCAGGGAGCCTGCTTCTTCCTCTCTTCTTCCTCTCTGCCTACCTGTGATCTCTTTCTGTCAAATAAATAAATAAAATCTTTTAAAAAAATTAGTAGCCTCTTATGGTTTGTGTCCCTCCAGATCCCATCTTGTTTCATTTTTTTTCACTCCCTACTGCTCAAGGCCCTCTGCCCTGCCTTCTGAATTCCTCATATCAGAGAGATCATATAATTGTCTTTCTCTGAATGACTTGTTTAGGTTAGCATAATACCCTCTAGATCCATCCAGGTCATTGCAAAAGGCAAGATTTCATTTTTTTATGCTGCATAGTATACTATTGTGTGTGTGTGTGTGTGTGTGTGTGTGTGTATGTGTGTATGTGTATATATATATCATATCTCTATCCATTTATCTGCTCATGGACTTTTAGGTTCTGTCCATAGTTTGTCTATTGTGGACATTGTGCTATAAACTTTTGGGTGCATGTGCCCCTTCAGATCCCTACATTTGTATCTTTAGGTTAAATACCCAGTAGTGCGGTTACTGGATTGTAGGATAGCTCTATTTCAAACTTTTTAGGAACCTCCATACTCTTCCAGAGTGGCTGCACCAGCTTTCATTCCCACCAACAGTGTAGGAGGGTTCCCCTCTCTCCGCATCCTTGCCAGCATCTGTCATTTCCTGACTAGTTAATTTCAGCCATTCTGACTGGGGTGAGGTGGTAGCTCATTGTGGTTTTGATTTATATTTCTCAGATGCTGAGTGATGTGGAGCACTTTTTCATGTGTCTGTTGGCCATCTGGATGTCTTCTTTGCAGAAATATCTGTTCATGTCCTCTGCACATTTCTTGATTGGATGGTCTTTGGGTGTTGCGTTTGATAAGTTCTTTATAGATTTTGGATACTATCCCTTTATCTGATATGTCATTTGCGAATATCTTCTCCCATTCTGTCAGTTGTCCTTTGGTTTTGTTGACTGTTTCCTTTTCTGTGCAAAACTTTTGATCTTGATGAAGTCCCAATAGCTCATTTTAGCCCTTGCTTCCTTGCCCTTGGTGATGTTCTTAGGAAGAAGTTGCTGCAGCTGAGGTCAAAGAGCTTGCTGCCTGTGTTCTCCTCAAGGATTTTGATGGATTCCTTTCTCACACTGAGGTCCTTCATGCATTTTGAGTCTATTTTCGTGTGTGGTATAAGGAAATGGCCCAGTTTCATTTTACTGCATGTGGCTATCCAATTTTCCCAAGACCATTTGTTGAAGACACTCTTTTTTTTTGATTGGACATGAATTTTTTAAAAAGAAGCTTAGAAACAGAATTTTATGACCTACATGAAAAAATGACCTTCCGAAGAATTTCACCGAGGTTTGATATTTATTTATTTATCTTTTTTTATCATGTTGTGTTGATCAATATACACTATGTCATTAATTTTTGATGTAGTGTTCCAAGATTCACTCTCCATGTATAACACGAAGTGCTGTATGCAGTACATGCCTTCCTAAATACCTACCACCAGGCTCACCCTTCCCCCCACACCCCTCCCCTCCAAAACCATCAGTTTGTTTCTCATAGTCCACATTCTCTCCTGTTTTATCTCGTGTTTCATCTCCCCCACTGATTTACCCCACTTCACTCTTCCTTTCCTTCTCCAAATGTCCTCCATGTTATTCCTTATGCTTCACAAATAAGTGAACACATATGATAATTGACTTTCTCTGCTAGCCTTATTTCTTTTTGCCTTTTTAAAGAGATTTTATTATTATTTGACAGACAGAGAGACCGCAAGTAGGCAGAGAGGCAGGCAGACAGAGAGTGAGGAGGAAGCAGGCTCCCTGCTGAGCAGAGAGCCCAATGCAGGACTCGACCCCAGGACCCTGAGATCATGACTTGAACTGAAGGCAGAGGATTAACCTATTGAGCCACACAGGCACCCTGCTTGCCTTATATCATTCAGCATAATCTCCTCTAGTCCCATCCAAGTTGATACAAAAGTTGGGTATTCATTCTTTCTGATGGTTGTGTATTAGTCCATTGTATAAATGGACTATATCTTCGTTATCCATTGGTCTTTTGAAGGATATCATGGTTCTTTCCACAGGTTGGCAATTGTAGCCATTGCTGCTATGAACATTTGGGTACATATGGCTCTTCTTTTCACTACATCTGCATCTTTGAGGTAAATACCCAGTTGTGCAGTTGCAGGGTCATAGGGTAGCACTATTTTTAATTTCTTAAGGAATCTCCATATTCTTTTCCAAAGTGGCTGCAACAACTTGCCTTATCACCAAAAGTATAAGAGGGTTCCCCTTTCTCCACATTCTCCCCAACACTTGTTGTTTCTTTTCCTGTTAATTTTGGCCTTTCTAACTGTGGTAAGGGTTTCTCAATATAGTTTTATTGTGAATTTCCCTGATGGCAAATGATGATGAACATTTTATCATGTGTCTGCTAGCCATTTGTGTCTTCTTTGGAGAAGTGTCTGTTCATGACTTCTGCCCATTTCTGGACATGATTATCTGTTTTATGGGTGTTGAGGTTGAGGAGTTCTTTATAGATCTTGGATAAGAACCCTTTATCTGCAGTGTCATTTGTGAATATCTTCTCCATTCCGTGGGCTGCCTCTTCGTTTTGTTGACTGTTTCCTTTGCTGTAAAGAAGCTTTTGATCTTGATGAAGCCCCAAAAGTTCATTTTTGCTTTGGTTCCTTTGCCTTTGGAGACATGCCTTAAAAGAAGTTGCTATGGCCAGTGTCAAAGAAGTTATTGCCTATGTTCTCCCCTAGGATTTTGATAGATCCCTGCCTCATGTTGAGGGCTTTCATCCATTTCCAGTTTACCTTTGTGTATGGTGTAAGAGAATGGTCCAGTTTCATTCTTTTATACATAGCTGTCTGATTTTCCCAGCACCATTTATTGAAGAGACTGTCTTTTTTCAACTGTATATTTTTTCCTGCTTTGTTGAAGACTAGTTGACCATAGAGTTGAGGATCCATATCTGGGCTCTCTATTCTATTTTATTGACCTATGTGTCTGTTTTTGTGCCAGTACCATGCTGTCTTAGTGATCACAGCTTTGTAATATAGCTTGAAATCAGGAAACATGATGTCCCCAGCTTTGTTTTTCTTTTTCAACATTTCCTTGGCATCTCGGGTCTTTTCTGGTTCCATACAAATTTTAGGATTGTTTGTTCCAGCACTTTGAATGATGTCCGTGAAATTTTGATCCAGATGGCATTGAAAGTGTAGATTGCTCTGGGCAGAATAGCATTATAACAATGTCTATGCTTCTGATTTGTGAGCATAGAATGCTTTTCCATTTTTTTTCTTTCTTCTTCAATTCTTTCATGAGTGTTCTGTAGTTCCTTGAGTACAGATCCTTTACATCTTTTGTTAGGATTATTCCAAGGTATCTTATGGTTCTTGGTGGTATAGTAAATGGAATCAATTCTCTATTTTCCCTTTCTATGCTTTCATGGTTAGTGTATAAGAAAGCAACTGATGTCTTAGATGTGAATGCTCCACATTCCTATTTTTAAATGCCTACTATATTTCTGATCAGTAATGACAGATAATCTTTTTAGCAAGAGTGAGGGTGCAACCTCCTGACAGCACATGTGAGAAGAATGAGGCACAAACAAGTCAGCTGCAAGAGAAAGGGAGCAGGGGTCGACAGTAGAAAAGACGGTCGTCCAGAACAACTCCTCAGTCTTATATTTATTAGAAACTCTTTAATAACCGAAGAAGATGGATTACACATTGACCATGAGTCTTGTAAATACATAAGAATAAAGGCCAAATATATCTGGTTACAAAGTACATAACCTATAATGAGCACCGCCCCCCCAAAAAAAAGGATTATCTGACTAACGGCTGGCATTCTCTGGGGAGGGGGAGATAAAGGAAAAATGAACCAGTAGGCATTCCACCCTGAGTGGGCCAGGAGTTCCCAGCTGTTCAGCTTCAAGGATATATATCGTCTTCTCCCCCAGAGGACTATTGCCAGTACATATTTTTCTTAAGGCTATATCTAAGCATGCTTGGTTACTAGTATAATTTCTCCTAGGTTATATTTTAAGTAGTACATTGTTCTGAGGGACAGTTACATGAGGGTGTACTATAGTTTAAGAAGTTGCTACTTTGGAAATTGTCTCTTCTGTTGATATAGTGATACACTATTTCTTTAATAGATAGTTTATCTCTGAGAGGTAGGTTTAGTTGTGTAGTCTGTCCCTGTGATTTTCTTTTGTTTCTGTAAAAACTTGGTTGAGATATAGAAAAACAAAAAATCTGAGATGGAGAAGTGCATGTAAGAAAGTTGATGGAGAATGCTCTGAGTCTCACTAATTATTGATGGAGAGGAAGAACTAAGAATGGTGAGTTGACTATAGTCACAATAAAGACTTTAGCCAATCTGGTGAAGAAGTAAGAATTTAGGATGTCCCTTTGATGTTCCCATGCCCAAGGCAGGCACCTGAAATTTATATTTTTCATGCAACAGCCATTAAATGTAGGTTGCTTCCACTGAAGGAATATGACCTTCATAAGATAATTATCTTCAGATAAGCATACTTCCTGATAAGGGATTCAGTTGAGAACTATCAGCCATTGGCCCGCTCACTGCTGGAGATCTTGGCTCTAGACGGTAGATCCATTACTAGCGACTTTTTATACTGTTCATAGCTACTTATTTCTTGTAATAACTTCTAGGGATAAGCCCACCACAATTTGAGTCTTTTTCTTGACCTGGAGAATCTTACAAAATGAAGGTTAATGGGACACCTGCAGTTCCCACTGTTAAATCTCGTGACTACACTGACATCCATCTTCTCCCTCCTTTTGACTACCTTCACCATTTTCTAATACCTCTCCTGGTCCAGGTGACTAATATAGTGGGCGGATCTGGAATGAGATCACCAGGAAATCTGAGCCTTTCATCACAATGGCCTTTTCAGTCCCAGTGGTTGTATATGTCTATTTACTGTTGAGCAAGAGAGTACCAACAGATGCCTATGGACCACCTCATTGCCATACATACTTCTTCCAGCTCCCATTGCATAAGAGCTGCCCTATCTCTTTCTGATAACAGTGAATTACCCCTGTAATCCTTATGGATTCCTTCCCTTGGCTGCTGGTTTTTTGGGACAAAAATATCTCGAGTGACTGGCTGGCAGCTGTATCTTTCTGTATAATGGAATTCTTGTTGCATTCTCTGACAAGAACATATCCCCTTTGAGTACCAGAACCTCTAACCCCATACAGCTCAGGGATGTAGGAACAAGACTGCAAGTTCCCCAAGCAGATCACTTGACAAGTCCTGGATTGAGCTGTTCCAACTTCTGAAGGCATGGCACCGTATAATGTTCACCAGCTTCAGATGGAGAGTGCACCCTGGAGGGCAGAGTCCTGACATCTTAATTATATCTGTCAAAGGCCATTTTATTAACTCATTAAGCCAGCAGCTTCCTGGAGGTGTGAAATAGAATAGAATCATTGTGCCCAGGACCATATCTCCTTTACTGCAACCTAGATTTCCTGCTCAAGAGCAACATAATGCCCCATTCTACCAGCTTGAGAGAGTAATTCTTCATGAGCCTTGTAGATTGGAAAGATGATCAATATTTGGACTATGTTGAAATCAAAGAAGATGAATTACTGCACCTTTCAGAATGGAGCAGGTTCAAAGCTGCAAAGTGGATGTTGTGTGATGGGGGACTCTGGAATGATCTGTTTTTGGCAAGTTAGAACCTGGCAAGAACAGTAGCTGGATTAGCCTTGAAAAGTTGGAGCCTATGCTATTAGGCACATGCATGCCTCTATCTCAGCCACTATAGCACATCATTCATGTGCCAATTGGGCCAGCACTGGGGTGGCAGATGAACAATATTGCATGGCCTCCCCTGGCTATCATTCAGTGTACTTGGTAGTTTAGTAGTTTTTTGATGGTAGATGCTCTCTAGTATACATTTACGTGTAATATAAAGAAGTCCACACTTCATATCCATTCCAGTACATCCATCTGTATGACCTTTCCTCAGATTTCCTACTCACTGGCCTTTTAATCTGTCGGCCTCTAGGCTATTCACCAACATCCAAGCTGTTATCTCTACTATGCATCTATACATTCTCACTTTGGACCACTTCTTTCTGTACAATGAATATAGATATCAGGGCCTACTTTAAGGGAAGATTTCCCCTTATTTTTGCCTTTTAAGGTCATGCTGGGTGGATCTAGACTTCAGCAGCAATACATCTTGGCTTGCCTCAACATACCAAGCTGATTAATTAAGAATCAACTTGGCTTTTTGAGGTCAGACATGTGGGAAGAAGGCAAGAGGTCAGTTCAATGGGGGAGGATTATACGGAGGTCTCAGTAACATGCTTGTACAGCCTGTTTTGTTCTCAGACTCTGTTCATGCCAGATCCTTGGATGTACCACTTTCATCTTCCAATGAATTACTCTTGGCCCACTCAATTTTTTAAAATTAACATATAATTTATTATTTGTTTCAGAGGCATGGTCTGTGATTCATCAGTCTTACACAATTGACAGCACTCACCATAGCACATACCCTCCCCAATGTCCATCACCAGTCACCCCATCCCTCCCACCAACCTATCCTCCAAATATTTTCAGTTTATTTCCTGAGATAAAGTCTTGTATAGTTTGTCTCCCTCTTGGTTTCATCTTGTTTCATTTTTCCCTACCTTGCCCTGTGATCCTCAGTCTTGTTTCTCAAATTCCTCATGTCAGTGAGATCATATGATAATTGTCTTTCTCCGATTGACTTATTTTGCTAGCATAATAGCTTCTAGTTCCATCCACATCCTTAAAAATGGCAAGATTTGGGTTTGTTTGTTTGTTTGTTTGTTTTTTGATGGCTGCAATATATATATATTTTCATATCTTCTTTATCCATTCATCTGTTGATGGACATCTAGGTTCTTTCCATCGTTTGGCTATTGTGGACCATGCTGCTATAAACATTCAGGTGCACATGCCCCTTTGGATCACTATATTTGTATCTTTGGGGTAAATACCCAGTAGTGCAGTTGCTGGGTCATAGGGTAGTTCTATTTTCAACTTTTTGAGGAACCTCCATACTGTTTTCCAGAGGGGATATACCAGCTTGCATTCCCACTAACAGTGTAGAAGTGTTCCCCTTTCTCAACATCCTTGCCAACACCTGTCCTTTCCTGACTTGCTAATTTTAGCCGTTCTGACTGGTGAGAGGTGGTAGCTCAGTGCAGGTTTTGTTTTTTTGTTTGTTTGTTTGTTTGTTTGTTTTTGTTTTTTTTCCCACTGTAGTTTTGATTTGTATTTCCCTGATGTGGAGTGAAGTTGAGCATTTTTTTCATGTGTCTGTTGGCCATTTGGATGTCTTCTTTGCAGAAATGTCTGTTCACCACCACTTTGTTCCTTCCCTACTCAATCTTATACTTACTAGTCTCACTAATTCCAGCTCAAGAAGTCAATTTTGGCCTTTTGTTCACATATTGTCCCAAGATTAGGAGGTCTTCCTCTAGCAGAGTTCATAGCAGAGCAAGAAGTTATTTTTTGAATAGTTTATTCTCCATAGAAAACAAAGTCTTGTTCTAAAACCAGAAGGGTATGTATTGTGTTTTTCCTATTAGAGTTTTCCATAAATTCTAATCCTGGATATTCTATATCCAATTTATTTCCGTAAATTCAAACTCGGATATTTCTTATATTATGGGCCTTCTTGGTCAGTGTGAACTGGCTGAAGAGCACGTTCTTGTTGTGAAACCCACTCAAAACTTGCATTCTTCTCCCATTGGAGAATCTATCTCTATATAGTATCTTTTCAACTTTGTAGGACATTGAGAGATGTTTGGAAAGAGATTTAATCAAGTTCTTGAATTGCAATATTACAGTGCTAAGCTATAATTTAAATAATAAGCCATATATCACATTTTTTCTGAAAAAGATTATTATTTAATTATATAATAGTGTTAGTGGGAAGGAAACAGTGTTTTAATATTATTAATACATAAAATCAAAAATTTTAATACCATTTCTTTAGTCTAATTTTTTAAAATTTCTCTTTCATATCTTATAATACATAATAGTTTAGTATAGTGGTACACCTACCTAATTTGTAGGTAAGAATATGTATATATTTAGATTATACTGCAAATGATCTTATTAATATGAATGTATACGAGAATCAAAGCCATAGTGACATACCACCTCACACCAGTCAGAATGGCTCAAATTAACAAGTCAGGAAATGACAGATGTTGCCGAGGATGTGGAGAAAGGGGAACCCTCCTACACTGTTTTGGGAATGAAAGCTGGTGCAGCCACTCTGGAAGAGAGTATGGAGGTGTCTAAAAAGTTTGAAATAGAGCTACCCTACAAATCGCACTACTGGGTATTTACCCTAAAGGTAAAAATGTAGAGATCTGAAGATGCACATGCACCCAAATGTTTATACCACTATGTCCACAATAGCCAAACTATGGAAAGAACCTAAAAGTCTATGAACAGATGAATGGATAAAGATCTTACTATGCAGCATCAAAAAATGAAATCTTGCCATTTACAATGACCTGGATGGAACTAGAGGGTATTATGCTAAGCAAAACAAGTTAATCAGAGAAAGACAATTCTCATATGATCTCTCTGATATAAGGAATTCAAGAGGCAGGGCAGAGGGCCTTGGGCAGCAGGGAGCAAAAAAAATGAAACAAGATGGGATCTGGAGGGACACAAACCATAAGAGACTCTTAACCTCACAAAACAAACTGAGGGTTGCTGAGGGGTGAGAGGAAAGGGATGGGGTGGCTGGGTTATGGACATCAGGGAGGGTATGTGCTATGGGGAGTGTTCTGAAATGTGTAAGCCTGATGATTCACAGACCTGTACCCCTGGGGCAAATAATATATTTTATGTTAATAAAAAAATATAAATGTACACCAGAATGGTTTGAAATATCTTCTCTAATGAAGCCATGAGTACATGAAACATAGTTGAAAACACAAGAGTAGATGAGATAATATGGGGAAAACTCTAGAATGAAAGAAGGGGGAGGTCAAGGATACAATCAGAAAGAAGCATCATTCAGTGAAAAGAGGGAAACATGAGCTAGTATAAAACACTGAGATGCAGCAATCAAGGACAGAAGCAGAGAGGGTTACCGTAAGAAGCCAGAGAATATTTTAATAGTACCAAACACTATACTTGGTTAGGAAAATGATTAAATATTCTTTGCTTTTGGCATTTAAAATTGGTTGTGGCCTTGGAGAGAGAAGGTTTTAATGAATATGCAGAGCAGAAACAATAAAGGTGAAGGAACCAAATAGGACAATTTCCAATCTCTTTTCCTATTCTTTTTATGTTGCCTGTTGTGTCTCCTTGTGTCATGTATGAATAAACTTCAGCCATTTTAGTTTACTATCCATTTTTTAAAAATTTGGTCTGGCTCTTTTAAGAGTCCAGGCTTTTATACATGTTTCCCTCAGTCTACTGCTTTTCCTCATGTTCTTCCCCAATTCTTATCCTGCTTATCTTGTAAAGTTATCTGAAATTATACTTCCACTGGGAAGTGTTTCTTTCTTCCTCCAGGTCACCATTCACTTCCCTCACTATATTTTTAAGATAACATGTTTACATTTCTTTTCTATTACAGCCTAAATAGCACACTAGTTAGCAATGTAAGGGCCTTTCTTTCTCCCCATGAGAGGATGAGCTTCTTGTCAGCATCCATATATAAACAACTAGGAAATTATCCCCATCAGTCTCACATCCTGTGCACATATTCTCCATTGTCTTTTCCAATACCCTCCATATTGAAAGGCCTTGATGAAAGTTAAACAGAATGGTAATGGTAGCAGTTAATGCAGCAGGATCTAGTTAAGTTTGTAGTCAGTTTCTCAGAAAGATGCATGACATGATTGGTGACTTAATATGTAGTCAAGACTTATAATCAAGACACACATGAGTCATACTTGATATGGTAGTGAATGCATTATAATAGCAGCAAAGTATCATGTAAATCAGGAAAAGAAAGAATCAATTCTATTTGAAGGACCTAAGAATGTCCTCATGGAGGAGATCTAATTTGAGTTCAGAGATGAGTAGTATTGAGATGGAAGGACAGAGAGGAGTTTTAGATGAAGGAAACATTGTTAAGTGAGTTAGTTGAAGCAACTGCCCGGAAGGGCCGTGAAGGGATGCACATGGCCAAGTGCCCTGATGTAAGAGGAAGAAAGGAAAGTGATAGATAAGACACAGTCTGACTGTGGAGAATCTGGAACACCCAAATAAGAAAAATGGATTTGGGGGTACTTGGGTGGCTCAGTCAGTTAAGTGTCAGCTTGGGTCATGAGCCTGAATTCCTGGGATCAAGCCTCAGGACCACTGTCCAGCTCTCTGCTCTCTCTCTCCTTCTCCTTCTTCCCATCCCTCCACTCCTTCTCTCTCTCTCACTTACTCTCTTTGAAGTAAATAAGTAAAATTAAAAAAAAAAAACTAAAAGAAAATTTTACAAAAACCATAAAAAAAAGAAAAATGGATATGGTTTGATATCTAATCAGAGACCACTACAAATTCCTGAACGGTAGACTATCATTGTTTTAATCATTCAACAAGTAGTGCTTAACACTTTTTTTCTAACACTCCTTCATTTCCAACACTGTTCAAGGTGTTAAAAATGAAGGAATGAAATGAAGTAATGAACATAACAGAGAAATCCCTTCCCTCTTATGTCTATAGCTAATGCTAGCAGCAGGCAACAAGTGATGGATTATAGACATTCTTTATGTATGGTATCTTTATTAAATTAAATTTTATTAAATATACAGTATATTTATACGATTAGTGGAGTGAAGGGGTGTCACCTTCGCGAGGTGGGGATCCTGGTGATCAGAACCAATGTGATGGGGAGACGACTGACTGATGATCAGTAGATGTCTTTATTTCTCACAGTCACTTATTTTAAACCTTCCTTGAGATCCGATTATAAACAGGATATAGATTTATGTGCGGGGTGTGGGCTACATGTGGGATGTGATTTACATGCAGGCAATCAAGTGAGACAAGTGAACAACGATTATCACGTAGCTTTAAATGACAATATCTCTTAGCTTTTAACGACAAGAGCAAGTTAAGGATTCTTCATATATACTAGATCTTCCTAAAAGAGGACAAGAAAACACTCTATGGATCCTCCCATGTTTATTCCAGGCATGGGCCTGGGAAGACGCTTGCCCTCCATTTCCTGGAGTTTTCTCACAGGATTCGACAGGACCCCAGTCACATTGGTGAGGATCCGGGCTGTGTTTCAACAATTCCCCTTTTTTTGTTTTTTTAATTGCAACATCATAAGAGCCAATTCCCAGCTCCATGCCTGTTATTTGTTCACTCATCATTTGAGGAGACAGTACCCGCTGATGTACGGGTCAGAAGAACAACTATAGCCAAAAACAAGTACTCAGGGGTCTGTGGGCTTCAGGTAGATCACCAAACTGCTTCTCCTTTAGCTGACAGGGCCTTAATCTGACCCCATGTGGGTGGATCGGCCCTACGCTGATGTGGTCGGGGTCTGCTCTTATGAAGGGACAGCACATGTATCTTGTGAGTGACCTCTTGTGTCTCTTGTATTTCTGCATCTTTCTCGTAGATCACGGATGCAGTGGTTATCAGCTGGGTCATTGGTTTTCTGGGCCTGATGAGCCAAAGAGAAAGCCATAGTGTTTTGGAAGAGTCCATCATTGGGATCAGAGGAAATAAGAGCAGACCCTCTGCCTTTCCTTAATAGGAGGCCAGGAAGCCATTCATTAAAAGATATGAACCAAATAGGAATAGATGCTTCAAGGGATTACTGTGATTGTGAGATGTGTTTTTCTGCTGCTGTCTGAATGTCACCTTGGGGTAATTTCCAAAAATAAGAGTAAATAAAGAGAGTGCTAAAACATCCTTGTGGGCTCCCCCCTTTTTCTTTTAATAATTGCAGTTTAAGTGTATGATGAGCTCGTTCAACTATACCTTGTCCTTGTGGGTTATAAGGTATACCGTAATATGATGAATCTGTCAATGAGAACAAAAGGCAGTAAATTTGTGTCTCATGTAAGCTGGTGCATTACCAGTTTTTATGATAGTAGGGACCCCCATAACACTAAAACATTGCAACTGAGTACAGCGGACAGCAGATAGGGAACTGGAAAATTAAGGAATTGCCCAAAGAATTTTGGAAAATGTATCAATAACATGTAAATAAGGTTGACGAGGAAAGAGTTGGAAATGAGTTACATCCATTTGCCATAGTTCGTTGGCTTGTGAGCCATGCTGATTGGCTCCTGAAGGGTGTGGGCAACAGTGCAAAGGCACACAAACAGAACAGGATTGAACAATGTTATTTGTCTTTTGAAGAGGAATGTGGTAAGGGTTGTGCAGTCGATTAGCATTAGTATGTAAAACCGAGGGTTCATTTGCAGGTTATGTGAAAATAAGATATGTCAGGATATCTTCTTGATGGTTACCTTCTACCAATAGGTCCTGGGAGAGAAGAATGGGCCCTAATATGGGTGACATAGAGAGGATGGGAACAGGATTGTACAAGGGACTGTAGTTTTGTGAGGTGTAATATGGATTTTTGTGTTGTAGATATCTGAGCTGTTTCAATGGTGGGAAAGAGATCAACTACATAAGCAGAATCAGAAACGATGTAAGTGCAGAAGATATATGAATTAACAGAGTAGTAAGAATGAATATTCCTGTTTGTTGTACTGATGCATACTCGCTTGAATTGAGAGGTTTAAGCCAGGTCCATGTATACTTCGTTTTTCATTCAAGGAGCCGTCAATATAATACATGGGAGCACCTACAACTGGACTAGTTTCACAGATAGTAGAAATTACAAATGATGACTTTTTAAGGAAATTCCATAATTTACTCACAGGGTAATGGTTTCCGATGGTTCCAGAATATCTTGCTAAAGCATTAAGGAGATGATCATTCAAGGGAAATAGGGAAGAAAAATGTTTTATAGAAATAGGAAGAATGATAACATGTGGGTCGTATCTCAGTATCTGAAGACATCTGGTTCGGCCAAGGATAATGAGGTTTGCAAGAAGGTCAACATATGCAGTTAAATCCTTAGGAGCTCAGTGATTCAAGCAGATGCATTCTAAAGGACAGTCTTGTTGAGCTATCACCCCATTAGGTGAATGGGAAGTAGGGAAAAGAAATAACAGTAATGGTAACACAGGATCATATAGACACAAGGACACTTGATGAAGGCATTCCTTAAGGAACTGAAGTTCCTGTTCAGCCTGCAGCATTAAGCTTTGAAGACTATCAAGGTTAGGGTCTCCCTCAAGAGTGGCAAATAGATTTGTAAGTTGATGTGTAGGAGTACCCGACACTGAGCATAACCAATTAATATCTCCTAATAAATTCTAAAATCATTTAGAGTACCTAAAGTGTCTCAAGGAATGGAAAACTGAGGACAAACAGTGATACGGTCTTTAATACGATCTAAATAGAAGAAGGGTGGAGTAAATTGTACCTTTTCAGGAGCTATTATAAGACTGCCCTGTTGTAGGTATTATTGTGTATTTGGAAACAGTTGATGTAAGACCTCTGGGGTTGGGGCTGCTAGTAAGAGTTCATCCATGTAATGGAAAATATGACATGTGGGATATAATTGTCAAATGGGATCAAGAATCTTTCCGACAAAAACTGGCACATCAAGTCATGCCTTGAGAGAGAACTTTCCAATGAAATCTTTGTAAAGGTTCTTGTTGATTTACTGTTGGAATTGAAAACACAAAATGCTCTTTGTCTGAGGGGTGGATAGGAATAGTGTAAAAGCAGTCCTGTAAATCCAAAACTACTAAAGGCCATTTAGTAGGTATACAAGAGGGAGCAGGAAGTCCTGGTTGTAATGAACCCATAGTTTCCACGGCAGCATTAATATTACAGAGATCTATTATAATCTCCATTTGCCTGACCTTTTCTTTACCAGAAAAAATGGAGAATTCCAAGGAGAAAAAGAAGGTTCAATATATCCATTTTCTAATTGTTCTTGAATTAAAACTTTTAGAGCCTTCGGTTTTTCTAATGTGAGGGCCAACTGGGGGCGTCCAAATAGGCTCGTTACTTTTCCAGGTGATTGGAATTGGTGAAAGGGCTTTATCAACCCCAATGGCCCCTATATAAAACCCAGCCCAACACAAGTATCATTAGGGTTAAGATCTATAGGTTCAGGCACTCCTTGTAAGTTTTTACCAAAGCCTTTCCTAGGAATATACCCCATGTTTTTTCATCATGTTTTTTATAAGTGAGGATGTAGGTATGTGAATTTCAGCATCCCATTGTTGTAATAAATCTCATCCCCAGAGATTAATAGGTATGGGGGCAATGTAAGGTTGAATAGGACCTAGCAATCCCTCTGGGCCCTTACAGGGCAGAGGTTGGCTGCTTTGTCTCAACTGCTGAGTAGTTACATAGCCAAGACCTTCAAGGGCATAATCAGCAGGCATTGTAGGCCATTGGCGTGGCCAACATTGACAAGAAATGAGAGAGATATCTGCTCCAGAATCTAAAAGCCCTTCGAATATTCATTCCTTAATAGAAAGCTTCACTTGAGGTTGACTTCCTTCAGTTTCTTAGAAAAGGAATCTTTTTATTAGTACTGCCGAATCCTCCTTCCCTAAAATTTGAATATTGAGTAGGCATAATATAGGGAAGTAGCAAAAGTTGGGTGGCTCATTCGCCTGCTGAAAAGGCCCAAGGAACAGTGACAGAAACCATAATTTGAATCTCACCATAATAATCAAGAGTCTGTAACTCCAGTAAGTACTGTAACTCCTTTCATAGTTAAACTACTCCATTCAAGCAGGAGACCAACCGTATTTGGGGGTATAGGTCCATATAGGTTTGTTGACAATTTATAAGGACACTGAGATTGATGTATAAAGCAAGTCTTAGAGAGAGGGATATCAAGAGCAGTACTCCTTGTCCCTGAGTAGCAGGGACTAAGTCCATTACTGAGAGTCACTGTTGGGTACAAAGAGAGTAGGATAGTTCCATGACCCCATATTTATTGGGGCCTCGGGTTGGCCTCTTAGGGAATTTCCCTGATGAGGGTTCCCCAAAGGATTTCCATCTTTCTCGTTTTTAGACTTACATTCCTTGGCCCAGTGTTTGCCTCATCGAGAGCAGGGACAAACATTAGGCAGTTGAATCTTGGATTTATTCAGGGGATTGGTGGGAAAGGAGGATGGGTGGGAAAGGGAGGGAGACAGCATTTTTTTTTAAAGCTTTTGTTTATTTGAGAGAGAGAGAGAGTATGAAAGGGGCGAGGGCAGATGAGCAGAGGGCCTGATGTGGGACTTGATCCTGGGACTCCAGAATCATGACCTGAGCCAAAGGCAGTTGTTTAACCAACTGAGCCACCCAGGTGCCCACAGCATTGTTTTTTTATGTGTCCTGTTTGTCCACGATTAAAACATTTTGTCTGCAATTGTTTTTGAACAGCCATGGTTTCTAACGCTGTTATTCGGGCCTGAGTTTTAAAGGGTCCTACATTATGAGAAGCTTTTAAATAATCCATGACATCGCCAGATTCTCTAAGAGGTCGAATCAGAGCCTGACAATCTTCATTAGCATTATCATATGCTAGTTGTCTTAAGAGTATTTCCTGAATTTGTTCTCCTCTTATCTGTTTTTCCAGTGATTCTTGTAACCTGCAGATAAAATCAATGTACGGCTCTTTAGGCCTTTGTATTTTTGTATACTTGGCAGTATAATCGATGTCTGAATTAATTTTTTGCCAGGTTTGTAAGGCCACATCACATACGTGGGGAAGGGCTGCAGGAGGGATGTTATGACTTTGATGATTAGAAGTCGTCCAAACTCCTGTTCCCAAGAGTATATCATAAGTAACAGCCGCTACATTCCCTCTCTGTCCTAAACTCCTGACCTTTTCATGTGGCCTCCTCTGAAAGCCACATCTTCCATTGTAGAAATTCAGAAGAGGTTAACAGCATTTTAGCTATGAGTTGAAAATCATAGGGAATCCAGCGGGCGTTATTGTTCCAACTGGATAAATATTTATAACAATAAGAAGAAGTAGGCCCCTACATGGAACATACCTTTTCAATTCTCTTACAGTCTCCATCAGCATCCTATCGTAAGTATTTGGCCTGTTAGTATGAAAAGTTACAGGGAAAACTAAGTGAAGCTCATGGGGGTGAGACGGTGTAGAAATAGAATTTTGATTTTTAGATTTTGTTGGTCCTAATTGTAACATGCATAAATTATCATCCAACCCAGTTCACTTCCCTCATTCCCAAAGAGGTCTGTTGCTCTTTCCTTGTCCTCATCCCCATAGGAAATCGAGGTGCCGTGGCCAAAGGAGAAACATGGCATTTGTCCTTTTTGCCAAAAAATAATTTTTTACTTTCAGTTTGAATTTGTTGGGTCGTTTCATCATCTAATTCATATGTATGCAGAGAGGCACTGTTTCAGCCTTAAGATCCTCTTCGTTATGTTCCCCGCTAAGAATTAAACCAACGTCCATGTAACCCAAAACTCCACAGGAATTTTTGCACCTTGTCTAGAGGCCTTTTCCACATTACCGCATGTGCACTACCAAATTTTCTTTTCCAAGGTTCTTTCATTGGGAAACCAAGGATTATATTATATAATAACACCCAGACAAGTTCTTAATTGACATCTGGATACTCGAGCACCTTCCTGAGATAAAAGGTGTTGTACTAATGCTAGAAAAGGCTGGGGGCATCTTTGATTCTGCCCCATCGTTCTCACTTACCTCCTTCTGTGAGGATTTCTGGATCCCTGCGTGACTCTTCCTTGATTTCAGTTCCCTGTTCAGGTGCCACTTGTCACCTTCCCGAGGTGGGGATCCTGGTGATCAGAGCCTGCGTGATGGGGGAACTACCGACTGATGATCAGTAGACGTCTTTATTTCTTACAATCACTTCTTTTATACCTTCCCTAAGATCCCATTAGAAACAGGATATAGATTTATGTGCAGGGCGTAGGCTACATGTGGGATGTGATTTACGTGCAGGCAATCAAGTGAGACAAGTGAACAACAATGATTATCACTTAGCTTTAAATGACAATATCTCTTAGCTTTAAATGACCAGAGAATGTTAAGGATTCTCCACACTTACCAGATATATCTAAAGGACGACAAGAAAACACTCCAGGGATCCTCCCATGTTTATTCCTGGTGTGGGCCGAGGATGACGCTTGCCCTCTGTTTCCTGGAGTTTTCTCACAGGATTCGACAGGACCCCAGTCACATTGGTGAGGATCCCGGTGGTATTCCAACACAGGGGGGAAATAGGGTAAGAAAGGTAAAGGAATTGGTGTGAACTGAAAAGAACATTGATTGACTCAGTAAATCATATGTGTGGCTAAAGGGTAACTGCCAAGTTCCCATGAAGATTTTGCAATACATGGGAACAACTTCAGCTCAGGGTGAAGGAGTTGATGACACTAGCTAACACTACCACAATTTTTGTTCTCCTCTCTAAATGCTAATCATCATTCATAAACCCTATTATTCTCTCAGGTAACTGTCCAAACTGACCTGAGAGTCCCTTTAGCTCATTTAACATTCTATGCACAGGTAAAGAACAGAATTCTAGAAAAAAATGTCAGTTTCATAAGAATCAGCAAGATGATCATCACATGACTTAGTGACTTTAGCAAAGGTCATTTACTTTAATCTCATTGTCTCACAGGTCATCTTTATTTATGTCACAGAGTTAATATGTTTTGGGAACTGAATCTCCCCATAGAAATACACTGATGTCATCATAGGCAAGTCCCATAAGCATTTGATGGAAAGTTTAATTTTGCATTGTGAGGAACATAATTATTCACACTGACTTATCAGTATAGTCTCCCAGATTTTCATTCTTTTAATCCCAAATGTTTCTGAGAAAAAAATTATATCCTGAAATTATATGAGACTTCACACCATGCAGACACACACAAAACCAATATGATGTTATAAAACTCTTCTCAGAGCATTCAGGTAACAGAAGTATTCAGATTTATCTTTACCTTACTATACTTTACCTTACCTACTATATTTTACCTTACTATTAGTGTCCATAAGTATTGATTTATCTCAATTAGTTAGCATTTTTAAATTGTTATTGGGTTTCAACTTCTCACCTTTCTAGGTCTTCCCACTGCTGAAGGCTATGGCAAATCAGCATGAGATTTGAACTCAGTTCAAATCGACCTTTTCTGATATTAAGGTAGATCTTCAAAACATACAGGTAAGAGTGCACCTTAATTCTGTTAAAGAATTCAAGCAAGTACATTGAAAGTTAATTCTAACATAGCTGAATAATTAAATGACTTATTTTTAATACTTTAAACAAGAAAGTGAAACATTCAGCCTGTGCTTTTATTTTGATGTTTTGAGTATGGAAAATAAAACCCATTTTGACCCAGAATTTACATAATTAGACACATTGGTCATAATATCCTAAGGGATCCCTAAGTAGTAGTAGAAGAGAGCCTTTGAGGTAAAACAAAATTTGTTCTCAAAAATCATATTTATTTTTAAGATTTTTTTTTCATTTATTCATTTGAGAGAAAGAGAGCCAGAGAACTCAAGCAGAGGGAGAGGCAGAGGAAGAGGAACAAGGAAAATTCCCACTGAGCTGGGAGCCAGACATGGGGCTCAGTCCCAAGACCTGGAGAGTCATGACCTGAACCAAAGGAAGATGCTTAAATATCTTAGCCATCCAGGCAACCCATCTCAAAAATCACATCAAGATTTAAGATTTTTCTCTTTCTCTAAGTGTTATAAAACTAAAATATACAGGCAAGCTTATGTTTATTAGCTTTCAAACTACTGTGATATACTTCAGAAAATATTACATAAGTTTCTTAGGAAGCAGGAAAATAGTAGCTGGGTCACTTCCAGTAAGAGAATGATGCATAAGGTCTTTTGTGATAAATTTCCAAGAATTTGCTTTGTAGCCTGTTCTTCAAAACTAGCAGTCTCAATTTGTGGAGACTAAAGAGGTCACTAAGGATCAGAGATAGTATACTGACAATAAGTTCACCTATCTCAGGTCTTCGAAGCTAGGACTGGAATCAATACTTTTTTTCCCCCCTTTATAGTATTATATAACTCCTTTTATTTTTTTAAAGATTTTATTTATTTATTTGACAGAGAGAGATCACAAGTAGGCAGAGAGGCAAGCAGAGAGAGAGAGGAGAAAGCAGGCTCCCTGTGGAGCAGGGAGCCCAATGCGGGACTTGATTCCAGGACCCTGAGATCATGACCTGAGCTGAAGGCAGAAGCTTAACCCACTGAGCCACCCAGGCGCCTTAGCATTAAATAACTCTTATAAGAAGTAAAAGTCATAGCTGAAATCAAATGTCTACAATTCTAATAAAGAAACTATACATGCATATTTTTTTAAAAAGCCATGTGTATTATACATAAACGACTCTAGTTTGTGTTGGGTATATAGGGTATGCTTGAGAATGCAAGAAGTGAAAATCAGTGTAGTCTAGAGCATTTAGTTAAAGCTCTCTTAAGGAGCATAATATGTAAACTATGCTTTACATAAAGATGGGAAGGATTTAGAAATCTGGGCAAAAATCAACAGGAATGACGGCATGGACAAAATCAGTTTTTATGGAAATGGATCTAATACTGGGAACAGGGTTGAGAAAGGTGAAAATACATAGATATTTATTTCCTTGGATATCCCAAGTAATTTTCTCTAAAGATGAAAGTCTTATTGTAATCCTTTGTGATCTTCATAGAATTCCTGAGATACAAATTTAACATATCTGTTGTATGCTCCTTTCAAGCATTCATTCCACGGGGAAAGTATATGAAAGCTTTTTGCTCAGTTAAAAAAATGTGTATACATGAAGATTGACAGCAAATTTATTTTAAGGATCTTTAATACAAAAACTAACACTGATATTGCTTGTGAACATTGAACCAAATATGCGAATGCTAGATTTCTATACTATTCATACATGAATTCATGAAGACAAACCTTTTCCTCTATAAGCATTATTCTTGGAATTACAAAAGTATTTGTGGGAATGCTGATTTTTGGAGTTGAGCTTATAAAACTGACATTATTAGGGGAATGATTATTCCCTAGATGTTTTCGTGTCTATATCCAGAGATACTGAGGGGAGGTTGAATTAGCTTCTCTCTTTATTGTAAAAAGAACAATTTGGAAGGCACGTTATACACACTCTAAATTAGAATCTTATATCTCCAGAATTCCTATCTCAACAGAGAAGGTAGACATGACTGAGGATAACTACTCCTTGACCACTGAATTTATCCTCACAGGATTTGCAGATCACCCAGAGTTGAGGACCCTCCTGTTTGTGGTGTTTCTCACTATCTATGTAATCACTATGGTGGGGAATCTGGGCCTGGTGGCATTGATTTTTATGGAGCATCGTCTTCACACACCAATGTACATCTTTCTGGGCAACCTGGCTTTGATGGATTCCTGTTGTTCCTGTGCCATTACCCCCAAAATGTTAGAGAACTTCTTTTCTAAGGACAAAATGATTTCCCTTTATGA
>NW_019154086.1:68336887-68452778 GCF_002288905.1 Enhydra lutris kenyoni | reverse complement strand
CTAGAACAAACCTCTTGCTTTCTTCTTCTTTCATGACATTTAAAAATGTTTAAATCTTTGTGTCAGACATCATGTAAAATATCCCACCATATCTATTTTTGTGATGTTTCCTCATGAATAGATTAGGTTAAATAATTCAGCCATCACAAGTGTGTTGTTTTAAGGTGAGGCCTATGACATTAGCTTGCCTTGTTAACTGAAGCCATTTACTGATTACTTCATTAAGGTAGTATCATCACCATCTGCTCTACGATAAAGATAACATATTTCCTTCCTATGAAAATCTAATCTGTAGGGTGGTACCTGGATACCATGTGAATTTCTTGTTCCCTAATAATATTTCATCAACAGTTTTAGCATCCAATGACAATAATTTTTTGAATCAATTATTATCATTGGAAGCATAAAACTGGTGATTGTTTTTCCCCAAGTGTTCTCTGGCTGCATTCTGAGAAATGAGAATTTACAAAAAAATTTTGAACAGTTTTGGATTTATAGAAAATAATATAGTATAGAGAATTCCCATATCTGACATACCCATTTTCCTATGTCATTACTATCCTACATTGGTATGGTACTTTTGTTATAATTAGTGAGCCAATATTGATACATTGTGATGAAGTGAAATTCATACTTGATTCATATTTGCATAGTTTAATCTAGTGTCCTTCCATCCAGAATCCCATTCAGCACATCAGTTTAAATTTAGTCACCACGTTCCTTTAGTCATCAGGTGTCTGCAATATCTTTTCAACATTCCTTAAGTCCTTGGTAAGTTTTGAGAAGTTCTTATCAGATATTTTGTAGAATGTCCCTCAACTGGGATCCTTCTGATGTTTTTCTCATGATTAGATCGGGGGGATAGCTTTTGAAAAAAAAGGCCCCAGAGGTAAATCACCATTTTCATTACATCCTGTCAGTGGCAACTACTGTCCTCATCACTTGTAACTCTTGATGTTGACCTTGACCACCTGGTTGAGGTAGTGTTGTTAGGTTCCTCTGCAGTGAAGCTGCTTTTCCTCCACCCTCTCTTACTGTGTTCTATGTAAGAAAGTAACTATCCACAGTCCACACTTACAGAGAGGAAAGAAATGGACCCTGGGGCAAAGTATCTATATAAACTGGAATTCTTCTGCATGGAAGATTTATCTAGTCACCTCACTTATTTATATTTTCCATCCTCTATTTACATAAGTATGGGATCATGGATATTTATTTTATACTTTCATAAAATTACACAGTACTTTATTAATTTTGCTGCTCAAATCATAGGAGCTTTGGCCACAGGGAGCTGTTTCCATTGGCTCCTTTGTCCATTTGACATACATGCATCATTGTGTATGCAGGGTGGGTTTGTGTTTGTTTGTTGTTAAGCTTTGGTGTTTTGTTGTTGTTGTTGTTTTCTGGCATTCCAAGGTGTCCCAGGCTCATCCTGCATATTTACTTCCTGCCCTAGTCAGTGAACCAGCTATTTTTCCAAGTAGATCTAATTCCTTTGTCTGCAAAATGATATTAAGAAACAAAATCTTGGGGTGAGGAGTCAAGGTGGCTGAGGAGTAGCAGGCTGAGATGACATCAGGTAGCAGGACATCAGCTAAATAGTTTATCAAAACATTCCAAACACCTACAAATCCAAGAGGAGATCAAAGAAGAGCAGCAATTGTAGAAAGAGGAAATTAACCACTTTTTGAAAGGTAGGACCTGCGGAGAAGTGAATCCAAAGCAACAGGAAGATAGACCTCAGTGGGATGGGTTGGCTTCTTGCAAGTGCTGGAGCAACGGAGCACAAAATCAGAACTTTTTAAAGTGTGCCCCACTGAGGGGCATAGCTCCAGAGGCTAAGCCGGGGTGAAGCCCATGTGGGTACAGCATGGTCTCAGGTCCCGCAGGTTCACAGAAGGATCAGGGGTGTTTGAATGTCTCAGAGCTCACAGGTATTAGAGTGGGGAAGCTGGCTACAGAGGTGGAGTTGAGGAGTGAGCTCTCAACTCAGGGGTACCTAAAACTGTGATCCGTGGCACAGTCAGGCCACTGTTCTTTGAGAAGGGACCCACAAGATCCTGGGAGTCGCCCCGGAAGAGTGCAGGAATCTGCTGGGTTTGAGACTCCAGGCAGGGCTGTGTGACAGAGAAAGAGATGTCTGGTCATAGGCTGGGTGAGCTTGGAGCATGGCTGGATGCCAGGGAGACAGGAATGATTGAGGGCTTTTCTCTGAGGGCGCACTGAGAAGTAGGGCCTGAGCTCTCAGCTCCTCCAGGCCAGAGATTGGGAGGCCGCCATTTTCATTAACCATCCTCTGGAACTCTAAGGAAAATGTTCAGGGAACAAAAGCTCCCCAAAGCGAACCCAAGCAGTTTACTTAGCCCGGTCCCTGGTAATGGCAGTGCAATTCCGCATCTGGCAAAGGCACTTGAGAATCACTACAACAGTCCCCTCCCCTAGAAGATCAGCAAGAAATCCAGCCAAGACTAAGTTCACTTACCAAGAACAGTGGAATTCCAGAGGAGGAGAAAGCAAAGCACAGAATTCATGGCTTTCTCCCATGATTCCTTAGTCTTTCAAAGTTAATTAATGCTTTAAATTTTATTTTTCTTTCTTAAGCTAATATTTTTTAACTTTTACTCTTTCCTCTTTTAAAGTTTTTTCACTAGTTTATCTTAACAATACCTTTCATAAAAATATTTTTTGAACCTTCATTTTTATAGTCATATTTTATCCTTCATTGTATCTAACTTTATATTTTGTATACACATAGGGTTTTTTCTTCTAAAAATTTGGGATAGAACTTCTTCTAATAGATCAATATATACCTTAAAAAAAAAAAAACAAAATCAAAAACAAACAAACAAAAAAACACAGGACTTTGTTCCAGTCTCCAACCTGAGCAAATTCTCTCCACTTTCTTTTTCTTTATCCTCCCAACTAACTTATCAACTCCTTTTTTGGAAATATTTTTTGAAAATTTTCATCTTTATAGTCATATTCTATCCCTTCATCGTGTTTACCATATATATACACATATTTTCATTCTTTAAAATTTTGGGAGGTAGTTTCTTTTATGAGACCAAAATTCTCCCAAATTTATTTGTGTGACTCTGTTCTATTCACCAGTCTAATATATATATTTTCTTCTTTATACTTCTTCTTTCTTTTCCTTTTTTACATTTTTTTCCTGAACTTCTTTTTACCCCCTTTTTCCCCCCTTGATTTGGGTCTCTTCTGATTTAGTTAAAGTATATTTTCCTGGGGTCTTTGCCACCCTTTTAGTATTTTATTTGCTTCTTTCCATATTCTTATCTACATAAAATGACAAGGCAGAAAAACTCACCACATACACACAAACAAAAAGAACAAGAGGCTGTACCAAGGGCTAGGGATGCAATCATTATGGACATTGGTAATATGTCAGGTCTAGAGTTCAGAATGACAATTCTCAAGGTGCTAACTGGGCTTGAAAAAGGCATGGAAGACATTAAAGAAACCCTGTCTGGAAAATAAAAGCCCTTTCTGGAGAAATAAAAGAACTAAACTCTAACCAAGATGAAATGAAAAAAGCTATTAATGAGGTAAAATAAAAATGGAGGCTCTTACTGCTAGGATAAATGAGGCAACAGAGAGAATTACTGATATAGAAGACCAGATGACAGAGAATAAAGAAGCTGAGCAAAAGAGAGACAAACAACTACTGGACCACGAGGGGAGAATTTGAGAGATAAGTGATAACATAAGATGAAACAACATTAGAATAATTGGGATTCCAGAAGAAGAAGAAAGAGAGAGGAGAGCAGATGGTATATTGGAGAGAATTATTGTAGAGAATTTCCCTAATATGGCAAAGGAAGCAAGCATCAAAATCCAGACGGCTCAGAGAACCCCCCACAAAATCAATAAGAATAGGTCCACACACCCTCATCTCATAGTAAAATTTACAAGTCATAGTGACAAAGAGAAAAACCTGAAAGCAGCCTGGGACAAGAAGGCTGTAACATACAATGGTAAAATTATTAGATTAGCAGCAGATTACCCACAGGGATCCTCTAAGCAAAGAGAGCCTAAAAGTAGTAGATCAGAAAGGAACAGAGACAATATACAGTAATAGTCACCTTACAGGCAATACAAGGCACTAAATTCATATCTCTCAATAGTTACCCTGAATGTAAATGGGCTCAATGCCCCAATCAAAACACACAGGGTAGCAGAATGGATAAATGGGTAAAATGGATAAAAAAAAAAAACACCATCAATATGCTGTCTACAAGAAACTCATTTTAGACCCAAAGACTCACCAGATTTAAAGTGAGGAGGTGGAAAACAATTTACCATGCTAATGGACATCAAAAGAAAGCTGGGGTGGCAATCCTTATATCTGATCAATTAGATTTTAAGCCAAAGACTCTAATAAGAGATGAGGAAGGACATTATATCATACTCAAAGGGTCTGTCCAACAAGAAGATCTAACAATTTTAAATATCTATGCCCCTAACATGGGAGCAGCCAACTATATAAACCAATTAATAACAAAATCAAAGAAACACACTGACAATAATACAATAATAGTAGCGCCTTTAACACTCCCCTCACTGAAATGGACAGATCATCCAGGCAAATGATCAACAAGGAAATAAAGGACTTAAATGACACACTGGACCAGATGGACATCATAGATCTGCTCAGAACATTCCATCCCAAAGCAACAGAATACACATTCTTCTCTAGTGCACATGGAATATTCTCCAGGATAGATCACATCCTGATCATAAATTAGGTCTCAACCGGTATCAAAAGATTGGGATGATTCCTGCATATTTTCAGACCACAATGCTCTGAAGCTAGAATTCAATCACAAAGGAAATTTGGAAAGAACCCATATATGGAGTTCCTTCCAATATGGAGACTAAACAGACTAAAGAATGAATGCATCAAACAGAAAATTAAAGAATAATTGAAAAAATTCATGGAAACAAATGATAATGAAAACACAACAGCTCAAAATATGTGGGACACAGCAAAGGCAATCCTGAGAGGAAAATATATAGTGACAAAGGCCTTTCTCAAGAAACAAGAAAGGTCTCAAATACACAACCTAACCCTACACCTAAAGGAGCAGGAGAAAGAACAACAAAGAAAGCCTAAATCCAGCAGGAGAAGAGAAATAATAAAGATCAGAGCAGAAATCAATGAATTAGAAACCCAAAAAAACAATAGAACAAATTAAAAAAACTAGGAGCTGGTTCTTTGAGAGTATTAATAAGACCGATAAACCCCTTGCCAGATTTATCAAAAAGAAAAGAGAAAGGACCCAAATAAATAAAATTGTGAATGAAAGGGGAGAGATCAAAACCAACAGCAATGAAATACACACAATTATAAGAACATATTATGAGCAACTCTATGCCAGCCAATTTGACAATATGGAAGAAATGGATGCATTCCTAGAGACACATAAACTACCACAACTGAACCAGGAAGAAATAGAAACCATAACCAGTAAGACCCATAACCAGTAAGGAGATTGAAACAGTTATCAATAATCTCCCAAAAAACAAGAGCCCAGGGCCAGACAGCTTCTCAGGGGAATTCTATGAAACATCTAAAGAAGAATTAATTCCTATTCTTCTGATAATGTTCCAAAAAATAGAAATGGAAGGAAAACTTCCAAACTCATTTTATAAAGCCAGCATTACCTTGATCCCCAAACCAGACAAAGTTCCCATTAAAAAGATAATTACAGACCAATATCCTTGATGAACAAAATGGGAAAATTTTCACCAAAATACTAACCAATAGGATCTAACAGTACATTAAAGGATTATTCACCACAACCAAGTGGGATTTATTCCAGGGCTGCAAGATGGTTCAACATCCACAAATCAATCAATGTGATACACCACATTAATAAAAGAAAGAATTAATAAAAGAAAGAATAAGAACCATATGATCCTCTCAATAGATGCTGAAAAAACATTTGACAAAGTACAGCATCCCTTCCTGATCAAAACTCTTCAAAGTGTAGGGATAGAGGGTACATACCTCAATATCATCAAAGCCATCTATGGAAAACCCATCGCAAATATCATTCTCAATGGAGAAAAACTGAGAGCTTTTCTGCTAAGGTCAGGAATATGGCAGGGATGTCCATTATCTCCACTGCTATTCAACATAGGACTAGAAGTCCTAGCCTCAGCAATCAGACAACAAAAAGAAATTAAAGGCATCCAAATCGGCAGAGAAGAAGTCAAACTATCACTCTTTGCAGATGATATGATACTATATATGGAAAACCCGAAAGACTCTACTCCAAATCTACTAGAACTTGTACAGGAATTCAGTAAAGTGTCAGGATATAAAATCAATGCACAGAAATCAGTTGCATTTCTTTACAGTACAGAAGAAAGAGAAATTAAGGAGTCAATCCCATTTATAATTGCCCTTAAAACCATAAGATACCAAGGAATAAACCTCACCAAAGAGGCAAAGAATCTATACTCAGAAAACTATAAAGTACTCATGAAAGAAATTGAGGAAGACACAAAGAAATGAAAAAATGTTCCATGCTCCTGGATTGGAAGAAGAAATATTGTGAAAATGTGTAAGCTACCTAAAACAATGTACACATTTAATGCAATCCCTATCAAAATCCCATCCTTTTTTTTTTTCAAAGAAATGGAACAAATAATCCTAAAATTTATATGGAACTAGAAAAAAACCTCAATTAGCCAAAGGAATATTGAAAAAGAAAGCCAAAGTCGGTGGCATCACAATTCCAGACTTCACGCTCTATTACAAAGCTGTCATCATCAAGAAAGTATGGTACTGGCACAAAAATAGACACATAGATCAATGAAACAGAATAGAGAGCCCAGAAATAGACCCTCAATTCTATGGGATCATGACCCGAGCTGAAGGCAGACACTTAACTGACTGAGCCACCCAGGCACCAAATCCATTCTCTTATTTTGGTATTCCAGATGCTCCACAGTCAACCTGTGTCTTATCTATCTCTTTCTTTTCTCCTCCTACATCAGGGCATTTGGCCATGTGCATTCCTTCACAGCCCTATTGGCAGTTGCTTCAACTAATTGACTTTCAATGTTTCCCTCAACTAAAACTCCTTCTTTCTTTCCTTCCATCTCAGTACTACTCATCGTTGAACTCAAATCAGATCTCCATGAGGACTTTTCTAGGTCCTTCAAATAGAATTGATTCTTTCCTTTCCTGATTTACATGATACTTTACTGCTTTTATAATGCATTCACTTCCATATCACGTGTGACTCATATGTGTCTTGATTGTAAAAATCTTGACTGCATATTAAGTCACCAATCATGTCATGCATCTTTCTGAGAAACTGACTACAAACTGAGCTGGATCCTGCTGCATTAACTGCTAACATTACCATTCTGTTTATCTTTTATCAAGTACTTTCTATATGCAGGGTATTGAAAAAGACAATGGAGAGTGTGTGCACAGGATGTAAGACCGATGGGGATAATTTCCTAGTTTTTATATATGGCTGCTGACAATAAGTTCATCCTCTCATAGGGAGAAAGAAAGGCACATACATTACTAACCAGTGTGCAATTTAGCCTATAGTATATAAGAAGTGTAAACAAGTTGTGTAAAAATATAGTGAGGGAAGTGAATAGTGACCAGGATGAAGAAAGAAATGTTCCCCAGTGGAAGTATAATTTCAGATAACTTTATAAGATATGCAAGGTAAGAATTGGGGAAGAACATGAGGAAAAGCAGTAGACTGAGGAAAACATGTATAAAGGCCTGGAGTCTTAAAAGAGACAGACCAAATTAAAAAAAAAATGGATAGTAAGCTAAAAAGCCTCAAGTTTATTCATACATGATACAAGGAGACAAAACAGGTAACATAAAAGGAATAGGAAAAGAGATTGGAAAATGTCCTGTTTGATTCCTTCGCATATTTTCTCTGCTTTACCAATTCATTAAAACCTCTCTCCAAGGCCACAACTAAATTTAAATGCCAAAAGTAAAGAATATTTAATTGTTTTCCTAAACAAGTGTAGTGATTGGTACTATTAAAGTACTCTCTGGCTTTTTATGATAACCCTCTCTGCTTCTATCTTCTTGATAGCTGCATCTCAGTATTTCACACTAGTTCATGTTTCACTCTTTGCCCCTAATGATGCTTCCTTCTGATTGTTCCTTGACCTTCCTCTATTTTTATTCTAGAGTTTTCCCCATATTATCTTGTCTACTCTCTGTTTTCAACTATCTTTCATCTACTGATGGCTTCATTAGAGAAGATATTTCAAACTATTTTGGTGTACATTTATGTTTTTTTCATTAACATATAATGTATTATTTGCCCTAGGGGTACAGTTCTATGAATCATCAGGCTTACACATTTCAGAAAACTCACCACAGCACAGACCCTCCTGAATGTCCATAACCCAGTCACTCTATTCCTCAATTTCCACACTCAGCAACCCTCCATTTGTTTTGTGAGATTAAGGGTAAGAGTCTCTTATAGTTTTTCTCCCTCCTGATCCCATCTGGTTTCATTTTTTCCCTCCCTACCCCCCACGACCTGTGCCCTGCCTCTCAAATTCCTCATGTCAGAGAGATCATATGATAATTGTCTTTCTCTGATTGACTTGTTTCCCTTTGCATAATACCCTCTAGTTCCATCCAGGTCATTGCAAATGGCAAGATTTCAATTTTTGATATTGTATAGTATTCTATTGTATACATATACCACATCTTCTTTATCCATTCATCTGTTCATGGACATTTAGGTTCTTTCCATAGTTTGACTATTGATGACATTGCAGCTGTAAACGTTTGGGTGCATGTGCCCCTTTGGGTCCCCACATTTGTATCAAAAGGTACAAATAAAGGGCCCTTGGTTGGCTCAGTTGGTTAACCCGTGGTTTGGGCTTCAGTCATGAACCAAATGTCCTGAGATCTAGTAATTTGTCAGGTTCCCTGCTCAGGGGGGAGTCTGCTTCATGCTCTCCTTCTGCCCCTCACCCCTACTCATGCTTTCTGTCAAAAAAACTTTAAAAAGTCATTTAAAAACATCAACAAATAGCAACCTAAGCATATTTAAAAGTTCAAACGTGTCTAACCAAAGGACAGATAAAGGACATGAAAGTGGTGTGAGAATTGATATTTCTTCATTAAAAACTGTGAAGTTTTATGGGGATAAAGTGATCTTGAATAAGTAGATGAGATATTTAATGAATACTTATAATTAAGAGCAAGGATGAGCTGCCCAATATGCCACAGTTTGTAAGTGACAGAACGTAGGTTGAGATGCAGGGAAAGGTTGGGAGAACTAGAGCAGAGTAAAAACCAGTCAGTAAGCTAGGCTAGAGGGGGAATTTTTCAAGTTCCTGAAAAATTTCTGAAAAAGCCATAGCGTAGGTCGACTTCTGAATGGCAGTATGCGAAGTTCCATGGCTCAGTTCCCAACAGAACAGTATCAATGGTGACAATTTTATGTTAAAAAACATGATTTAAAAATCTTTGGGAAGTGAAGGCGACAGTGCTAGTGCTCTGGCTGGTTCCCAACCCGGAGGCGGTGCTGCCACAGGACCGCACGACAGGGGCCAGGGCACCAGAGGGTGGTGAGGACTGGCTCAGGGTCCCCCATGGGCCTGGGGCTCCTAGGATGAGCTGGTGGGCGCATACACCCATGTATAAGGAGGAGGTAGAAGAGAGCAGCTACTATAGCTGTAAGCGCCTCTTCATGCTCAATAACGTGCTTGCATCCAGTGCGGGGGAATGTGCTGACCTCTGGCTTTCCCCTAGGCCCCCTGCAGATGCAGCTGAGCCTACACTATGATGAGAACTACCACCAGGTGAAGTATGGCAACATGGGGCTACCTGACATCAACAGCAAGGTGAGGATGGAGATCAACATGGCGCCTACCCCTGCTTTGCTCTACACACCTAAAATTGCAAATTAATACAATAATGGTATATGTAAAACATTGGCTAAAATTAAGAAAATAAATACCAGTTGCTGGCAAGAATATGGATGATAGAAACATACACACCCTCACTCTGTCAGCTGAGAAAGCACAGAAGCAATGACTTTGCAGAAGCAATTAGCATACCTATGGCCCAGATTTTGGTTCTTTTTTATGTTTCTTTTTTTTATTAACATATAATGTATTAGCCCCAGGGATACAGGTCTGTGAACCACCAGGTTTACACACTTCACAGCACTCACCATAGTACATACCTTCCCCAATGTCCATAACCCCACCACACTCTCCTTCCCCACTCCCTACTGGCACAGCCCACCACACTCTCCCTACCCCCCTCCCCCCGGCAACCCTCAATTTGTTTTATGAGATTAAGAGTCTGTTATGGGGGTACCTGGGTGGCTCAGTGGGTTAAAGCCTCTGCCTTTGGCTTGGGTTATGGTCTCAGGGTCCTGGGATCGAGTCCTGCATCAGGCTCTCTGGTCAGCGGGGAGCCCTCCTCTCTTTGTCTGACTCTCTGCCTACTTGTGATCTCTGTCAAATAAATAAATAAAATCTAAAAAAAAGGGGGGGTCTCTTATGGTTTGTCTCCCTCTTAATCCCATATTGTTTCATTTATTCTTTTCCTACCCCTTAACCCGCCCACATTGCCTCTCAAGTTCGTTCATTTCAGGGAGATCATATGATAATTGTCTTTTTCTGATTTACTTATTTCCCTAAGCATAATACCCTCTAGTTCCATCCATGTCGTTGCAACTGGCAAGATTTCCTTTTTTTGATGGCTGCATAGTATTACATTGTGTATATATACCACCTCTTCTTTACCCAATCATCTGTCGCTGGACATCTAGGTTCTTTCCATAGTTTGGCTACTGGGGATATTGCTGCTATAAACATTTGGGTGCACATGCCCCTTTGGATCACTACATTTGTATCTTTAGGGTAAATACCCAGGAGTTCAATTGCTGGGTTGTAGGGTAGCTCTATTTTAATCTTTTTGAGGAACCTCCATGCTGTTTTCCAGAGTGGTTGCATCAGCTTGCATTCCCACCAACAGTGGAGGGGGTTCCCCTCTCTCCGCATCCTCGCCAGCATCTGTCATTTCTTGACTTGTTAATTTTAGCTGTTCTGACTGGTGTGAGGTGGTATCTCATTGTGGTTTTGATTTGTGTTTCCCTGATGGCAAGTGGTGTGGAGCACTTTTTCATGTGTCTGTTGGCCATCTGGATGTCTTCTTTGCAGAAATGTCTGCTCATGTCCTCTGCCCATTTCTTGATTGGATTATTTCTTCTTTGGGTGTTAAGTTTGCTAAGTTCTTTATAGATTTTGGACACTAGCCCTTTATCTGATATGTTGTTTGCAAATATCTTCTCCCATTCTGTCAGTTGTCTTTTGGTTTTGTTAAAAGTTTCCTTTGCTGTGCAAAAGCTTTTGATCTTGATGAAATCCCAATAGTTCATTTTTGCCCTTGCTTCCCTTGCCTTTGGCGATGTTCCTAGGAAGACGTTGCTATGGCTGAGGTCGAAGAGGTTGCTGCCTGTGTTCTTCTCAAGGATTTTGATGGATTCCTTTCTCAAACTGAGGTCCTTCACCCATTTTGAGTCTGTTTGTGTGTGGTGTAAGGAAATGATCCAGTTTCATTTTTATTCATGTGGCTATCCAATTTTCCCAACACCATTTGTTGAAGAGACTGTCCTTTTTCCATTGGACATTCTTTCCTCCTTTGTCAAAGATTAGTTGACCATAGCGTTTAGGATCTATTTCTGTGTTCTCTATTCTGTTCCACTGACCTATGTGTCTGTTTTTGTGCCAGTACCATACTGTTTTGATGATGATAGCTTTGTAATAGGGCTTGAAATCTGGAATTGTGATGCCACCAGCTTTGGCTTTCTTTTTCAATATTCCTCCAATATTTGAGGTCTTTTCTGGTTCCATATAAATTTTTGTATGATTTGTTCCATTTCTTTGAAAAAATGGATTGGATTTTGATAGGGATTGCATTAAATGTGTAGATTGCTTTAGGCGGCTCAGGCACTTTCACAATATTCATTCTTCTAATCCAGGAGCATGGAACATTTTTCTATTTCTTTGTGTCTTCCTGAATTAATTTCATGAGTACTTTATAGTTTTCTGAGTATAGATTCTTTGCCTTTTTGGTTAGGTTTATTCCTTGGTATCTTATGGTTTTAAGGGCAATTGTAAATGGGATTGAGTCTTTAATTTCGCTTTCTTCAGTCCTGTTGTTGGTGTAAAGAAATATAACTGATTTCTGTGCATTGACTTTATATTATATTTTATATCAATGACACTTTACTGAATTCCTGTGCAAGTTCTAGCAGATTTGGAGTGGAGTCTTTCAAGTTTTCCACACATAGTATCATATCATCTGCAAAGAGTGATAGTTGACGTCTTCTTTGCTGATTTGGATGCCTTTAATTTCTTTTTGTTGTCTGATTGCTGAGGCGAGGACTTCTAGTCCTATGTTGAATAGCAGTGGTGATAATGGACATCCCTGCCATATTCCTGACCTTAGCAGAAAAGATCTTAGTTTTTCTCCATTGAGAATATTTGCGGTGGGTTTTCCATGAGGGCTTTGATGATATTGAGGTATGTACCCTCTATCACTACACTTTGAAGAGTTTTGTTCAGGAAAGAATACTGTACTTTGTCAAATGCTTTTTCAGCATCTATTGAGAGTATCATATGGTTCTTGTTCTTTCTTTTATTAATGTATTGTATCACATTGATTGATTTGCAAATGTTGAGCCATCCTTGCAGCCCTGGACTAAATCCCACTTGGTCATGGTGAGTAATCCTTTTAATGTACTGCTGGATCCTATTGGCTAGTATTTTGGTGAAAATTTTTGCATCTGTGTTCATCAAGGATATTGGTCTATAATTTGATGGGATCTTATTCTGGTTTTGGTATCAATGTAATTCTGGCCTCATGAAATGAGTTTGGAAGTTTTCCTTCACTTTCTGTTTTTGGAATAGTTTCAGGAGAATAGGAATTAATTCTTCTTTAAATGTTTGGTAAAATTCCCCTGGGAAGCCATCTGGCCCTGGGCTCTTGTTTGTTTGGAGATTTGTTTTTTTTTTTTTTTTTTAAGATTTTATTTATTTATTTATTTGACAGACAGAGATCACAAGTATGCAGAGAGGCAGGCAGAGAGAGAGAGGTAAGCAGGCTCCCCGCTAAGCAGAGAGCCCAACATAGGGCTCGATCCCAGGACCCTGGGATCATGACCTGAGCTGAAGGCAGAGACTTTAAACCACTGAGCCATCCAGGTGGCCCTGTTAGATTTTTGATGACTGCTTCAATCTCCTTACTGGTTATGGTTCTGTTCAGGTTTTCTATTTCTTCCTGGTTCAGTTGTAGTGGTTTATATGTCTCTAGGAATGCATCCATTTCCACCAGACTGTCAAATTTGCTTGTGTGTATTTGCTCATAATATGTTCTTATAATTGTGTGTATTTCATAGGTGTTGGTTGTGATCTCTCCTCCTTCATTCATGATTTTATTTATTTGGGTCCTTTCTCTTTTCTTTTTGATAAGTGGCCAGGATTTTATCAATCTTATTAATACTTTCAAAGAACCAGCTCCTAGTTTTGTTGATTTGTTCTATTGTTTTTTTGAGTTTCTATTTCATTGATTTCTGCTCTACTCTTTATTATTTCTCTTCTCCTGCTGGGTTTAGGCTTTCTTTGTTGTTCTTTGTCCAGCTCCTTTAGGTGTAGGGTTAGGCTGTATATTTGAGACCTTTCTTGTTTCTTGAGAAAGGCTTGTAACACTATATATATATTTCCTCTCAGGACTGCCTTTGCTGTGTCCAACAAATTTTGAACCATTGTGTTTTCATTATTATTCATTTCCATGAATTTTTTCAATTCTTCTTTAATTTCCTGGTTGACCCATTGATTCTTCAGAAGGATGCTCTTTAGTCTCCATGTATTTGGGTTCTTTCCAAATTTCCTCTTGTGATTGAGTTCTAGCTTCAGAGCATTGTGGTCTGAAAATATACAGGGAATGATCCCAATCTTTTGATACTGGTTGAGACCTGATTTATGACCCACGATGTGATCTATACTGGAAAATGTTCCATGTATGCTAGAGAAGAATGTGTATTCTTTTGCTTTGGGATGGAATTTCTGAGCATATCCATGATGTTCATCTGGTCCAGTGTGTCATTTAAGGTCTTTATTTCTTTGCTGATCTTTTCCTTAGATGATCTTTCCATTTCAGCGAGTTGAGTGTTAAAGTCCCCCACTATTATTGTGTTATTGTTGATGTGTTTCTTTGATTTTGTTATTAATTGGTTTATTTAGTTGGCTGCTTCCACATTAGGGGCATAGATATTTAAAATTGTCAGATCTTCTTATTGGACAGACCCTTTGAGCATGATATAATGTCCTTCCTCATCTCTTATTAGAGTCTTTGGCTTAAAATCTAATTGATCTGATATAAGGATTGCCAACCCTGCTTTCTTTTGATGTCCATTAGCATGGTAAATTGTTTTCCACCTCCTCACTTTAAATCTGGATTTGTCTTTGGGTCCAAAATGAGTTTCTTGTAGACAGCATATTGATGGGGTTTCTTTTTTTATCCATTCTGCTACCCTGTGTCTCTTGATTGAGGAATTTAACCCATTTACATTCAGGGTAACTATTGAGACATATCAATTTAGTGCCATTGTATTGTCTGTAAGATTACTGTTACTATATATTGTCTCTGTTCCTTTCTGATCTACTACTTTTAGGCTCTCTCTTTGCTTAGAGGACCCCTTTCAATAGTTCCTGTAGAGCTGGTTTGGTGTTTGCAAATTCTTTCAGTTTTTGTTTGTCCTGGAAGCTTTTAATTTCCCTTTCTATTTTCAATGATAGCCTAGCTAGATACAGTATCCTTGGATGCATGTTTTTCTCATTTAGTGCTCTGAATATATCATGCCAGTTCTTTCTGGCCTGCTACATCTCTGTGGGTATGTCTGCTGCCAATGTAATAATTTTACCATGGTATGTTACAGACTTCTTGTCCCAGGCTGCTTTCAGGATTTTCTCTTTGTTACTAAGACTTGTAAATTTTACTATTAGATTATGAGGTGTGGACCTACTCTTATTGATTTTGAGGGGCTTTCTCTGTGCCTCCTGGATTTTGATGCTTGTTCCCTTTGCCATATTAGGGAAATTCTCTACAATAATTCTCTCCATATACCTTCTACTCCCCCTCTCTTTCTTCTTCTTCTGGAATCCCGATCATTCTAATGTTGTTTCATCTTATGGTATAATTTATCTCTTGAATTCTTCCCTTGTGGTCCAGTAGTTGTTTGTCTCTCTTTTGCTCAGCTTCTTTATTCTCTGTCATTTGGTTTTCTATATCAGCAATTCTGTTACTTCATTTATCCTAGCAGTAAGAGCCTCTGTTTTTTATTGCACCTCATTAATAGCTTTTTAAATTTCATCTTGGATAGAGTTTAGTTCTTTTATTTCTCCAGAAAGGGCTTTTATTTCCCCAGACAGTGTTTCTCTAATATCTCCCATGCCTTTTTCAAGCCCAGCTAGCACCTTGAGAATTGTCATTTTGAACTCTAGATCTGACATATTACCAATGTCTGTATTGATCAGTTTCTTAGCCTTAGGTACTTCCTCTTGTTCTTTGTTCTGTGGTGATTTTTTCTGCCTTGTCATTTTATCCAGATAAGAATATATGAAGGAGCAAATAAAATACTAAAAGCCTGTGAAAGACCCTGGAAAATGTACTTTAACCAAATCCAAGAGACCCCAAATCATGGGGGGGTAGAAAGGGGGTAGAAAGAAGTTCAGAAAAAAAATTTAAAAAGAAAAAATAAAGAAGAAATATAAAAAAGAAAATATATATATTTGACTGGTGAATAGAACAGTCACCCACTTTATTTTGGGAGTATTTTGGTCTCTTAGGAGAAATTAACTTCTAATATTTTAAAGAATGAGAAACTTCTATATTTCTATTCTGTCTCCCCCCCTCTCTCTATCTATATATACACACACACACGCACACACACACACACACACACACACATACACACACGAAATTAAGTTAAACACAATGAAGGGTGGAATATGACTATAAAGTTGAAAATTTTTAAAAAAATATTTCTAAAAATGGAGTTGATAAGTTAGTTGGGAGAATAAAGAAAAAGAAAGTGGAGAGAATTTGCTCAGGCTCAAGACTAGAACAAAGCCCTGTGCCAGATTTAGGGTATATTTTGATCTGTTAGAAGAAGTTGTATTCCAAATTTTTTTAGAAGAAAAAAACCCTATGTGCATACAAAACAAAACAAAACAAAACCAAAAAACATTAGATACAATGAAGGATAATATATGACTATAAAAATGAATGTTCAAAAAAGAATTTTTTTTATGAAAGATATTGTTAAGATAAACTAGTGAAAAAACTTTAAAAGAGGGAAGAGTAAAAGTTAAAAAAAAAGTAGCATAAGAAAAAAATGAAAAAAATTATTTAACTTTGAAACACTAAGGAATCATTTGGAGAAAGCTATGAATTCCATGCTTTGCTTTCTCCTCCTTTGGAATTCTGCTTTTCTCCTTGGTAAGTAAACTTGGTCTTGGCCTGATTTCTTGCTCATCTTCTGGGGGAGGGGCCTGTTCTAGTGATTCTGAAGTGTCTTTGCCTGAGGTGGAATTGCACCACCCTTACCAGGGGCCAGCTAAGCAATATGTTAATGTTTTTCTTGCGGGAGCTTTTGTTTCCTGAATGCATTCCGAAGAGTTCTGGAGGATGGGAATGGAAATGGTGGCCTCCACATAGCTGGCCTGGAAGAGCCAAGAGCTCAGGGCCCCACCTCTCAGTGTGCCCTCGAAGAAAAGCACTCAATCACTCCAGTTTCCCCAGCCTCCATCCGCACACCGAGCTCACCTAGCCTGTGACCAAGCATCTGTCTCTGGCACACTACCAGCCTGGCATCTCCAAACCCAGCAGATCCCTTTGCTCTTCTTCTACTTCCCAGATATTGTGAAGTCCCTGTTCACAGCAATGGCCTGATCGTGCCATAGACCACAGTTTAAAGTACCCCTGAGTTGAGAGCTCACTCCTAGGCTCCGTCTCTGTAGCTGGCTTCTCCACTCTAATACCTGTGAGCTCTGAGACACTCAGACACCCCTGATCCTTCTCTGACCCCATAGGACCTGAGAACATGATGTCCCCATGTTGGCTTCATCCCGGCTTAGCCTCTCATGCAATGCCCATCAGTGGAGCAGGCTTTAAAAAGTTCTGATTTTGTGGTCCATGGCTCTGCCACTTGCCAGGAGACAGCTCCTCCCTCATGATCTATCTTCCTGTGGCTTTGGATTCACTTCTTGGCAGGTCCCACCTTTCAGAAAGTGGTTGATTATCTGTTTCTAGAATTGCTGCTTCTACTCTTCAAACTCCTCTTGGATTTGTAGGTGTTCAGAATGGTTTGATAAACTATCTAGTTGATCTCTTGCTACCTGATGTCATCTCAATATGCTACTCCTCTGCCATTTTGACTCAACCCCCCAGATTTTGGTTCTTAATATCATTTTCCAGGCAAAGGAATTAGATCTACTTGTAGAAGTAGCTGATAGAGTGACTAGGGCATGAGGTAAATATGCAAGATGAGCCTGGAACATCTTGGAATGCCAGAAAACAACAACAACAAAACACAAAGCTAAATAACAAACAAACACAAACCCACCCTGCATACACAATGATGCATGTATGTCAAAGGGACAAAGGAGCCAATGGAAACAGCTCCCTGTGGCCAAAGCTCCTATGATTAGAGCAGCAAAATTAATAAAGTACTCTGTAATCTTATCGAAGTATAAAATAAATATCCATGATTCCATACTTATGTAAATAGAGAATGGAAAATATAAATAAGTGAGGTGACTAGATAAATCTTCCATGCAGAAGAATTCCAGTTTATATAGATACTTTGCCCCAGGGAGGTGGTCCATTTCTTTCCTCTCTGTAAGTGTGGACTGTGGATAGTTACTTCCTTACACAGAACACAGTAAGAGAGGGTGGAGAAAAAGCAGCTTCACTGCAGAGGAACCTAACAACACTACCTCAACCAGGTGGTCAAGGTCAACATCAAGAGTTACAAGTGTTGAGGACAGTAGTTGCCACTGATAGGATGTAATGAAAATGGTGATTTATCCCCGGGTCCTTTCTCCTCAAAAGCTATCCCCCCAGTCTAATTATGAGAAAAACATCAGAAGGATTCCAGTTGAGGGACTTTCTACAAAATGTCTGATTAGAACGTCTCAAAACTTACCAAGGACTTCAAAAACAAGGAATGTTGAAAAGCTATCGCAGACAACTAATGTCTAAAGGGACGTGATGACTAAATATAAAGTGATATGCTGAATGGGATTCTGGTTGGAAGGACACTAGATTAAACTATGCAAGTCTGAATCAAGTATGAATTTCACTTCATCACAATGTATCAATATTGGCTCACTAATTATAACAAAAGTATCATACCAATGTAAGATATTAATCACATAGGAAAATGGGTGTGTCAGATATGGGAATTCTCTATACTATCTTTATTATTTTCTATAAATCCAAAACAGTTCAAAAAAAATTTTTTTTAATTCTCTTTCTCAGAATGCAGCCAGAGAACACTTGGGGAAAAACAATCACCAGTTTTATGCTTCCAATGATAATAATTGATTCAAAAAATTATTGTCATTGGATGCTAAAACTGTTAATGAAAAATTATTAGGGAACAAGAAATTCACTTGGTGTCCAGGTACCACCCTACAGATTAGATTTTCATAGGAAGGAAATATGTTATCTTTATTGTAGAGCAGATGGTGATGGTACTACCTTAATGAAGTAATCAGTAAATGGCTTCAGTTAACAAGGCAAGCTAATGTCATAGGCCTCACCTTAAAACAGCACACTTGTGATAGCTGAATTATTTAACCTAATCTACTCATGAGGAAACATCACAAAAATAGATATGGTGGGATATTTTACATGATATCTGACACAAAGATTTATCAATTTTCATGTACACACATTTTTTTTAACTGAACAAAATGTTTTCATATACTCTCCCAGTGGAATGAATGCTTGAAAAGAGCATACAACAGATATCTTAAATTTATACCTTAGGAATTGTATGAAAATCACAAAGATTTAAGAATAGGACTTTAATCTTTAAATGAAATCCTTGGGATATCCAAGGAAATAAATATCTATGTATTTTCACCTCTCTCATCCCTGTTCCCGGTATTAGATCCATTTCCATAAAAACTGATTTTGTCCGTGCCATCATTCCTGTTGATTTTTCCCCAATATCTAAATCCTTTACATCCTTATGTAAAGCATAGTTTACATATTATGCTACTTAAGAAAGCTTTAACTAAATGCTCTAGACCACACTGATTTTCACTTCTTGCATTCTCAAGCATACCCTATATACCGAACACAATCTAGAGTTGTTTATGTAAAATACACATGGCTTTTTTTAAAAGTATGCATGTACAATTTCTTTATTAGAATTGTAGTCATTTGACTTCAGCTATGACCTCTACTTCTCATAAGAGTTATTTAATGCTATCGGGGGTGGGGGGGGATATTGATTCCAGTCCTAGCTTCAAAGAATAAAGACCTGAGACAGGTGAACTTGTTGTCAGTATACTATCACTGATCCTTAGTGACCTCTTTAGTCTCCACAAATTGAGACTGCTAGTTTTGAAGAACACACTACAAAGGAAATTCTAGGAAATTTATCATGAAAAACCTTATGCATCATTCTTTTACTGGAAGTCACCCAGCTACTATTTCCCTGCTTCCTAAGAAACTTACATAATATTTTCTGAAGTATATCACAGTAGTTTGAAAGCTAATAAAAAAAAACTTACCTGTATATTTTAGTTTTATAACACTTAGAGAAAGAGAAAAATCTTGAATCTTAATATGATTTTTGAGATGGGTTGCCTAGATGGCTAAGATATTTAAGCATCTTCCTTTGGTTCAGGTCATGATTCTCCAGGTCCTGGGACTGAGCCCCATGTCTGGCTCCCAGCTCAGTGGGAATTCTCCTTTTTCCTCTCCTCTGCCTCTCCCTCTGCTTGAGTTCTCTCTGGCTCTCTCTCTCAAATGAATAAATGAAAAAAAATCTTAAAAATAAATATGATTTTGAGAACAAATTTTGTTTTACCTCAAAGGCTATCTTCTATTACTACTTAGGGATTCCCTTAGGATATTTTGACCAGTGTGTCTAATTATGTAAGTTCTGTGGTCAAAATGGGTTTCTTTTTCCATACTCAAAACGTCAAAATAAAATCACGGGCTGAACGTTTCACTTTCTTGTTTAAAGTACTAAAGATAAGTCATTTAATTATTCAGCTATGTTAGAATTAACTTTCAATGTACTTGCCTGAATTATGTAACAGGATTAAGCTGAATCCTTAGCTGTATGTTTTGAAGATCTACCTTATAATCAGAAAAGGTTGATATGAACTGAGTTCAAATCTCATGCTGATTTGCCATTGCCTTCAGCTGTGGGAAGACCTAGAAAGGTGAGAAGTTGAAACCTGAGAATATTAAAAAATGCTAACTAATTCAGATAAACAATACTTATGGACACTAATAGTAAGGTAAAGATAAATCTGAATACTTCCTTTACCTGAATGCTGTGAGAAGAGTTTTATAACAACATATTGGTTTTGTGTGTGTCTGTATGGTGCAAAGTCTCATATAATTTCAGGATATAATTTTTTTCTCAGAAACATTTGGGATTTAAAAGAATGAAAATCTGGGAGACAACTAATAAGTCAGTGTCAATAATTATGTTTCTTTCAATGCAAAATTAAACTTTCCATTAAATGCTTATGGGGCTTGGGGCCCCTGGGTGGCTCAGTGGGTTAAGCCTCTGCCTTCAGCTCAGGTCGTGATCTCTGCATCCTGGGATCGAGCCCCACGTCAGGCTCTTTGCTCGGCAGAGAGCCTGCTTCCTTCTCTCTCTCTGCCTGCCTCTCTGCCTACTTGTGATCTCTCTCTGTCAAATAAATAAATAAAATCTTTAAAAAAAATGCTTATGGGACTTTCCTATGATTACATCAGTGTATTTCTATGGGGAGATTCAGTTCCCAAAACATATTAACTCTGTGACATAAATTAAAGACGACCTGTGAGACAATGAGGTTAAAGTAAATGACTTTTGCTAAAGTCAAATCATGATTTGATGATCATCTTGCTGATTCTTATGTAACTGACATCATTTTTAGAACTCTGTTCTTTATCCTGTGCATAAAATATAAAATGAGCCGAGGAGAGTCTCAGGTCAGTTTGGACTATTACCTGAGAGAATAACAGGGTTTATGAAAGATGATCAGCATTTAGAGAGGAGAACAAAATTTGTGGTAGTGTTAGCTAGTGTCATCAACTCCTTCACCCTGAGTTGAAGTAGTTCCCATGTATTGCAAAATCCTCATGGGAACTTTGCTCTTACCCTTCAGCCACATATATGATTTACTGAGTTAATCACTGTGCTTCTCAGTTCACCTGAATTGCTTTACCTTTCTCTCCCTGTTTTCCCCCTTTGTTAGAATACCACCCGGATCCTCGCCAAGGTGACTGGGGTCCTGCAGAATCCTGTAAGAAAACTCCAGGAAATGGAGGGCATGCTTCTTCCTGGGCCCACACCCAGAATAAACAAGGGAGGATCCCTGGAGTGTTTTCTTGTCCTCCTTTAGATAGATCTGGTAAGTGTGGAGAATCCTTAACTTTCTCTAGTCATTTAAAGCTAAGAGATATTGTCATTTAAAGCTAAGAGATAATCATTGTTGTTCACTTCTCTCACTTGACTGCCTGCATGTAAATCACATCCCACATGTAGCCCACGCCCTGCACATAAATCTATATCTTGTTTCTAATGGGATCTTAGGGAAGGTATAAAAGTAGTGATTGTAAGAAATAAAAACGTCTGCTGATCATCAGTCGATACTTCCCCCATCACACAGGCTCTGATCACCAGGATCCCCACCCCGCGAGGGTGACATGTGGTGCCCAAACAGGGCACTGAAATCAAGGAACAGTCACGTATGGATCCAGAGACCCTCACAGAAGGAGGTAAGTGATAATGATGGGGCAGAATCAAAGTTGCCCCCAGCCTTTTCTAGCATTAGCACAACACCTTTTATCTCAGGAAGGTGCTCGAGTATCCAGATGTCAATTAAGAACTAGTCTGGATGTTATTTGAGAATATAATCCTTGGTTTCCTGATGAAGGAACCTTGGAAGAGACAATTTGGGAGCGCGCATGCCATAATGTGGAAAAGGCTTATAGACAAGGTGCAAAAATTCCTGTGGAGTTTTGGGTTACATGGGCGTTGGTAAAAATGGTTATTTTAATTCTTAGAGGGGAACGTAAGGAAGAAATCATAAGGCTGAAACAGCCACCTCTCTGCATACATATGAGTTAGATGATGAAACAACCCAACAAATTCAAACTGAAAGTAAAAAATTATTTTTCAGCAAAAAGGACAAATGCTATGTTTCTCCTTTGGTCACTGCACCTCCGATTTCCTCCGGGAATGAGGACAAGGAAAGAGCAACAGACCTCTTTGGGAATGAGGGAAGTGACACTGGTTTGAATGATAATTAATGCATGTTACAATTAGGACCAACAAAAACTAAAAACAAAATTCTGTTCCTACACCGTCTCACCCCCATGAGCTTCACTTAGTTTTCCCTGTAACTTTTCATACTAAAAGGCCAAATACTTACGATAGGATGCTGATGGAGACTGTTAGAGAATTTAAAGTAAGGGCCTACTTCTCCCTATTGTTATGAATAATGAATCTTTATCCATTTGGAGCAAAAACACCTGCCGGATTTGCTATGATTTTCAACTTATAGCTAAAATGGTATTATTAACCTCTTCTGAAATTTTACAATGGAAGATGTGGCTTTCTGAGGAGGCACATGAAAAGGTCAGGAGTTTAGGACAGAGAGGGAATATAGCTGCTATTACTTATGATATGCTCATGGGAACAGGAGTTTGGATGACTTCTAATCATCAAACTCATAACATCCCTCCTGCAGCCCTTCCCCACGTACGTGATGTGGCCTTAAAAACCTGGCAAAAAATTAATTCAGACACTGAATATACCACCAGTTATAAAAAAAAAACACAAAGGCCTAAAGAGCCATACATTGATTTTATTGGCAGGTAAAAAAGAATCGCTGGAAAAACAAATAAGAGGAGAACAAATTCAGGAAATACTCTTAAGACAACTAGGATATGATAATGCTAATGAAGACTGCCAGGCCCTGATTCGACCTTTTAGAGAATCTGGCGATGTCATGGATTATTTAAAAGCTTCTGTAATGTAGGACCCTTTAAACATCAGGCCTGAGTTACAGCGTTAGAAACCATGGCTGTTCAAAAACAATTGCAGGCAAAATGTTTTAATCGTGGACAAACAGGACACATAAAAAAACAATGCCATCTCCCTCCCTGTCTGGTTACCCCCTCCCCTGCCAATCGCCTGAATAAATCCAGGATTCAACCCCCTAATGTTTCTCCCTGCTGTCGATGAGGCAAACACTGGGCCAAGGAATGTATGTCTAAAAACGAGAAAGATGGAAATCCTTTGGGGAACCCTCATCAGGGAAACTCCCTAAGGGGCAGCCCCAGGCTCCAATAAATATGGGGTTATGGAACTCTTCTATTCAGTTTGTACCCAAGAGCGACTCTCAGTAATGGACTTAGTCCCTGCTACTCAGGGACTAGGAGCGCTGCTCTTGATATCCCTCTCTCTAAGGCTTGCTTTATACATCCATCTCAGTGCCCTTATAAATTGTCAACAAACCTATATGGACCTATACCCCCAAATATGGTTGGTCTCCTGCCTGGACGGAGTAGTTTAACTATGAAAGGAGTTAGAATACATACTGGAGTAATAGACTCTTGATTACTATGGTGAGATTCAAATTATGATTTCTGTCACTGTTCCTTGGATCTTTTCAGCAGGTGAATGAGCTGCCCAACTTTTCTACTTCCCTATATTATGCCTACTCAATATTCAAATTTTAGGGAAGGAGGATTCGGCAGTACTAATAAAAAGATTCCTTTTCTAAGAAACTGTTTGAAGGAAGTCAACCTCAAGTGAAGCTTTCTATTAAGGAATGAATATTTGAAGGGCTTTTAGATTCTGGAGCAGATATCTCTCTCATTTCTTGTCAATGTTGGCCACGCCAATGGCCTACAATGCCTGCTGATTATGCCCTTGAGGGTCTTGGCTATGTAACTACTCAGCAGTTGAGACAAAGCAGCCAACCTCTGCCCTGTAAGGGCCCAGAGGGATTACTAGGTCCTATTCAACCTTACATTGCCCCCATACCTATTAATCTCTGGGATGAGATTTATTACAACAATGGGATGCTGAAATTCACATACCTACATCCTCACTTATAAAAAACATGATGAAAAAACATGGGGTATATTCCTAGGAAAGGCTTTGGTAAAAACTTACAAGGAGTGCCTGAACCTATAGATCTTAACCCTAATGATACTTGTGTTGGGCTGGGTTTTATATAGGGGCCATTGGGGTTGATAAAGCCCCTTCACCAATTCCAATCACCTGGAAAAGTAACGACCCTATTTGAACACCCCAGTGGCCCCTCACATTAGAAAAACTGAAGGTTCTAAGAGGTATAATTCAAGAACAATTGGAAAATGGATATATTGAAACTTCTTTTTCTCCTGGGAATTCTCCATTTTCTGTGGTAAAGAAAAGGTCAGGCAAATGGCGATTATAATAGATGTCCGTAATATTAATGCTGCCATGGTAACTATGGGTTCATTACAACCAGGACTTCCTGCTCCCTCTTGTATACCTACTAAATGGCCTTTAGTAGTTTTAGATTTACAGGACTGCTTTTGCACTATTCCTATCCATCCCTAGGACAAGGAGCATCCTGTGTTTTCAATTCCAACAGTATATCAACAAGAAACTTTACAGAGATTTCAATGGAAAGCTCTCCCTCAAGGTATAACTAACTCTCCCTTGATGTGCCAGAATTTTGTCGGAAAGATTCTTGAGCCCATTCGACAATTATATCCCACTGTTATATTATCCATTACATGGATGACATCCTACTAGCAGCCCCAACCCCAGAGCTCTTACATCAAAGTGTTTCTAAATACACAAGAATACCTACAACAGGGCAATCTTATTTTTTTTTCTGTCTCCAAATCTATTTTATTTTATTTTTTTAATCATTTTTTAAATTTATTTTCAGCATAACCATATTCATTGTTTTTGTACCACACCCAGTGCTCCATGCAGTCCATGCCCTCTCTAATACCCACCACCTGGTACAGGGCAATCTTATAATAGCTCCTGAAAAGGTACAATTTACTCCACTCTTCTATTTAGATCATATTATAGACCGTACCACTGTTAGTCCTCAGTTTTCCATTCATTGAGACACTTTAAATACTCTGAATGATTTTCAAAAATTATTACGAGATATTAATTGGTTATGCCCAGTGTTGGGTACTCCTACACATCAACTTACAAATCTATTTGCCACTCTTGAGGGAGACCCTAACCTTGATAGTCTTCAAAGCTTAATGCTGCAGGCTGAACAGGAACTTCAGATCCTTGAAGAATGCCTTCATCAAGTCTTCTTGTGTTGATATGGTACTGCATTACCTTTACTGTTATTTCTTTTCCATACTTCCCATTCACCTACAAGGGTAATAGCTCAACAAGACTGTCCTTTAGAATGGATCTACTTGAAATACCGAGCTCCTAAGGATTTAACTGCATATGTTGACCTTCTTGCAGACCTCATTATCCTTGGCTGAACCAGATGTCTTCACATATTGAAATACGACCCTCATGCTATCATTGTTCCTATTTCTGTAAAACATTTTACTTCCCTATTTCCCTTGAATGATCATCTCCTTAATACTTGAGCAGAATATTCTGGAACCATTGGATACATTGCCCTGTGGGTAAAATATGGGATTTCCTAAAAAAGTCATCATTTGTAATTTCTAGTATCTGTGAAACTAGTCCAGTTGTAGGTGCTCCCATGTCTTATATTGACGGCTCCTCATCTGGAAAACGAAGTATGCATGAACCTGGCTTAAACCTCTCAATTCAAAGTGAGTACGCATCAGTGCAACAAACAGAAATATTTGTTCTTACTATTCTGTTAATTCGTATATCTTCTGCACTTACATATTTTCTGATTATGCTTATGTAGTTGGTCTCTTTCCTGCCATTGAAACAGCTCAGATATCTACAACACAAAAATCCATATTACACCTCACAAAACTACAGTCCCTTGTACAAAAAATCCTGTTCCCATCCTCTCTATGTCACCCATATTAGGACCCATTCTTCTCTCCAAGGACCCATTGGTAGAAGGTAACCATCAAGCAGATATCCTGACATGTCCTATTTTCACATCACCAGCAGAAGAACACTGTTTTATATACTAATGTTAATCAACTGCACAACTGTTATCACATTCCATTTCAAAAGACACATAATATTGTTCAATCTTGTTCTGTTTGTTTGCCTTTGCTCTGTTGCCCACACTTTTCAGGAGCCAAGCCTCATGGCTCAAAAGCCAATGAACTGTGACAAATAGATGTAACTCATTTCCATCTCTTTCCTCATCAACCTTATTTACATGTTATTGATACACTTTCTAAATTTCTTTGGGCAATTCCTTAATCATCCAAGTCCTTACTGCCATCTGCTGTACTCTATTACAATGTTTTAGTGTTATGGGGGTCCCTACTACCAAAAAAACTGATAATGCATCAGCTTACACTAGATACAAATTTACTGCCTTTTGTTCTGATTGGCAGATTCATCATATTACAGGTATACCTTATAACCCATAAGGACAATGTATATTTGAATGAGCTCATCATACACTAAAACTTCAATTATTAAAAAAAAGGGGGGGGGGGAGAGAGGACTCCCAAGGATGTTTCAGCACTCTATTTACTCTTAATTTTTTGAATTTACCCCAAGGCGACATTCAGACAGCAGCAGAAAAACACTTCTCAAATCACAGTAATCTCTTGAAGCATCTATTCCTATTTGGTTCATATCTTTTAATGAATGGCTCCCTGGACTCCTATTAAGGAAAGGCAGAGGGTCTGCTCTTATTTCCTCCCATTACAGTTATGGACCCTTCGGAAACACTATGGCTTCCTCTTCGACTCATCAGGCCCAGAAAACCAATGACCCAGCTGATAACCACTGCATCCGTGATCTACGAGAAAGATGCAGAAATACAAGAGACACAGGCGGTCACTCACATGTGCTGATACATGTGCTGTCCCTTCATAAGAGGAGACCCCGACCATATCACTGTAGGGCCGATCCACCCACATGGGTCAGATTAAGGCCCTGTCAGCTACAGGAGAAGCAGTTTTATGATCTATCTGAAGCCCACAGACCCCTGAGAACTTGTTTTTGGCTATAGTTGCTCTTCTGACCTGTACATCAGTGGTTACTGTCTCCTCAAATGATGAGTGAACAAATAACAGGCATGGAGCTGGGAATTGGCTCTTAAGATGTTGCAATTAAAAAACAAAAAAAGGTTTTAATTTGAATCTCCCTGATGGCTAGTGATAATGAACATTTTTTCATGTGTCTGATAGCCATTTGTATGTCTTCATTGGAGAAGTGTTTGTTCATATCTTCTGCCCATTTTTTTTTATATGATTGTCTGTTTTGTGTGTGTTGAGTTTGAGGTAGAGCTTCCCTATGACCCTGCAATTGTACTACTGGGTATTTACCCCAAAGATACAGATGTAGTGAAAAGAAGGGCCATCTGTACCCCAATGTTTATAGCAGCAATGGCCATGGTCTGCCAAACTGTGGAAAGAACGAAGATGCCCTTCAACGGACGAATGGATAAGGAAGATGTGGTCCGTATACACTATGGAGTATTATGCCTCCATCAGAAAGGATGAATACCCAACTTTTGTAGCAACATGGACGGGACTGGAAGAGATTATGCTGAGTGAAATAAGTCAAGCAGAGAGAGGCAATTATCATATGGTTTCACTTATTTGTGGAGCATAACAAATAGCATGGAGGACAAGGGGAGATGGAGAGGAGATGGGAGTTGAGGGAATTTGGAAGGGGATATGAGCCATGAGAGACTATGGACTCTGAAAAACAATCTGAGGGTTTTGAAGGGGCAGGAGGTGGTAGGTTGGGGGAATGAGGTGGTGGGTATTAGAGAGGGCATGGATTGCATGGAGCACTGGGTGTGGTGCAAAAACGATGAATACTGTTATGCTGAAAAGAAATTAAAAAAAAATTGGGGGGGGGGAATTGTTGAAACACAACCTGGATCCTCACCAATGTGACTGGGGACCTGTGGAATCCTGAGAAAACTCCAGGAAATGGAGGGCAAGAGTTTCCTGGGCCCACACCCTGAATAAACATGGGAGGATCCCTGGAGTGTTTTCTTGTACTCTTTTAGGAAGATCTAGTGTATGTGGAGAATCCGTAAGTTGCTCTTGTCATTAAAAGCTAAGAGAGGGGCACCTGGGTGGCTCAGTGGGTTAAAGCCTCTGCCTTCGGCTTGGGTCATGATCCCAGGGTCCTGGGATCGAGCCCCACATCGGACTCTCTGTTCAGCGGGGAGCCTGCTTCCTCCTCTCTCTCTCTGCCTGCCTCTCTGCCTACTTGTGATCTCTGTCTGTCAAATAAAATAAATAAAATCTTAAAAAAAAAAAAGCTAAGAGATATTGTCATTTAAAGCTATGTAATAATCATTGTTGTTCACTTGTCTCACTTGATTGCCTGCATGTAAATCACATCCCACATGTAGCCCACACCCTGCACATAAATCTATATCCTATTTATAATCGGATCTCAAAGAACTTATAAAATAAGTGATTGTGAGAAATAAAGACATCCACTGATCATCAGTAGGTATTCTCCCCATCAGATCAGCTCTGATCACCAGGATCCCCACCTTGCGAAGGTGACACCCCTTCACTCCACTAATTGTATAAATATACTGTATATTTAATAAAATTTAATTTAATAAAAATACTATACATAAAGAATGTCTATATCCATCACTTGTTGCTTATTGCTACCATTAGTTATAGATATAAGAGGGAAGGGATTTCTCTGTTATGTTCATTCCTTCATTTCTAACACCTTGAACAATGTTGGAAATGAAAGAATGTTAGAAAAGCACTACTTTATAGTGCTTAACAAATATTTGTTGAATGATTAAAAGAAATGATAGTCTACTGCTCAAGAATTTGCAGTTGTCTCTGTTTAGGTTTCAAACCAAATCCATTTTTCTTTTTTTTAAAGGGTTTTGTAATATTTTGTTTAAGTTTTTTTTTTTTTTTTAGATTTTACTTATTTACTTGAAAAAGAGTAAATGAGAGAGCGAGAAGGAGCAGAGGGATAGGTAGAAGGAGAGAAAGAACCCAACTCTCTGCTCAGCAGAAAGCTGGACATGTGGCTCTTGTGCTTGATCCCAGGACTGCAAGATCATGACCCACACTGAAGGCAGATGCTTAACCGAATGAGCCACCCAGGCACCCCCAAATTCATTTTTCTTATTTTGATATTCCAGATTCTCCACAGACAGACTGTGTCTTATCTATCAGTTTCCCTTCTTCCTCTTACATCAGGGCACTTGGCCATGTGCATCCCTTCACGGCCCTTCTGGGCAGTTGCTTCAACTAATTCACTTAACAATGTTTCCCTCATCTTAAACTCCTCTCTTTCCTTCCATCTCAGTACTACTCATCCTTGAACTCAAGTCAGATCTCCTCCATGAGGACATTCCGAGGCCCTTCAAATAGAATTGATTTTTTCTTTTCCTGATTTACATGATACTTTGCTGCTATTATAATGCATTCACCACCATATCAAGTGTGACTCATATGTGTCTTGACTGTAAAAGTCTTGACTGCATATTAAGTCACCAATCATATCATGAAGTTTCTGAGAAACTGACTACAAACTGAGCTAGATCTTCCTACATTAACTGCTAACATTTCCATTCTGTTTTTTATGAAGGACTTTCAATATGGAGGGTATTGGAAAAGACAATGGAGAGTGTGTGCACAGGATGTGAGAATGATGGGGATAATTTCCTAGTTTTTTATATCTGGCTGCTGACAAGAAGCTCATCCTCTCATGGGGAGAAAGAAAGGCACTTACATTGCTATCTAGTGTGCAATTTAGGCTGTAATATATAAGTGTAAACATATTATCTTAAAAATATAGTGAGGGAAGTGAATGGTGACCTGGAGGAAGAAAGAAATGCTTCCCAGTGGAAGTATAATTTCAGATAACTTTACAGGATAAGCAGGATAAGAATTGGGGAAGAACATGAGGAAAAGCAGTAGACTGAGGGAAACATGTATAAAGGTCTGGACTCTTAAAAGAGCCAGACCAATTTTTTTTTTTTTTTAATGATAGTAAACTAAAATGGCTGGTTTATTCATACATGACACAAGGAGACACAACAGGTAACATAAAAAGAATAGGAAATGAGATTGGAAATTGTCCTATTTGGTTTCTTCGCCTTCATTTTCTCTGCTCTGTATATTCATTAATACCTTCTCTCTCCAAGGCCACAACCAACTTTAAATGCCAAAAGTAAAGAATATTTAATCATTTTCCTAATCAAGAGTAATGTTTGGTACTATTAAAGTCTTCTCTGGCTTCTTACGGTAAACCTCTCTGCTTCTGTCCTTGATTGCTGCATCTCAGTGTGTTATACTAGCTCATGTTTCCCTCTTTGCCCTGAATGATGCTTCTTTATGATTAATCCTTGACCTCCCTTTTCTTTCATTCTAGATTTTCCCCCATATTATCTCATCTACTCTTGTGTTTTTAACTATGAATAATGTACTCATGGCTTCACTAGAGAAGATATTTCAAACTATTCTGGTGTACATTTATATTTTTTTATTAACATAAAATGTATTATTTGCCCCAGGGGTACAGGTCTGTGAATCATCAGGCTTACACATTTCAGAACACTCCCCATAGCATATACCCTCCCCAATGTCCATAACCCAGCCACCCTATCCCTCCCCTCTTACCCCCCAGCAACCCTCAGTTTGTTTTGTGAGATTAAGTGTCTCTTAGGGCTGGGGCACCCAGGTGGCTTAGTGGTTTATAACCTCTGCCTTTGACTCAGGTCGTGATCCCAGGGTCCTAGGATCAAGCCCCACATTGGGCTCTCTGCCCAGTGGGGAGCCTGCTTCCTCCTCTCTCTGCCTGCCTCTCTGCCTACCTGTGATCTCTGTCAAATAAATAAATAAAATCTTTAAAAAAAATTAGTAGCCTCGTATGGTTTGTGTCCCTCCAGATCCCATCTTGTTTCATTTTTTTTCATTCTCTACCACCCAAGGCCCTCTGCCCTGCCTTCAGAATTCTTCATATCAGAGAGATTATATGATAATTGTCTTTCTCTGAATGACTTGTTTAGCTTAGCATAATACCTTCTAGATCCATCCAGGTCATTGCAAATGGCAAGATTTCATTTTTTGATGCTGCATAGTATGATCTTTATCCATTCATGTGTTCATGGACTTTTAAGTTCTTTCCATAGCTTGGCTATTGTGGACATAGTGGTATAAACATTTGGGTGCACGTGCCCCTTCAGATCCCTACATTTGTATCCTTAGGTTAAATACCCAGTAGTGTGATTACTGGATTGTAGGGTAGCTCTATTTCAAACTTTTTGAGGAACCTCCATACTCTTTTCCAGAGTGCTGCAGCAGCTTACATTCCCACCAAAAGTATAGGAAGGTTTCCCTTTCTCTGCATCCTTACCAACATCTGTCATTTCCTTACTTGTTAATTTGAGCCATTATGACTGTTGTGAGGTGGTATCTCACTATGGTTTTGGTTTTGGTATACATTCATATTAATATGATCATTTGCAGTATGTTCTAAATATATATATATATTCTTACCTACAAATTGGGTAGGTGTACCACTATACTAAACTATTATGTATTATAAAACATGAAAAGATAAATTTAAAAAGAATTAGACTAATGAAATGTTATTAAAATTTTTAATTTTATGTATTAATAATATTAAAACACTGTTTTCTTCCCACTAACACTATCATATACTTAAATAATAATCCTTTTCAGAAAAAATGTGGTATGTGTCTTATTATTTAAATTATAACTTAACACTGTGATATTGCAATTCAAGAACTTGCTTAAATCTATTTCCAATCATCTCTCAATATCCTACAAAGTTGAAAAGATGATATACACAGATTGATTCTCAAATGGGAGAAGAATGCATTTTTTGATTGGGTCCCACAAGAAAGTGCTCTTTAGCAGGTTACACTGACTGAGAAGGCCCATAATATTAGAAATATCCATGTTTGAGTTTATGGAAATAAATTGTATATAGAATATCCATAATTAGATTTTATGGAAAACTCTAATAGGAAAATCATAATACATACCCTTCTGGTTTTAGAACAAGACATTGTTTTCTACAGGAGAATAAACTATTCAAAAAATAACTTCTTGCTCTGCTATGAACTCTGCTAGAGGAAGACCTCCTAACCTTGGGACAATATGTGAGCAAGAGGCCAGTATTACCTTCATGAGCTGGAATTAGTCAGACTCGTAAGTATAAGATTGAAAAGGGAAGGAGCAAGGTGGCGATCAACAGACATTTCTGCAAAGAACACATCCAAATGGCCAACAGACACATGAAAAAGTGCTCAATTTCACTTGGCATCAGGGAAACACAAATCAAAACTACAGTGAAAAGAAAAGAAAAACTGCACTGAGATACCACCTCTCACCAGTCAAAACAGCTAAAATTAGAAAGTCAGGAAAGGACAGGTGTTGGCAAGGATGTTGAGAAAGGGGAACCCTTCTACACTGTTAGTAGGAATGCAAACTGGTGTAGCCCCTCTGGAAAATAGTATGGAGGTTCCTCAAAAAGTTGAAAATAGAAGTACCCTATGACCCAGCAATTACTCTACTGGGTATTTACCCGAAAGATCAAATGTAGTGATCCAAAGGGGCATGTGCACCTGAATGTTTATAGCAGCAAGGTCCACAATAGCTAAACTATGGAAAAAGCCTAGGTGTCCATCAAAAGATGAATGGATAAAGAAGATGTGAAAATATATATATATATATACATATACACACACACACACACACACACACACATATACACCCACACATATATAAAATGTATGTTACATATGAATATGAAAATTATATGCATATAATATGTATATATTAATATTTTAATTTTTTTCTTATGCTAAAATTTTTTAACTTTTACTCTTTCCTCTTTTAACATTTCTTAACTAGTTTATCTTGTTGGGTTCCCCAAAATTGGGTACCCCAATAATGGGTCCGTGATTAAAGGAGCGAGACTGATACAAAGCTAAGGTAAAGCAAAGCTTTATTTTGCGCCAAGCACCAGGAATCAAACTGGCTGGCCAGGGCCGTACCTCTTACAGAGAGGGCGACCCCTCCCTGCTTTCCAGACTAACTTTTATAGAGCAAAGCCCATGTGGTTGGGCCTGGCCACACATAGGTGGCTAATTGAATTACAATTCACCCCACAGTAGCCATAGAAACTAGCCCATCACCTTGGTAGCTAGGAGACAGTATGCATCCCCACTGATTGAATACCTCCACATGGCCTGACCCACCCTTGTACTTGGACTTTGTTACCTGGGACTGGTTTCCGGGACTTGTTTTTAAGTTCCCCTGGAGGGGGGGCGCAAAGTCAATTTAAGTTTTACAACAAAATGACAGTTCAACCGGGGTGGGCCTGCTCTGGCTGAATAGGCCCTTACAATCTTAACAATACTTTTCATAAAAAAATATTTTTTGAACATTCATTACTATAGTCATATTTTATCTTTCATTGTATCTAACTTTATTTTTTTGTATACACATAGGTTTTTTCTTCTAAAAAATTTGGGATACAACTTCTTCTAATAGATCAAAATATACCCTAAATCTAGCACAGGCTTTGTTCTGGTCTCCAGCCTGAGCAAATTCTCTCCACTTCCATTTTCTTTATTTTCCCAACCAACTTATCTTATCAACTCCTTTTTTAGAAATTTTTTAAAAAAATTTTCATCTTTATAGCATATTCCATCCCTTCATTCTGTTTAGCCTTATATATGTTTTTCATTCTTTAAAATTATGGAATGTAGTTTCTTCTAAGAGACCAAATACTCCCAAAATTAAATAGGTGACCCTATTTTAGTCACCAGTCTAATATATATATTTTCTTTTTTATATTTAAAAAAAATTTTTTTTATTTTTTCAGCGTAACAGTATTCATTATTTTTGCACCACACCCAGTGCTCCATGCAATCCGTGCCCTCTACAATACCCACCACCTGGATCCCCCAACCTCCCACCCCCTGCCCCTTCAAAACCCTCAGATTGTTTTTCAGAGTCCATAGTCTCTCATGGTTCACCTCCCCTTCCAATTTCTCTCAACTCCCTTCTCCTATCCATCTCCCCTTTTACTTTTTTTTAATCATTTTTTTAATTTATTTTCAGCATAACAGTATTCATTGTTTTTGTACCACACCCAGTGCTCCATGCAATCCGTGCCCTCTCTAATACCCACCAACTGGTTCCCCCAACCTCCCACCCCTCCATTCTTCCCCCTATGATTTGGGGTCTCTTCTGATTTGGTTAAAGGACATTTTCCTGAGGTCTTTACCACCCTTTTAGTATTTTATTTGCTCCTTCATATATTCTCATCAGGATAAAATGACAGGGCAGAAAAACTCACCACACACACACAGACAAAAAGAACAAGAGTCAGTACCAAAGGCTAGGGACCTAATCAATACGGATATTAGTAATATGTCAGATCTAAAGTTCAGAATGATTCTCAACATGCTGGCTGTGCTTGAAAAAGGCATGGAAGATACTAGAGAAACACTGTCTGGAGAAATAAAAGGCGTTTCTGGAGAAATAAAAGAACTAAAATCTAACCAAGTTGAAATTTAAAAAAAGCTATTAATGAGATGCAATAAAAAGTGGAGGCTCAGGGTGAAGTCAACATGGCAGAGAAGTAGCAGGCTGAGACTACATCAGGTAGCAGGAGATCAGCTAGATAGCTTATCAATCCATTGCAAACACCTACAAATCCAATGGGAGATTGAAGAGAAGAAGAACAGCAATTCTAGAAACAGAAAATCGACCACTTTCTGAAAGGTAGTACCAGCAGAGAAGTGAATCCAAAGTGACGGGAAGATAGACTATGGGGGGAGGAGCCGGCTCCCAGCAAGCCACGGAGCAACAGAGCACTAAATCAGAAATTTTAAAAGTCTGCTCCACTGAGGGACATTGCTCCAGAGGCTAAACCGGGGTGAAGCCCACATGGGGTCAGCATGGCCCCAGGTCCCGCAGGGTCACAGAAGGATCAGGGGTGTCTGAGTGTCACAGAGCTTGCAGGTATTAGAGCCGGGAAGCTGGCTACAGAGACAGAGCCAAGGAATGAGCTCTCAGCTCACGGTTACCTTGAACCAGTTGCAGGTTGGGTAAGCTCAGAGCGTGACCAGAGGCCGGGGAGATGGGAGTGGTTGAGCGCTTTTCTCTGAGGACGCACTGAGGAGTGGGGCCCCGAGCTCTTGGCTCCTTTGGGCCAGAGATTGGGAGGTCGTCATCTTCATTCCCATCCTCTGGAACTATACAGGAAGCATTCAGGGAATAAAAGGTGCCGAAAGTGAACCCGAGCGATTACTTAGCCCAGCCCCTGGTAAGGGCGGTGCAATTCTGCCTCGGGCAAAGACACTTGAGAATCACTACAACAGGCCCCTCCTCCAGAAGATCAACAAGAAATCCAGCCATTTCCAAGTTCACTTACCAAGGAGAAAAGCAGAATTCCAGAGGAGGAGAAAGCAAAGCATGGAATTCATGGCTTTCTCCCCATGATTCTTTATTCTTACAATTAATTTAATTTTTTTAATTTAATTTTTTTTCTTCTGCTAAATTTTTTTGAACTTTTACCCTTTTATTTTTTTAACATTTTTAACTAGTTTATCTTAACAATACCTTTCATTTAAAAAAATCCTTTTTGAACCTTCATTATTATAGTCATATTGTATCCTTCATTGTATTTAACTTCATTTTTTGTATACACATAGGGTTTTTTCTTCTAAAAAATTTGGGGTACTTCTTCTAATAGATTAAAATATACCCTAAATCTAGCTCTGGGCTTGTTTTAGTCTCCAGCCCAAGCAAATTCTCTCCACTTTCTTTGTCTTTATTCTCCCAACCAATTTACTTTATCAACTCCTTATTTAGAAATTAAAAAAATTTTTTTTTCATCTTTATACGCATATTCCATCCATTCATTGTGTTTACCCTTATATACGTTTTTCATTCTTTAAAATTTTGGGAGGTAGTTTCTTTTAACAGACCAAAATACTCCCAAAATTAAGTGGGTGACCCTGTTCTAGTCACCAGTCTAATATATATATATATTTTTTTCTTTTTTATATTTTTTCTTTATTTGTTTTCCAATTAATAACAAAATCAAAGAAACACATCAACAATAATACAATAATAGTAGGGGACTTTAACACTCCCCCTCACTGAAATGGACATATTATCCAAGCAAAAGATCAACAAGGAAATAAAGGCCTTAAATGACACACTGGACCAGGTGGACATCACAGATATATTCAGAACATTTCATCCCAAAGCAACAGAATACACATTCTTCTCTAGTGCACATGGAACATTCTCCAGAATAGATCATATCCTGGGTCCTAAATCAGGTCTCAACCAGTATCAAAAGATTGGGATCATTCCCTGTATATTTTCAGACCACAATGCTCTGAAGCTTGAACTCAATCACAAGAGGAAATTTGAAAAGAACCTAAATACATGGAGACTAAACAGCATTTTTCTAAAGAATGAATGGGTCAACCAGGAAATTAAAGAAGAATTGAAAAAATTCATGGAAACAAATGATAATGAAAACACAACCGTTCAAAATCTGTGGGACACAGCAAAGGCAGTCCTGAGAGGAAAATATATAGTGGTACAAGCCTTTCTCAAGAAACAAGAAAGGTCTCAAATACACAACCTAACCCTACACCTAAAGGAGCTGGAGAAAGAACAAGAAAGAAAGCCTAAACCCAGCAGGAGAAGAGAAATAATAAAGATCAGAGCAGAAATCAATGAAATAGAAACCAAAAGAACAATAGAACAAATCAACAAAACTAGGAGTTGGTTCTTTGAAAGAATTAATAAGATTGATAAACCCCTGACCAGACTTATCAAAAATAAAAGAGAAAGGACCCAAATAAATAAAATCATAAATGAAAGAGGAGAGATCACAACCAACACTAAAGAAATACAAACAATTATAAGAATATATTATGAGCAACTCTACGCCAACAAATTTGACAATCTGGAAGAAATGGATGCATTCCTAGAGACATATAGACTACCACAACAGAACCAGAAAGAAATAGAAAACCTGAACAGACCCATAACCAGTAAGGAGATTGAAACTGTCATCAAAATCTCGAAACAAACAAAAGCCCACTGCCAGACAGCTTCTGAGGGGAATTCTACCAAACATTTAAAGAAGAATTAATTCCTATTCTCCTGAAACTGTTTCAAAAAATAGAAATGGAAGGAAAACTTCCAAACTCATTTTATGAGGCCAGCATCACCTTGATCCCAAAACCAGACAAGGATCCCATCAACAAAGAGAATTACAGACCAATATCCTTGATGAACACAGATGCAAAAATTCTCACCAAAATACTAGCCAATAGGATCCAACAGTACATTAAAAGGATTATTCACCTCAACCAAGTGGGATTTATTACAGGATTTCAAGGTTGGTTCAACATTTGCAAATCAATCAATGTGATACACTACATTAATAAAAGAACAAGAACCATATGCTCCTCTCAATAGACACTGAAAAAGCATTTGACAGTACATTAAAAGGATTATTCACCACGACCAAGTGGGAGTTATTCCAAGGCTGCAAGGATGGTTCAATATCCGCAAATCAATCAATGTGATACACTACATTAATAAAAGAAAGAACAAGAACCATATGATCCTCTCATAGATGCTGAAAAAGCATTTGACAAAGTACAGCATCCCTTCCTGATCAAAACTCTTCAAAGTGTAGGGATAGAGGGTACATACCTCAGTATTATCAAAGCCATCTATGAAAAACCCACCGCAAATATCATTCTCAATGGAGAAAAACTGAAAGCTTTTCCGCTAAGGTCAGGAACACGGCAGGGATGTCCATTATCACTACTGCTATTCAACATAGGACTAGAAGTCCTAACCTCAGCAATAAGACAACAAAAAGAAATTAAACACATCCAAATCAGCAAAGAAGAAGTCAAACTATCACTCTTTGCAGATGATATGATACTATACGTGGAAAACCCAAAAGACACCACTCCAAAACTGCTAGAACTTGTACAGGAATTTAGTAAAGTGTCCGGATATAAAATCAATGCACGGAAATCAGTTGCATTTCTCTACACCAACAACAAGACAGAAGAAAGAGAAATTAAGGAGTCAATCCCATTTACAATTGCACCCAAAACTATAAGATACCTAGGAATAAACCTAACCAAAGAGGCTAAAAATCTTTACTGAGGAAACTGTAAAGTACTCATGAAAGAAGTTGAGGAAGACACAAAGAAATGGAAAAATGTTCCATGCTCCTGGATTGGAAGAACAAATATTGTGAAAATGTGTAAGCTACCTAAAGCAATCTACACATTTAATGCAATCCCTATCAAAATCCCACCCATTTTTTTCAAAGAAATGGAACAAATAATTCTAAAATTTATATGGAACCAGAAAAGACCTCGAATAGCCAAAGGAATATTGAAAAAGAATGCCAAAGCTGGTGGCATCACAATTCCAGACATTACGCTCTATTTCAAAGCTGTCATCATCAAGACAATATAGTACTGGCACAAAAACAGACACATAGATCAATGGAATAGAATAGAGAGCCCATAAATAGACCCTCAACGTTATGGTCTACTAATCTTCGACAAAGCAGGGAAGAATGTCCAATGGAAAAAAGACAGCCTCTTCAACAAATGGTGTTGGGAAAATTGGACAGCCACATGAATAAAAATGAAACTGGACCATTTCCTTACACCACACACAAAAATAGACTCAAAATGGATGAAGGACCTCAGTGTGAGAAAGGAATCCATCAAAATCCTTGAGGAGAACACAAGCAGCAACCTCTTTAACCTCAGCCACAGCAACGTCTTCCTAGGAACATCCCAAAGGCAAAGGAAGCAAGGGCAAAATGAACTATGAGGACTTCATCAAGATCAAAAGCTTTTACACAGCAAAGGAAACAGTTAACAAAACCAAAAGACAACTGACAGAATGGGAGATGATATTTGCAAATGGCATATCAGATAAAACGGTTTTGCAATGCATGGGAATGACTTCAACTCAGGGTGAATGAGTTGATGAGACTAGCTAACACTATCACAACTTTTGTTCTCCTCTCTAAATGCTAATCATCTTTCATAAAACCTATTATTCTCTCCAGTAACTGTCCAAACTGACCTGAGACTCTCCTCGGCTCATTTTATATTTTATGCACAGGATAAAGAACAGAATTCTAGAAATGATGTCAGTTACATAAGAATCAGCAAGATGATCATCAAATGATTTAATGACTTTAGGAAAGGTCATTTACTTTAACCTCATTGTCTCACAGGTCATCTTTAATTTATGTCACAGAGTTAATATGTTTTGGGAACTGAATCTCCCCATAGAAATACACTGATGTCATCATAGGCAAGTCCCATAAGCATTTGATGGAAAGTTTAAATTTGCATTGTAAGGACCATAATTATTGACACTGACTTATTAGTAGTCTCCAAGATTTTCATTCTTTTAATCCAAAAGTTTTCTGAGAAGACAAAAACTTGTATCCTGAAATTATATGAGAGTTAACACCACGCTGACACACACAAAACCAATATGATGTTATAAAACTCTTCTCAGAACAACCAGGTAAAGAAAGTATTCATATTTATCTTTACCTTACTATTAGTGTCCAGAAGTATTGATTTATCTGATTAGTTAGCATTTTTTAATTGTTCTCAGATTTCACCTTCTCACCTTTCTAGGTCTTCCCACAGCTGAAGGCTCTGGCAAATTAGCATGAGATTTAAACTCCATTCATGCAAACCTTCTCATTATAAGGTAGATCTTCAAAACATCCTGGTAAGAATACAGGTTAACTCTGTTACATAATTCAGGCAAGTCCATTAAAAGTTATTTCTAACATAGCTGAAAATTAAGTGGCTTATCTTTAGTAATTTAAAACAAAAAAATAAAACATTAAGCCAGTGCTTTTTTTTTTTTTAGGTTTTGAGTATGGAAAAATAAACCCATTTTGGCCATAAAATTTACATAATTAGACACATTGGTCAAAATATCCTAATGGATCCTTAAGTAGTAATAGAAGATAGCCTTTGAGGTAAAACAACATTTGTTCTTAAAAATCATATTTATTTTGAGATTTTTTAAATATTTATTCATTTAAGAGAGAGAAACAGAGAGACAGAGAGGGCACAAGCAGAGGGACAGGCAGAGGGGGAGGAAAAAGGGGAATTCTGATGAGCTGAGAGCCAGACGTAGAGCTCAATCCCATGACCTGGAGAATCGTGACCTGAACCAAAGGAAGATGCTTAAATATCTTAGCCATCCAGGCAACCCATCTCAAAAATCATATCAAGATTTAAGATTTTCTTTCTCTAAGTGTTACAAAACTAAAATATACAGGCAAGTTTATTTTTATTAGCTTTCAAACTACTGTGATATACTTCAGAAAATATTACATAAGTTTCTTAGAAAGCAGGAAAATAGTAGCTGGGTCACTTCCAATAAGAGAGTGATGTATAAGGTTTTTTATGAGAAATTTCCAAGAAATTCCTTTCAGTGTGTTCTTCAAAACTAGCAGTCTCAATTTGTGGAGACCAAAGAGGTCACTAAGGATCAGTGATCGTATGCTGACAACAAGTTAACCTATCTCAGGTCTTTGAAGCTAGGACTGGAATCAATGCTTTTTTTTTTTTTTTTTTTCAACCTCAATAGCATTAAATACCTCTTATTTTTTCTTTTTAGTGTAACAGAATTCATTGTTTACGCACCATACCCAGTGCTCCATTCAATCCGTGCCCTCCATAATACCCACCACCTGGTTCCACCAACCTCCCACCCCCTGCCCCTTCAAAATCCTCAGATTGTTTTTCAGAGTCCATAGTCTCTCATGGTTCACCTCCCCTTCCAATTTCCCTCAACTCCCTTCTCCTCTCCATCTCCCCTTGTCCTCCATGTTATTTGTTATGCTCCACAAATAAGTGAAATCATATGATACTTGACTCTCTCTGCTTGACTTATTTCACTCAGCATAATCTCTTCCAGTCCTGTCCATGTTGCTACAAAAGTTGGGTATTCATCCTCTCTGATGGAGGCATAATATTCCATAGTGTATATGGACCACATCTTCCTTATCCATTCGTCCATTGAAGGGCATCTTCATTCTTTCCACAGTTTGGCGACCGTGGCCATTGCTTTTATAAACATTGGGGTACAGATGGCCCTTCTTTTCACTACATCTGTATCTTTGGGGTAAATACACAGTAGTGCAATTGCAGGGTCATAGGGAAGCTCTATTTTTAATTTCTTATGGAATCTCCACACTGTTCTCCAAAGTGGTGCACAAACTTGCATTCCCACCAACAGTGTAAGAGGGTTCCCCTTTCTCCACATCCTCTCCAACACACGTTGTTTCCTGTCTTGCTAATTTTGGGCATTCTAACTGGTGTAAGGTGGTATCTCAATGTGGTTTTAAATTGAATCCCCTGATGGCTAGTGATGATGAACATTTTTTCATGTGTCTGATAGCCAATTAAATACCTTTTACAAGAAGTAAAGGTCATAGCTGAACTCAAATGTCTACAATTCTAAAAAGGAAATTGCACATGCCTATTTTAAAAAGCCATTAGAATTATGCATAAACAACTCTAGATTGTGTTGGGTATATAGGATATGCTTAAGGATGCAAGAAATGAAAATCAGTGTGGTCTAGAGCATTTAGTTAAAGCTTTCTTAAGTAGCATAATATGTAAACTATGGTTTACATAAAGATGGAAAAGGATTTAGATATTGGGGAAAAATCAACAGGAATGATGGCATGGACAAAATCAGTTTTTATGGAAATGGATCTAATACCAGGAACAGGGAAGAGAGAGGTGAAAATACATAGATATTTATTTCCTTGGATATCCCAAGTAATTTTCTCCAAAGATGAAAGTCTTATTATAATTCTTTGTGATCTTCATAGAAGTCCTGAGATATAAATTTAACATATCTGTTGTATGCTCTTTTCAAGCATTCATTCCACTAGGAGAGTATATGAAAATTTTTGCTCAGTTAAAAAAATGGGTATACATACAAATGGCTATCAGACACATGAAAAAATGTTCATTATTACTAGCCATCAGGGAGATTGAAATTAAAACCACATTGAGATACCACCTTACACCAGTTAGAATGCCCAAAATTAACAAGACAGGAAACAACATGTGTTGGAGGGGATGTGGAGAAAGGGGAACCCTCTTACACTGTTGGTGGGAATGCAAGTTGGTGCAGCCACTTTGGAGAACAGTGTGGAAATTCCTCAAGAAATTAAAAATAGAGCTTCCCTATGACCCTGCAATTGCACTACTGGGTATTTACCCCAAAGATACAGATGTAGTGAAAAGAAGGGCCATCTGTACCCTAATGTTTATAGCGGCAATGGCCACGGTCGCCAAACTGTGGAAAGAACAAAGATGCCCTTCAATGGACGAATGGATAAGGAAGATGTGGTCCATATACACTATGGAATATTATGCCTCCATCAAAAAGGATGAATACCCAACTTTTGCAGCAACATGCATGGGACTGGAAGAGATTATGCTGAGTGAAATAAGTCAGGCAGAGAGAGTCAAGTATCATATGGTTTCACTGATTTGTGGAGCATAACAAATAGCATGGAGGACAAGGGGAGTTAGAGAGGAGAAGGGAGTTGGGGGAAATTGGAAGGGGAGGTGAACCATGAGAGACTATGGACTCTGGAAAACAATCTGAGGGTTTTGAAGGGGCAGGGGGTGGGAGGTTGGGGGTACCAGGTGGTGGGTATTGGAGAGGGCACAGATTGCATGGAGCACTGGGTGTGCTGCAAAAACAAGGAATACTGTTATGCTGAAAAAAAAAAAAAAAAGAATGTATTTACATTCTTTCATGCCTAAAAGAAAAAAAATGGGTATACATGAAGATTGACAGCAAATTTATTTTAAGGATCTTTAATACAAAAACTGACTCTGATATTGTTTGTCAACATTGAACCAAATATGTGAATGATAGATTTGTATACTAGTAATGTATGAATTCATAAAGACAAACCTTTTCCTCTGTAAGCATTCTTCTTGGAATTACAAAAACATTCATGGAAATGCTGATTTTCAGAGTTGAGCTTATAAAACTTACATTTTTGGGGGAATCACTATCCCTAGAGGTTTGGGTGCCTGAATCCAGAAATGCTGAGGGGAGTTTGAAAAAGCTCCTCTCTTTGTTGTAAAAAGAACAATTTGGAAGGCATGTTAAACACACTCTAAATTAGAATCTTATATCTCCAGAATTCCTGTCTCAAAAGAGAAGGTGGATGACTGAGGATAACTACTCCTTGACCACTGAATTTATCCTCATAGGATTTACAGATCACCCAGAGATGAGGAGCCTCCTGTTTGTGATGTTTCCCACTATCTATGTGATCACTATGGTGGGGAATCTGGGCCTGGTGGCATTGATTTTTATGGAGCATCGTCTTCACACACCAATGTACATCTTTCTGGGCAACCTGGCTCTGATGGATTCCTGTTGTTCCTGTGCCATTACCCCCAACATGTTAGAGAACTTCTTTTCTAAGGACAAAATGATTTCCCTTTATGAATGCATGGCACAATTTTATTTTCTCTGCCTTGCTGAAACTACAGATTGCTTTCTCCTGGCAGCAATGGCCTATGATCTCTATGTGGCCATATGTAGCCCTCTGCAGTACCACACCATGATGTCAAAGAAAGTGTGCATTCAGATGATCACAGGGGCCTACATAGCTGGAAACCTGCATCCCGTTATTCATGTAGGGTTTCTCTTTAGGTTAACCTTCTGAGGATCAAATCAAATTAATCACTTTTTTTGTGATGTTTTTCCATTATACAGACTTTCCTGTGTTGACCCTTATATCAATGAATTGATGATATTTATCTTGTCAGGTTCAGTTCAAATCTTCTCTATTATTATAGTCCTAGTCTCCTATCTCTACATCCTTTTCATGATTTTCAAAATGAAATCCAAAGAGGGAAGAGGCAAAGCCTTATCTACTCGTGCATCCCACTTTCTCTCTGTCTCAATATTCTATGGTTCTATTCTCTTTGTGTACATTCAACCACATTCAGTTAAAGAAAAGGATGAAGATATACCTGGTGCTGTTTTTTATACTCTAGTGATCCCATTGCTAAACCTCTTTACTTATAGTCTAATAAATAAGGAAGTAATAAATGTTATGAAAAAAATTATAAGGAATATTTTATAATGTTCTAAAAGAAATATCATCCCCTGTGGAAAATAAATTTAAATTTGAAAAAAAAATGTTTTTCGAAATCATGGAATATTGGGAAAATAGAAAAGGACTATTTGGCCATAGAATAATCAATTACTAAAACGTGATATTATAGGAGTCAGATAAATAAGCTCAACAAGGAGAGATTCTGCTACAATGTGTTGCAAAATCTAAGCTCTAGGGCCCAGCAAGAATGAACTAAATAATTCTTCTTCAGGTCACACACTGTGTCACAAAGAAATTAGGTAAATAATTACCTATTGTTTTAATGGGTAAAGAATTACAATTTTTAACAAATACAACAAATACTATCAATAGAAGTCAGTTAGTTAAAGATCATCTCCATTTAAATTCATAAACAATGACTCTTGGAACACTGAAAAATTAAAAAAAATAATATTGTTGACAAATTTCTGGAATTCCAAAGCATAATCTTACAATCTCTGGCACATTCCAGGTTCTCAATAATTAATCCCTTCTTAAAAAACACCAACTGTCAGAAGTAAACTGTATAACTTTGATTCTTAATTTTCTTTGAGTTTATTCAAGAGAAGATATTTGAATATTTGTTCACACAGAATATTCTCAAATCAAGAATATGTTCACCTTTAAAAGGGGAAATTTTGCTACATATATTTTACCACAATTAAGAAATGTTGAAACCAAGAAAAGAATGCTAGTAAAAATGTACAATAAAAAAAGACTATTTTCATCTTTAGTGTTAGTCAATATTACTTTCAAGATCTCTGAAATAGAGTATCTGTATACTGGTGAGGTAGCATTCTATAGTTGCCATAAATGGTATTTATGGATTAGATGTCCATATGGATTTGGCTGTTTTCATATAATTTGATTAGGGCATCCATCAAAAATGCAGTGTATTCCTGAATACACTAAATAAACAAAGGCGTTTTTCTCTCTGATATTACTTATCTTGTTTTTACTAGGAATTCCACCAACCAGTACTTATTACAGTGTAAATTACTGATACATTCACAGCAATAACAAAATGTTGGAGTTGCTATAAAGCATAAATGAGACACAAAATAGTGACAATTCTAAATTCCTAAACAAAAATATTTATTGATAATTTACATATGCAAATATGAAAGAAAACCATATATTACTGAGAACATGTTATCTGCTAGGCACAAAACTACACCTTTCATATATATTACCTACCAATTGGTTAGAAATGACTTTTCATGCATCTTCTCAGCAAAATCCTCATACTTTGAAACATTGAGTGGCTTGCTCAAGTTCAGCCAGGTGATTGAGATTGTGCTAGAATTTGTATCAATGATGCTTGGGAGTTCAGAAAATGGAGATGCTTGTCCCCTGGGCTATTTAGACCTTATTCAGCATCAGAAGCTAGATGTGCCTTAAAAATGATTTTAAAATATGATGTTTTGGGGAAAAAAACGAATGAGTATGACCACAGTCAATGTTTATGGAAATTAGTGTGACACTGGGAACTGGGGTGAAGGAGGTGAACCATGGACAGAGTCAGAAATTTGACAAAACTTTGTTAAAAGCTGTTGTAGAATATGGGAAATAATGGTGGGAGGGAATCAGGTTAGTGAGAATCTTCAAAGCCAACCCTTAAGAATCTGAATTTATCTCAGAGGCCTCGGACACTGTATACTTCCTAGAACCAGGTAATATGGTTGTATTTTTCAGAAAAGTAATCTGGTGATCAGAATGACGCTAGAAGCAATAAGGTAACTTCAAGAATTCTTATACCAGATGATAAGAGTTGAAATTGGAGGATAAAAGGAGTGCACAGATATAAATAACATTTTAAAGGGAAAATAATGAATTATAACTACTGGATAATAAAATGAAGGCCTATCTTCTTCCTGAGAGTACCAACCATGTTGTAACTGATTTCCTTCACTAATATTTCAAAAGATACCCGACACATTTGGCCATTCACTAGCCATTTCTTTTTTCTTTTTTCTTTTTTTTAAAGATTTTATTTATTTGACAGACAGAGATCACAAGTAGGCAGAGAGGCAGGCAGAGAGAGAGAGGAGGAAGCAGGCTCCCTGTGGAGCAGAGAGCCCGATGTGGGACTCGATCCCAGAACCCTGAGATCATGACCAGAGCCAAAGGCAGAGGCTTAACCCACTGAGCCACCCAGGCGCCCTAGCCATTTCTTTAATATATTCTAAGATAATCATTTAAGTTAATATGCAATAGGTTTGTTATTTTTATTTTTAACAAGTCAATAAATATTTTTAATTTCTTGGTTTTAGTTTATAATATTGCAAGTACTGTTAGATATTACCCACAGACACAAACTCTACATGGTCCTAAACTCTTTTTTAAGGGGGTAAAATAATCCAGATACTCGAGTTTCACGAATGCTATTTCCTTGTATCCACTCTCTATTTTAGGGAATATTTTCAGTTGTCAGATTCACATGAATTGATCCCTTTTCCTTTCCCAGGCTTGCCACAGGTTCTGTTTACATATTTCTCCACCACCCACTGCTCACACTTAGTAACACTGAAGCCTAAAGTTATGGTAAGGGAAGATTCTGTGACTTATTTGGGGCCAGTGAGACCAAAGAGGGAATTTTGTGGAAGTTCCTGGGAAATATGTTTCCTTCGTTTTAAAAGAGATCCACAAAAAGTAGTCTTCCTCTGAATGTCATGTTTTGTGGATACGAAATCTGGCACAGTCTACAACCATTTTGCTATCAAAAGAGACACCAGTCTGGAGGTGAAGTCAATACACAAAGGAAGGCATGGCTGAAGGAATCACAGAGAAGCAGACCCAGGGTTTCTGGAATTACCCACCCCTTCTCATTTCAAAATCCAATAGATCTCCTTACTGTTAACCTTGTTTGGAAAAAATGCTTTTAATGCCAATGAATAAATATTAACAGATACACATATGTCTCTTGTCTCAACTCTCATTTTGGCTTTATTTTAATTTAATTCTAAGACAACCTTTTAGCTTATAAATAACATTTCATCAGTATCCATTTAACTATTCAGCAAATCTCTTAAATTTTTACTTTGACTTCTATATTTTATTTTCTGATAGGCCCACTGAAAAAATGGGGAACAAAGAGGTTTCCTAATTTGTCTACAGAAATATTAAGGTGGAGCACAGGGATCATATTGAGGGAATCCATTCCAAATTCCATGTTTTTAACCACTAAGTCATATTGTACATAACATAGAGAAGTGAAAGTAGCAGGAGAGGAAAACTTTCAAGAAACTAAGTTGTTAAATGGATAGAGAAATAAGGCAGAGAATCAAGAAAAATGTGACTCAATGACATTTTCCTCCAGATATGTTTTGGAAAAACTTCAAACCTACAGATAAGTTGAGAAAATGCCCATGGATTTTGAAAATCATGATTAGTAATTATTGATATTTCACCACATTTGCCTAACAATCCACCTGGAAAATGTGAATACATACATATTGAATGCAGGTGTGTATATGTGACAATACATATATATGAGATTTTGTTTGTTTGTTTGTTTGTTTTGTTTTGTTTTGTTTTTGAGATTATGATAGTTCACCCAAAATTCTTCAATATATATCTCAAAAGAACAAAGACATTTCCTACACTGTCGTATCATTTTTTAAAGATTTTATTTATTTATTTGAGAGAGAGAGAAAGAGGGAGCACAAGTGGGAAGGGGAGAAGCAGTCGCCCTCAGTGCATGGGGCTTGATCCCAGGAGCCCAGGATCATGACTGGAGCTAAAGGCAGAGACTTAACTGACTGAGCTACCCAGGCATCCCATCATATCATTATTACCCCCAAGAAATATGATGTTCACACTAAAATTTTCCCCAAATTGTCCTTCTTAGCAATTTATTTTTCATCAAGAATTCAATTAAATGCCCCTTCATGGTGTATTATCATTTTTCAATCTCCTGCAATCTAGAACAAACCTCTTGCTTTCTTCTCCTTTCATGATATTTAAAAATTTTTAAATCTTTGTGTCAGACATCATGTAAAATATCCCACCATATCTATTTTTGTAATGTTTCCTCATGACTAGATTACGTTAAATAATTTAGCCCTCACATGTGTGCTGTTTTAAGGTGAGGCCTATGACATTAGCTTGCCTTGTTATCTGAAGCCATTTACTGATTACTTCACTAAGGTGGTACTATCACCATCATCTCTATGGTAAAGATAAAATATTTCCTTCCTATGAAAATCTAATCTGTAGGGTGGTACCTGGACACCATGTGAATTGCTTGTTCCCTAATAATTTTTCATTAACAGTTTTAGCATCCAATGACAATAATTTTTTGAATCAATTTTTATCATTGGAAGCATAAAACTGGTGATTGTTTTTCCCCAAGTGTTCTCTGTCTGCATTCTGACAAAGAGAATTAAAAAAAAATTTTTTTTGAACAGTTTTGGATTTATAGAAAATAATAAAGATAGTATAGAAAATTCCCATAACTGACACACCCATCTTCCTATATCATTAATATCGTACATTACTCTGGTACTTTTGTTATAATTAGTGAGACAATATTGATACATTATGATTAAGTGAAATTCATACTTGATTCAGATTTGCATAATTTAATCTAGTGTCCTTGCATCAAGAATCCCATTCAGCATATCACTTTATATTTAGTCACCACGTCCCTTTAGTCATCAGGTGTCTGGGACAGCTTTTCAACATTCCTTGTTTTTGAAGTCCTTGGTAAGTTTTGAGATGTACTAATCGGGAATTTTGTAGAATGTCCCTCAACTGGGATCCTTCTGATGTTTTTCTCATGATTAGGCTGAGGGGATAGATTTTGAGGAGAAAGGCCCCGGAGGTAAATGACCAATTTCATTACATCCTGTCAGTGGCAACTACTGTCCTCAACACTTGTAACTCTTGATGTTGACCTTGACCACCTGGCTGAGGCAGCGTTGTTAGGTTCCTCCGTGGTGAAGCTGCTTTGTCTCCACCCTCTCTTACTGTGTTCTGTGTAAGGAAGTAACTATCAACAGCCCACACTTAACAGAGAGGAAAGAAATGGACCACCTCCCTGGGGCAAAGTATCTATACAAACTGGAATTCTTCTGCATGGAAGATTTATCTAGTCACCTTATTATTTATTCATTTATTATTCATTTATATATTCAATCCTTTATTTACATAAGTATGGAATCATGGATATTTATTTTATACTTTGAAAAAATTACACAGTACTTTATTAATTTTGCTGCTCAAATCATAGGAGATTTGGCCACAGGGAGCTGTTTCCATTGGCTCCTTTGTCCCTTTGACATACACGCATCATTGTGTATGCAGGGTGGGTTTGTGTTTGTTTGTTGTTTAGCTTTGGTGTTGTTGTTGTTGTTGTTGTTTTCTGGCATTCCAAGACGTTCCAGGCTCATCTTGCATATTTACTTCCTGCCCTAGTCACTGTATCAGCTATTTCTCCAAGTAGATCTAATTACTTTGACTGGAAAATGATATTAAAAACCAAAATCTGGGGTGGGAGGTTGAGTCAAAATGGTGGAGGAGTAGCATGTTGAGATGACATTAGGTAGCAGGAAATCAGCTAGATAGTTTATCAAACCATTCTGAACACCTACAAATCCAAGAGGAGATTGAAGAGAAGAAGAGCAGCAATTCTAGAAACAGATAATCAACCACTTTCTGAAAGGTAGGACCTGCCGCGAAGTGAATCCAAAGCTACAGGAAGATAGACCGTGGGGGAGGGTCAGCTCCCAGCAAGTGGCAGAGCCACAGAGCACAAAATCAGAACTTTTAAAAGACTGCTGCACTGAGGGGTATAGCACCAGCAGTTTAGCTGGGGTGAAGCCAATGTTGGGACAATGTGGTCTCAGGTCCCATGGGGTCACAGAAGGATCAGGGGTGTCTGAGTGTCTCAGGGCTCGCAGGTGTTAGAGCAGGGAAGCTGGCTACAGAGACAGAGCCGAAGAGTGAGCTCTCAACTCAGGAACCTTAAACTGTGATCTGTGGCATGGTCAGACCATTGCTCTGTGGACAGGGACTTCAAAAGATCTGGGGAGTAGAAGAAGAGCAAAAGGACCTGCTGGACGAGGAGACTCCAGGCGGGTAGTGTGTCAGAAACAGAGACGCTTGGTCACAGGCTGGGTAAGCTTGGTGCATTGACGGAGGCCAGGAAAACTGGAGTGATTGAGTGCTTTTCTCCGAGGGCACACTGAGAGGTGGGGCCCTGAGCTCTCAGTTCCTCCAGGCCAGGATTGGGAGGCTGCCATTTTCATTCCCATCCTCCAGAACTCTTCAGAAAGCATTCAGGGAACAAAAACTCCCCAAAGTGAACCTGAGCAGATTACTAAGCTAGCCTCTGGTAAGGGCAGTGCAATTCCATCTCTGGCAAATACACTTGAGAATCACTACAACAGGCCCCTCCCCCAGAATATCAGCAAGAAATCCAGCCAAGACCAAATTCACTTACCAAGGAGAAAAGCGGAATTCCAGAGGAAGAGAAAGCAAAGCATGGAATTCATGGCTTTCTCCCCATGATTTCTTAGTTTTTAAAAGTTAAATAATTTTTAATTGTTTTTTTCCTATGTTACATTTTTTTAACTTTTACTCTTCCCTCTTTTAAAGTTTTTTAACTAGTGAATCTTAACAATACCTTTCATTTAAAAAAATCTTTTTTGAACCTTCATTTTTATAGTCATATATTATCCTTCATTGTATCTAATGGTTTTTTTTGTATATACATAGGGTTTTATCTTCTAAAAAAAATTGGGATAAAACTTCTTCTATCAGATCAAAATATATCCTAAATCTGGCACAGGGCTTTATTCTAGACTCCAGCCTGAGCAAATTCTCCTGACTTTCTTTTTCTTTATTCTCCCAACTAACTTATCAACTCCATTTCTAGAAATAATTTTTAAAAATTTTCATCTTTATAGTCATATTCCATCCCTTCATAGTGTTTAATTTAATTCTGTGTCTGTATAGATAGATAGAGAGAGAGAGAGGGATAGAAAGAGATAGAAATATAGAAGTTCTCATTATTTAAAATTTTGAAAGGTAGTTTCTTCTAAGAGACCAAAATACTCCCAAAATTAAGTGGGTGACTCTGTTCTAGTCATCAGTCTAATATATATATTTTCTTTTTTATATTTCTTCTTTATTTTTTCTTTTTAAAATTTTTTTTTCTGAACTTCTTTTTACTCCCTTTCTTCCCCCCACAATTTGGGGTCTCTTCTGATTTGGTTAAAGCACATTTTCCTGTGGTCTTTTAATGCCTTTTAGCATTTTATTTGCTCCTTCATATATTCTTATCTAGATAAAATGACAAGACGGAAAAAATCACCACCAAAAAAAAAAAAAAAACAAAAAAAAAAAAACGAGGCAGTCCTAAGGCTAGGGACCTAATCAATACGGACATTGGTAATATGTCAGATCTAGAGTTCAGAATGACAATTCTCAAGGTGCTAGCTGAGCTCAAAAAAGCCATGGAATATATTAGAGAAACCCTATCTGGATAAATAAAAGCCCTCTCTGGAAAAATAAAAGAACTAATGTCTAACCAAGTTGAAATAAAAAAGCTATTATGAGGTGCAATAAAAAATGGAGGCTCTTACTGCTAGGATAAATAAGGCAGAAGAAAGAATTAGTGATATAGAAGACCAAATGATAGAGAATAAAGAAGCTGAGCAAAAGAGAGACAAACAACTGCTGGACAATATGGGGAGAATTTGAGAGATAAGTGATACCATAAAATGAAACAACATTAGAATAATTGGGATTCCAGAAGAAGAAGAATGAGAGAGGGGAGCAAATGTATATGGAGAGAATTATTGTAGAGAATTTTCCTAACATGGCAAAGGGAACAAGCATCAAAATCCAGGAGGTGGAGAGAACCCCCCTCAAAATCAATAAAAATAGGTCCTCAACACGTCATCTCATAGTAAAATTTCCAAGTCTTAGTGACAAAGAGGAAATCCTGAAAGCAGCCCTGGAAAAGAAGTCTGTAATATACAATGGTAAAAATATTAGATTGGCAGTGGACTTATCCACAGAGACCTGGCAGGCCAGAAAGAATTGGCATGATATATTTAGAGCACTAAATGAGGAAAACATGCAGCCAAGAATACTATATCCAGCTAGGCTATCATTGAACATAGAAGGAGAGATAAAAAGCTTCCAGGACAAACAAAAACTAAAAGAATTTGCAAACACCAAACCCGCTCTACAGGAAATACTGAAAGGGGTCCTCTAAGCAAAGAGAGACCCTAAAAGTAGCAGATCAGAAAGGAAGAGAGACAATATACAGTAACAGTTACCTTACAGGCAATACAATGGTACTAAATTCATATCTCTCAATAGTACCCTGAATGTAAATGGACTAAATGCCCCAAACAAAAGACACAGCATATCAGAACAGATAAAAAAAAAAACAAAACCCATCAATATGCAGCCTAGAAGAAACACATTTTAGACTGAAAGACACCTCCAGATTTAAAGTCAGGGAGTGGAAAACAATTTACCATGCTAATGGACACCAAAAGAAAGCTGGGGTGGCAATCCTTATATCCGATCAATTAGATTTTAAGCCAAAGACTATAATAAGAGATGAGGAAGGACATTATATCATACTCAAAGGGTCTGTCCAACAAGAAGATCTAACAATTTTAAATATCTATGCCCCTAACATGGGAGCAGCCAACTATATAAACCAATTAATAACAAAATCAAAGAACCACATGGATAATAATACAATAATAGTAGGGGATTTTAACACTCCCCTCACTGAAATGGAAAGATCATCCAAGCAAAAGATTACAAGAAAATAAAGGCCTTAAATGACACACTGAACCAGATGGATATCACAGATATATTCAGAACATTCCATCCCAAAGCAATAGAGTACACATTCTTCTCTAGTGCACATGGAATATTCTCCAGGATAGATCACATCCTGAGTCATAAATCAGGTCTCAACCACTATCAAAAGATTGGGATAATTTCCTGCATATTTTCAGACCACAATTCTCTGAATCTAGAACTTAATCATAAGAGGAAATTTGGAAAGAACCCAAATACATGGAGACTAAACAGCATCCTTCTGAAGAATGAATGGGTCAAACAGGAAATTAAAGACTTATTCAAGAAATTCATGGATGGGGCGCCTGGGTGGCTCAGTGGGTTAAAGCCTCTGCCTTCGGCTCAGGTCATGATCTCAGGGTCCTGGGATCAAGCCCCACGTCTGGCTCTCTGCTAAGCAGGGAGCCTGCTTCCCTTCCTCTCTCTGCCTGCCTCTCTGCCTACTTGTGATCTATCTATCAAATAAATAAATAAAATCTTTAAAAAAGAAAAAAAGAAATTCATGGAAACAATGATAATGAAAACACAATGGTTCAAAATCTGTGGGACACAGCAAAGGCAGTCCTGAGAGGACAATATAAAGTGATACAAGCCTTTCTCAAGAAACAAGAACGGTCTCAAATACACAGCCAAACCCTACACCTAAAGGAGCTGGAAAAAGAACAGCAAAGAAAGCCTAAACCCAGCAGGAGAAGAGAAATAATAAAGATCAGAACAGAAATCAATGAAATAGAAACCAAAAAACAATAGAACAAATCAATGAAACTAGGAGCTGGTTCTTTGAAAGAATTAATAAGATTGATAAAGCCCTGGCCAGACTTATCAAAATGAAAGAGAAAGGACCCATATAAATAAAATCATGAATGAAAGAGAAGAGACCCAACCAACACCAATGAAATACAATTATAAGAACATATGAGCAACTATATGCCATCAAAATTGACAATCTGGAAGAAATGGATGCATTCCTAGAGAAATATAAACTACCACAACTGAACCAGGAAGAAATAGAAAACCTGAACAGAGACATAACCAGTAAGGAGATTAAAGCAGTCATCAAAAATCTTCGAAAAAACAACAGCCCAGGGCCAGAGGGCTTTCCAGGGGAATTCTACCAAACATCTAAAGAAGAATTAATTCCTATTCTCCTTAAACTGTTCCAAAAAATAGAAATGGAAGGAAAACTTCCAAACTAATTTTATGAGGCCAGTGTCACCTTGATCCCAAAACTAGACAAGGATCCCATTAAAAAAGAGAATTGCAGACCAACATCTTTGATGAACACAGATGGGAAAATTCCCAACAGAATACTAGCCAATAGGATCCAACAGTACATTAAATGGATTATTCATCACGAACAAATGAGATTTAATCCAGGGCTGCAAGGTTGATTCAACACTTGCAAATCAATCAATGTGATACACTGCATTAATAAAAGAAAGAACAAGAACCATATGATCCTCTCAATAGATGCTGAAAAAACATTTGACAAAGTACAACATCCTTTCCTGATCAAAACTCTTCAAAGTGTAGGGATAGAGGGTACATACCTCAATATCTTCAAAGCCATCTATGGAAAACCCACCACAAATATCATTCTCAATGGAGAAAAACTGAGAGCTTTTCCCCTAAGGTTCGGAACACGGCAGCAATGTCCATTATCACCACTGCTATTCAACATAGTGCTAGAAGCCCTAGCCTTAGCAATCAGACAACAAAAAGTAATTAAATACATCCAAATCGGGAAGAAGTCAACTATCACTCTTTGCAGGTGATATGATACTATATGTGGACAACCCAAAACACTCCACTCCAAATCTGCTAGAACTTGTACAGGAATTCAGTAAAGTGTCAGGATATAAAATCAATGCACAGATAGCAGTTGCATTTCTTTACATCAACAATGCGACAGAAGAAAGAGAAATTAAGGACTCAATCCCATTTACAACTGAACCCCAAACCATAGGATACCTAGGGATAAACCTCACCAAAGAGGCAAAGACTCTATACTCAGAAAACTATAAAGTACTCATGGAAGAAATTGAGGAAGACACAAAGAAATGGAGAAATGTTCCATGCTCCTGGATTGGAAGAATAAATATTGTGAAAATGTCTATGCTACCTAAAGCAATCTGCACATTTAATGCAATCCCTATAAAAATCCCATCCATTTTTTTTTTTCAAAGAAATGGAACAAATCATCCTAAAATTTATATGGAACCAGAAAAGACCTCAAATAGCCAGAGGAATATTGAAAAAGAAAGCCAAAGTTGGTGGCATCACAATTCCAGACTTCAACCTCTATTACAAAGCTGCCATCATCAAGACAGTATGGTACTGGCACAAAAACAGACACACAGATCAATGGAATGGAATAGAGAGGCCAGAAATAGACCCTTAGCTCTATGGTCAACTAATCTTCAACAAAGCAGGAAAGAAAGTCCAATGGAAAAAAGAAGGTCTCTTCAACAAATGGTTTTGGGAAAATTGAACACCACATGAATAAAAATGAAACTGGACCATTTCCTTACAGCACACATGAAAATAGACTCAAAATGGATGAAGGACTTCATTGTGAGAAAGGAATCCATCAAAATCCTTGAGGAGAACACAGGCAACAACCTCAGTCGCAGCAACTTCTTCCTAGGAACATCACCAAAGGAAAGGGAAGCAAGGGCAAAAATGAACTATTGGGACCCCATCAAGATCAAAAGCTTTTGCACAGCAAAAGAAACAGTTAACAAAACCAAAACACAACTGACAGAATGGGAGAAGATATTTGCAAATGAGATATCAGATAAAGGGCTCATATCCAAAATCTATATAAAGCTTAGCAAACTCAACACCAAAGAACAAATAATCCAATCAAGGAATCTGCAGAGGACATGAACAGATATTTCTGCAAAGAAGACATCCATCCAGATGGTCAACAGACACATGAAAAAGTGCTCCACATCACTCGGCATCAGGGAAATACAAATGAAAACCACAATAGATACCACCTCACACCAGTCAGAATAGCTAAAATTAAGAAGTCAAGAAATGACTGATGCTGGCGAGGATGTGGAGAAAGGGGAAACCTCCTACACTGTTGGTGGGAATGCAAGCTACTGCAACCGCTCTGGAAAACAGCATGGAGTTTCCTCAAAGAGTTGAAAATAGAGCTACCCTATAACCTAGCAATTGCACTACTGGGTATTTACCCTAAAGATACAAACGTAGTGATCCGAAGGGGGACATGCACCAAAATGTTTATAACAGCAATGTCCACAATAGCCAAACTATGGAAAGAACCTAGATGTCCATCAACAGATGAATGTATAAAGAAGATATTGTGTATATATATATAATGGAATACTATGCAGCCATCAAAAGAAATGAAATTTTGCCATTTGAGACCACGTGGATGGAACTAGATTGTATTTTGCTGAGTGAAATAAGTCAATCAGAGAAAGACAATTATCTTATGATCTCCCTGATATGAGGAAGTTGAGAGGCAACATGGGGGTTTTGAGGGTAGGAAAGGAATAAATGAAACAAGATGGGATTGGGAAGGAGACAAACCAAGAGACACTTAAAATCACAAAACAAACTGAGGGTTGCCGTGGGGAGGGAGTTAGGGAGAGGGTGGTGGGATTATGGACATGGGGTAAGGTATGTGCTATGGTGAGTGCTGTGAAGTGTGTAAACCTGGTGATTCACAGACCTGTAGCCCTGGGGCTAATAATACATTATAAGTCAATAAAAAATAAAAAATTAAAGAAAATATGCAGATCTGAAAAAATTTTATATGTTACTCACATAATTTTTCACTAGAAAATCCTATCAAGATAAATGGGAACATCCCAAATATGTTTTCATAATTCTATCTGTATTGCATGGTTTCTTTTTGGAAAATAATTGCTTTCTACTTAAATATGACAATTATAACAAAGGACAAAATGAAATGTTAATGACTTTTGAAGCAGCAAATTTAGAACACTTGTCTTTTATTAGCAGAAAAGTATATAACTCCTCCTAAAATTAACAAATTTTTAAATATTAACATAAAGATCAAGAAGACAAGAAATAAAAAGTATTTGTGAGGATGTAGAGAAGGCAGAACTGTTGTGCACTTTTTTTAGATTCTACATTTTAGTGAGAGACAGGATTTGTCTTTCTCTGTCTAACTTATTTCACTTAGCATAATGCCCTCAAGGTCCATCTATGTTGCCAAAAATAGCAGAATTTTCTTCTTTTTTATGGCTGAATATTTCATTGTATGTATATATCTATGTGTCTGTGCATATTTATGCGTATATATTTACATATACATACCCACACACATATTTTCTTCATTTGTTGATGAACACTTAGGTTGTTTTCATGTTTGGCTATTGTGAGTAATGCTGCAATAAATATGGGGATGAAGGTACATTTGTAAAACTGTTCATTTTCTTAGGGATTGCTGGATCAGATGGTAGTTCTATTTTTTTAATTTTTTGAGAAATTTTTATAGTGTTTTCCACAGTGGCTCTACCAATTTACACTCTCACAAATAGTGTACCAAGTTTCCTTTTCTTCACATCCTCACCAATGCTTCTTTCTTGTCCTTTGAAAATGATCTTTCTGATAGGTGTGAGGTGATATCTAATTGTGGTTTTGATTTGCTTTTCCCAGATGATGAATAATGGTGAGCAACTTTCCACGGGCTTGTTGGCCATTCGTATGTTTCCTTTGGAAAAAAGTTTACTCAGGACCTCTGCTCATTTTCAATCAGATTATTATTAGTAGTATTTTGCTAATAAGTTAAAGGAGTTCCTTATGTATTTTGGACATTAACTCCTTTTCAGATATATGGCTTGCAAATATTTTTCTTTTCTTCCATGGTTTCCCTTTTCATTTTGCTGATCATTTCTTTTGGTGTACAGAAGCTTTTTAGTTTGAAGTAATGTTTATTTCTACTTTTATTGTTTGTGCTTTTTGGCAATACATCCAAAATATCATTGGCAAAGGCACTACCAAGAATCATTTTCCTATGTTTTTTTCTAGGAGCTTAATGATTTCAGGTCTTACATGTACGTCTTAAATCCATCTGGAGTCAATTTTTGTGAGTTGTGTAAGGTAAAAATTAAATTTTAGTATTTTGCATGGGAATATCCAGTTTCCCTAACATTATTTGCTGAAAAGATCTTGGCTTCCTTTTCAAATATTAATTGACTGTTTGTGTGTGGTTTTATATCTGGGCTTTCAATTCTGTTTCATTGATTTATGTAACCATACAAGGGTTCCATACTGTTTAGATTATTATAGATTCTTATAGTCAAGAAGTCTGATGATTCTGATTTTATTCTTTCACAAGATTACTTTTGCTTTTGGATTCTTTTGTGGTTGCATACAAATTTTGGGATTTTTTTCTTTTTATGAAAATTGCCACTGGAATTTTTATAAGAATTGCATTGTATCTACATATGACTTTGGGTAGCATAGACATATTAACAATATTAATTCTTCTATTCCAAAACCATGAGCTATTGTTCCACTTATCTGCATATTTTCCAGTTTCTTTCCTCAATGCCTTATAATTTCTAGTGTACAAATTTTTCACCTCTTTGGTTCAATTTATTCCTAAGTATTTTGTTGGTGTTCAAAGATATTGATCAATGGTATTATTTTCTTTCTTTTTCAGCTATTTCGTCGTTAGTGAACAGAAATGCAACTGATATTTATATGTTGATTTTTGTTATCATGCAATTTTAGTTAATTTGTTCATTACTTCTAACTGTTTTGGTGGTGTTCTTAGAGTTTTCTACATATAAGATTATGCTATCTGCAAACAAGGACAATTTTATCTCCTCCTTTCCTATCTGAATCCCTTTTATTTATGTTATTCTTTTAACCTAATTACTATGGCAAGGATTTCTAGTACTGTGTTGAATAGAAGTGATTAGGGTGGCACCTTTGTGTTGTTCCTAATTTTTGAGGGTAAATTTCAGCTCCTCACTGTTGCATAGGATGTTAGCTGTGAGCCTGTTGTATATGGCCTTTATTATGTTGAGACACAATACTTCTAATTCAAAGTGTTGAGAGCTGTTGTCATGAAAGGATGTTGAATTTTGTCAAATGCTTTTTCTGCATCTATTGAATGATCATATGATCTTTATCTTTCATTCTATTAATGTGGTATATCACACATTGATTTGTGGATGCTGAACTATACTTGGATCCAAGGGAGAAAGCCCACTGGATCATGGTGTATATGATCCTTTCAATGGATCCTGTTGAATTCAGTTTGCTGGAATTTTGCTGTATATTTTGCTTATGTATTCATCAGGGATATTGTCTTATAGTTTTGTTTTTTTCTAGTGTTCTTATCTGATTTTGGTATCAAGGTAATGCTGGATTTAAAAAACTTGAGTTTGAACATATTTCTTCCTTTTTTTGGAAGAGTTTCAGGACTGACATTAACTCTTCATTAAATGTTTGGTAGACTTCTCCAGTGAAACCACCTATTCCTGAGCTTTTCTTTGTTGGGAGGTTTTTGATTACTAATTCAATTTTCTTACTTTGTTATTGGTTATTCACGTTTTCTATTTTTTAACGGTTCAGGCTTGGTAGATGGTATGTTTCTAGAAATTTATCCATTGGTTTATTTTATCCAATTTGATTCCTGATCATTGTTCTTCATGCCTTCTTATAATCCTTTATATATTTGTAGTGTCAGTCATAATGTCTCCTTTTTCTCTCTCTTTTTTTTTTTTGGAAGATTTTATTTATTTATTTGACAGACAGAGATCACAAGTAGGCAGAGAGGCAGAGAGAGAGGAGGAAGCAGGCTCCCCGCTGAGCAGAGAGCCTGATGTGGGGCTCGATCCCAGGACCCTGAGATCATGACTTGAGCCGAAGGCAGAGGCTCTAACCCACTGAGCCACTCAGGCGCCCCATGTCTCCTCCTTCATTTAAAACTTTATTTAATTCCTTTTTCTTTTCTTGGTTATTAGAGCTAAAGGTTTTTTGTTTGTTTGCTTACCATCCAAAAAACAAACTTATTTTTACTGGTCTTTTCTATTGTATTTCTGGTGTCTTTTATTTATTTCTGCTCTAATCCTTATTATTTCCTTCCTTTTCCTAACTTTGGGATTAATTTCTTCTTTTTCTAATTCTTTGAGATTTAATATGAGGTAGTTTATTTGAGATATTCCTTTTTTAATTACACATTGGTCACTCTAAACCTCCACCTAAGAATCATTTTTGCATTATCTTGTATGTTTTCACATGTGTTTTTGTTGTCTAAAGAAGCTTTCTGATTTCGCGTTCATTTCTGCTTTGAGTTCAGTAGTGCATTGCTTAATTTCCACATATTTGTGCATTTTCCAGTTTTATTAATGTTACTAATTTTCAGCTTTTTATCATTGTGGTTGGAAAAGATACTCAATATGATTCTGCTATTTTTTAAAATGATTCTAATATTCATAAAATTGCTAAAGCTTCTTTGTGGCCTGACTTATGATCTATCCTACAGAATGTTCCATGTGGCTTGAGAAGTAGGTATATTCTGGTGTTATGAAAGAGAATGTCCTGAATAAAGCTCTTACGTTCATTTTCTCTATCATGTTATTCAGTTCTGCTATTTACTAATTGATTATTGGTCCGGATGATCTATACAGTACTGAATGTGAAGTATTGAAGTTCCCTTCTATTTTGTAATGGCTGCCTGTTTCTCTCTTCATTTCTGTTAATATTTGTGTTATATACTCATGTGCTCCAATGTTGGGTGGATATACGTTTAAAACTGTTGTATCCTCTTGATGAATTGACACATTTATCATTATATAGTGACTTCTTTGCCTTCTCTTATTGATGTTGACAGAAATTCTGTTCTATCTGATATCACTGTAGCCATTTTGGTTATCATTCTTATGATTCTAAGTGTATTTTTAAAGGTAAAATGAATTTCTTATTGGTAGCATATTGTTGGATCTTGTTTTTTGTTTCTATTTTTATTCATTCAGCCACTCTGTCTTTTGATTGTAAAATTTAGTCCATTTACATTTAAAGTAATTATTGATAAGTAATGACTTACTATTGCCATTTTGTTCATTGCTTTCTCATTTTTTTAGTGCCTTTGACCCTTTCTTCCTCCCTTGCTGTCTTCCTATATGATTTATTTTTTATAGTCATTTGCTTTGTTTCCTTTTTATCTTTTATGTATCTACTGTAGGTGTTTTGTTGTTGTTATCATGAAGATTAAATAAAATATTTTATAGATCTAACAGTCTATTTTAAATTTTTTTTTAATTTTTTTAAAATTTTATTTATTTGACAGAGATCACAAGTAGACGGAGAGGCAGGCAGAGAGAGAGAGAGAGAGAGGGAAGCAGGCTCCCTGCTGAGCAGAGAGCCCAATGTGGGACTCGATCCCAGGACCCTGAGATCATGACTTGAGCCGAAGGCAATGGCTTAACCCACTGAGCCACCCAGGCGCCCTAACAGTCTATTTTAAATGATAAAACTTCCCTTCAAATGCATATGAGAGTATACTTTGGTTTCTGTTCCCACATCTTATGTTATTGTCACACTTTGCATCTATTTCTATAATGCATCCATTTTTAAAAATTTTTATTTTATTTTTTCAGTGTTCCAAGATTTATTGTTTATGCACCACACCCAGTGCTCCATGCAATACATGCCCTCATTAATACCCACCACCAGGCTCACCCATCCCCCACCCCCTCCCTTCCAGAACCTTCAATTTGTTTCTCAGAGTCCACAGTCTCTCATGGTTCGTCGCACCCTCCGCTTTCCCCCAATTCACTTTTCCTTTCCTTCTCCTAATGTCTTCCTGTTATTCCTTATGCTCCACAAGTAAGTAAAACCATATGATAATTGACTCTCTCTGCTTGTCTATAGTGCATCCTTTAAGAAATTATTGTGTCTATAGATATTTTTAATATTATTATTTTCTCAATTTTCTACTAGAGATAAAAAAAATGGCTTACATATCACCATTATAGCATTAGGACAGTCAAAGTTTGGCTACATATTTACCTTTGTAGGTCAGTTTTATACTTCTATATGTTTGCATGTTGTTGCTTAGTGTCCTTCCATCTTCTCCTGAACAACTCTCTTTAGCTCTTCTTGTAAGGCAAGTCTAGTGGCGATGAAATCCCTTAGCTTTTGTTTGTCTGAGAACATCTTAATTTCTCCTTCAGTTCTGAAGCATAATTTTACCAGGTATGGCATTCTTAGTTGGCAGGATTTTTTTTCTCTCAGTCTTCGACTATATCATTATACCTCCTCCTGGTTTACAAATTTTCTGCAGAGAAATTTGCATATAGCCTATGGGGGTTCCTTGGTAGATCACAAGTCATTATGCTCTTACTACTTTCAACATTCTCTTATTGCCATTACTTTGACACTGTGTTTATAATGTATCTCAGACTAGTCTTCTTTGGGCCGATCTTGCTTAGGGTCCTCGGAGTTTCTTGTCCTTGGATATCCATATCTACCAAGATTTGGGAAGTTTTCAGCTATTATTTCTTTAAATAAGTTTTCAGGCTCTTTCTTTCTCTTCATCTTCCTGAACTCTAATGAAGCAAGTTTTCATTTACTTTATGATATTGTATAGTTAACATAGACTCTTTTCACTTATTTTCATTGTTTTTTTTTCCCCCCTTTTTGTTCCTTTAACTGGCTTATTCCATATAATCTGTCTCCAATTTTGTTGATTCTTTCTTCTGAATGAGTAACTCTGTTGTTAAAACTCTTTATTAGGGGCGCCTGGGTGCCTCAGTGGGTTAGGGCCTCTGCCTTCGGCTCAGGTCATGATCCCAGGGTCCTGGGATCGAGCCCTGCATAGGGCTCTCTGCTCGGCGGGGAGCCTGCTTCCTCCTTTCTCTCTGCCTGCCTCTCTGCCTACTTGTGATCTCTGTCAAATAAAATAAATAAATAAATAAAAATCTAAAAAAAAAAAAACGCTTTATTAAACTTTTCACTTTGTATTTTTCACATTGTATTCTTTAATTCCAAGATTTGCTTGGTTAATTTTCATGGACATTATTTTTAAAAAATATTTTATTAATTCATTTGAGAGCAAGAACACAAGTTTGGAAGGGAGCAGAGGGAGAGGAACAATCAGACTCCACACTGAGTGGGGAGCCTGATGCAGGGCTCAAACCCAGGACCTTGAGATCATGACCTGAGACTAAGCAGACACTTAAGTGAATGAGCCACCCAGGTGCCCCTATTGCATCTATTTTTCTATGAAACTTCTGATTTTGTACATTGTTCCTCATTTCATTTTGTTATCTGTTCTGTTGCATTTATTTGCATTTCTTTTAGATAATTATTTTGAATGTTTTGTCAGGCAAACTATAGAGCTCTATTTCTTTGGAGTCAATTACTGGCTTAACTAGTCCTTTGTTGGTGTTATGTCTGCATGATACTTCATGATCTATATAGCCTTACATTAGTGTCTGTGGATTTGAGGGAGCAAACCCTTCTTCTAGTCATCACTGATAATGTTGACAGGTAAAGATTTCTTTTCCTTATTGGTTCCCCATGTCAATAGGATTAAACACAGAATTGTAGTTGTGCTGGTTTGTAACCAGCTAGGAAGCTGTTGCTGAGATTGTAGTGAGGACCATGATTGGCAGGCTTTCTACCAGGCTTTCAGGAAGTTGTGGATCCTGTCTGGTATGGGGTGGATGGGACTTTTTCCATACCTTGTTTTGAGGAGTGGCACTGGGACAGCTAACTGCTTCAAGGTATACAACTGGGTCCTCAGACATTAGGCCCATTAACAGGTATGAAGACATGTGTAGATCCTACTATACTCCAAGAGGGCTCCTGCCAGGTGACTGCATAGGTTCCTGGGTGGGTCCTGGACCATGGCTGAGAGGGGCTGGAAATGACTGAACCACAAGACTTGTTATCTGTTCTAGAGCCAAGATTGAGATCTTCAGATCTGACTCTAGATGCATGGACAGGCATATCTCCTGCCAGTTTCTGGGAAGACTGGGCTACTCTCTGACCATGGCTGAGGAGGCTAGAGTTTAGTATAGGTCCTTACAGTATCTCTGGAAGTACAGATGGAAAGATCTTCAGCTGGACCCTGTGCTACTATGACTGCTTACAGATTGTAGCTAGAAAGGGCTCTCTTGCAATTTCTGGGTGGTGCAGACACACTGTCTCCTGCTGCTTCCCTGGGCCAGCAGTTCTGCTGATAGATTGAACTATGAGGGCTAAAGCTGAGTAAGGTCCCTTTAAGATCCTTGAGGGCTCAGCTGTGAGCATCTCCTATCTTGTCCCTGTGCCAACAGAACTGCTTATGAATTATGACTGGGAGATCAAAGCCAAGTATAGGGCATTTTAGCATCTTCAGGGGTGTAGACAGGAGTTTCTCCCATTGGAACTCTGGACTTTCAGGACTTCTGGAAGACTGTGACTAGAAGTATACAGGAGGTGTTTAGGGCCCTTTCATGACCTCTGAAGTTGTAGACAAGAGTGTCTCCTTTTGGGAGTCTCAGCCAATAGAAATGTTCACGGAGTACAACAGGGTGGGCTGGAACTCAGTTCCAGGATCTATAGTCATATCAAACATGGTGAGCTTATCTCTAGCAGCCTTTGGATCACAACTGAGAGGAGCTGGAAACTTTTCATGGACGACTTCAGCGTCCATAGCAGGAACAGAGGTTTGTGTGCCTATATCCTGATGCACAGGTGATTGTGACGACTCCTGGGTCCTTTGGGTGTATGGTGCTGGTAATAGAACTAAAGCTAAATAAAGCTGTATCAAGTCTTCAGAGGTGAAACTACTTCTGGGTCTGTAGCTGGGATCATAGTCAGTGAGTCAACTTTCTTGGTACACGACTGCTTTCTCAAAGCAGTTCTCCTAGGTTGTAGACTGCACCAGGGTTTCACAGTCTCTTACCTGGATCTGAAGGCACCTAGTCTGTGAAAGGATGTGAAATTGCCATTGAGCAAGAGATGTCTTATTCAGCCATTTTGATGATGTCCCATGGCAAATTTTTGAGAGAGAAATTAATGAGATTGGGGAGTTTAAATAAGGCAGCCAAGAGAATAGGAAAAAAAAACAGCTTTTTTAAAAACATTTTTTACAGCTTTATTGAGGTATAATGTATATGTAGTAAGATCTATTTAAGAGCATTATTTGATAAATTTTAGAAATGGTATGCAGTTGTGACACAACCATCATCGAATTTTAGGACACTTTCATTACCTAAATGTTTTTGAATACCTCTTTGCAGTCAGTTTCTGCCTCCAGAAATTGCTAGGTCCCAGCCAATTTCTAATCTGGCATCGATCACTAGCATTAAATAGAATAATTAATCTTAGAAATCTTCACAACAAATATCTACTGTCAATGATATTATTCTACCCACCCCCAACTTACAAATGAGGAAGCACAGGCACAGAGAGTTTGTGACTTAAGGCTCTACAGCTATTAAGTGGCAAAGCCAAACTTCAAAACCCAGGGTTCTCAATTTAGAGTTTATGCACTTCACAACCCTATTGTGTTATCATTAATAATTGAGGGGTGCCTGGGTGACTCAGTCAGTTAAATGTCTGCCTTTGGCTCAGGTCATGATCCCAGGGTTCTGGGATCAAGCCCCACATCAGGCTCCTTGCTCAGTGGGAGCCTGCTTCTCCCTCTACCTCTGCCCCTTCCCCTTCTCCTGCCCTCTGTCTCTCTTTAAAACAATAAAGATAAAAAAGAAATAACTGAGTACAGTGCTGACCCAAATCAGGCCACTATCCAATTTCTTATATATGAATAGTTCCTGGAGATTTTAGGGGGAATTGGAAATACAGTTGATCCCTGAACAACATGGATTTTAAATCATGTGGGTCCAATTATATGTGAAAAAATTTTTTTATGTAACTCAGTACAGCATTGTAAATATATTTTCTCTTTCTTATGATTGTTTCATAACATTTTCTTTTCTCTAACTTACTTTATTGTAAGTATACAGTATATAATATATACAACATACAAAATATGTGTTAACTGTTTATGGTTATGGTTTTCAATTAACAGCAGATTATTAGTAGTTACATTTTTGGAGGAATCAATAGTTCATTGTGGATTTCCAACTGTGTGAAGGCTCAGTGCCCCTAACCTCCACATTTTTCAAGAGCCAATGTACTAATGAACTCCCAATGCAGATTTCTATTAATGTAATCTGTGGTCAACTTTTAATTCAGATGAGGAAAAAGAGACATCTCCTTTGGAGTACTTAGAACTCAGGACTACCAAATCTAAGGAATTCCCAAGAAGGTATGGAATTGAGAATGGAGTCAGATGTTAGAGGGAACAAGCATAAGTGCTGACATGCAGAGAGGAGGGTTATAAAAAATTTCAGAGAGCACTCATTACCATTAGCATCTTGCTCTAACCTCAGCTTGATAACAGGTGAGGGATGGGAGGATGTGCCGTCAGTTTGGCTTTAGTCCAGAATGGAGGAAACACGTCTCTGTCCTTAATGCCAAGATTGACTTTTGGGTTTTATTAATACTATGTAAACACATTTTACATGTCAATATTAGATAAAATGAGGTTTATGTTTTCTCATTTGGTGACAACAATGTTACCTTCCATAAGAAATCCCTATTGATTTCCTAATAATATCTTCTGAACATTGCAGGTAAATTACATATACACATTTACAATTATATAAATTTCCCTAGTCCCAGTCTCTAATCATCAAACTTTTAATAGGGTCTCTAGAGAAGAGTCTCAGATTCATTACTATATCTTTAATAGAGAATGTTAATTGTCTATGTATGTCACCAAGTAAAAAGTGAATGAGAGCATTAAGCATTGTATTGTCCTGGGACTGGAAGAGATTATGTTGAGTGAAATAAGTCAAGCAGAGAGAGTCAATTATCATATGGTTTCACTTATTTGTGGAGCATAACAAATAGCATGGAGGACAAGGGGAGATGGAGAGGAGAAGGGAGTTGAGGGAAATTGGAAGGGGAGGAGAACCATGAGAGACTATGGACTCTGAAAAACAATCTGAGGGTTTTGAAGGGGCGGGTGGTGGGAGGTTGGGGGAACCAGGTGGTGGGTATTAGAGAGGGCACGGATTGCATGGAGCACTGGGTGTGGTGCAAAAACAATGAATACTGTTACGCTGAAAAGAAATAAAAAATTAAAAAATTAATAAATAAAAATAAAATAAATAAATAAATAAATAAAAAAGCATAGTACTGTCCTTAATGGTTCTCACTGATGGATTATTTTTCGAAGACTGACGATAGTCTCGGAAAGGGAAATATGTTGACCATTTATGTTCTAGAAATAATTGAAGAAGCACATCTGCCTGTTTCATAATAAAATGAGAGAAGAATTTCTGGGTCTTCTGTATCAGATTTGTGGAAGCTATTAATTTATATTTATAATACACAAAAAATCAGTATAAATATTGGAAACTGGTCTAGTTTGAGATATTGAATAAAAGGGAATAAACTTTTGGAAAGCTGTAATTTCATCCATTAGAGTGGCATAGATAATGGTAAAGCATCTAAGACATCATGGAGTGACTTCCACACCTCTTTTTTTCCCTTCTTCTTCCCTTTTCCAAGCTCTAGCTCTACTTTTATCACTTACCCTGGCCTAAATATTTCTCTTCTGTCCTCCATTATTTCCTCTCTCCATGTTTTTTTGTAGTTGCTTTTCTTGTACCTCTTATTCCTGTGCTTTGTTCTCCTGACTTGTCTCCAGGTGTGAGAGCGAAGCTAGGAAGATTCTGCTGACAATCCCAGTAATCCTTTCAACTCTTGCAATCTATATATTGAGGTCTGTTCTGGGTGTTTTAACTGTTTTAAGGATAAAGATAGCTGATTTGGATTTGTCTTGGGTTCTAGATCATCTCCAAAGGGAAGTTGGTCTAGCTTAAGAGAGAAGTGTCAAAAATTCATTTTCTTCTCAAAACAAAGTTTTGTCCCAAGGAGCACTAAAGCTAGTTCTTCAGTTATAAACTGTCTAATTCATCATGTTTTATATCCAGCTGCCTACTTGATATCCCCATGTAAATGTCTAATAAGCATTTCAAATTTATCATGGCCAAGCTTGAGTTTTGTTACTACTATCAATGTCCAATTCTATTTCTCCTGTGCCATCTCTATTTTATAAAATGGTCACCCAATTATTTCAGTTACTCAGGCAAAAATACAATCCAGTCATCAAATAAATGTTAGCATTACTACCAAAATGTATTCAAAATTGAATCACTGTCTATCCAAATGCCAACTACCATTTCTTACCTGTTAATGAAAAGGCATCCAATGAATTTCCCAGCTTCTACCCATGCATCTTACAGTCTTATCCTAATAAAGCAGCCAGAGTTATAAGTTATGTAATGTCACTGCTCAAAACACTTCAGTGGAACTCCATTTCAATTAGTGTAAAGGCCAATTGACTCTGCCCATTTTTCACTGAAAGACTCATTTTTTTCTAATTGTATTGTAGTAGCTTTTTATATTTATATTGTTTACTTGTCTGTTGGCCAGTATAGTTTTACAACTATTCGCTCCCAATTTTTAGCCTGCCTATTCACTTCTTAACGGCATCTTTTCATCAACAGAAAACTGCATTTTGATTGTCTAATTTATCATTTTTAAGATGTTATTGTTCTCTATGTCCTTTTTAAGCATTGTTGCATACCCACAATTCTTGAAGATAATTTTGTTTACTTCCAGAAGCTTCATGGTTTAGCTTTTATTTATTTATTTTTTTAAAGATTTTTAATTATTTGACAGACAGATCACAAGTAGGCAGAGAGGCAGACAGAGAGAGAGGAGAAGGAGGCAGGCTCCCTGCTGAGCAGAGAGCCCGATGTGAGGCTTGATCCCAAGACCCTGAGATCACAACCTGAGCCGAAGGCAGAGGCTTTAACCACTGAGCCACCCAGGTGCCCCCATGGTTTAGCTTTTAGTTTTAGTTCTATGATAAATCCTGAATTAGTTATTGTGTGTGGTAAGAGTTAAAGACCAAGGGTTTTGGGGGGTTTTGTTTGTTTGTTTGTTTTGTTTTGTTTTGTTTTTTAACAATAGGCAGCTAGTTTTTCAAGCATAACAGATTGAAAAGACATTCTTCCTTCATGGAATGCTTTCAAGTCTTTGATTTAAAAAAGTTTCTTCATATGTGTGAGCCTATCTTTGCTCTGTCTCTCACACATCTACTTGTAGAAACTTATTTCCATAACACGCTGTATTAACTACGATAGCTTTATGGTTAGCATTGAAATCAATCAATAAGTCCTTTTGTCATTTTTTTAATTGCTTTAGATATTCTAGATATTCTTACATTTTCTCTTAAATTTTGGAATTTGCTTGTTAATTTCCATACAAGATCATTATTTTTTAAATTTGCTAATTCAGATACAGTTCAATATTGGTTTCTGGAGTGGAATTTAGTGATTTATTACTTACATACAGCACCAGTGCTCATCATAAGTGCCCTCATGGGGCATAATACCTATCACCCATCTAGCCCATCCCTCACCTACCTCCCTTCATCAACCCTCAGTTTGTTCTATAGCAGTAAGAGTCACTTATGGCTTGTTTCCCTTTCTCCTTTTTTTTCTTTTCCTCCTTCCTATATATTCATTTGTTTTCTTTCTTAAATTCCACATATGAGTGTGATCAAATGGTATTTGTCTTTCTCTGACTGACTTATTTCACTTAGCATAATATACAATCTTCATCCACATTGTTGCAAATGACAAGATCTCATTCTTTTTGATGGCTGAATAGCATTCATTGTATATATATACACCATTTTTTTCTTTATCTTTTCATCAGCTGATGGGCATTTGAGTTCTTTCCACAGTTTGGCTATTGTTGATAATGCTTCTGTGAACACCAAGGTGCACATACCCATTTGAATCTGTATTTTTTTATCATTTGGATAAATACATAGTAATGTCATTGCTGGATTATAGGATAGTTCTATTTTTAACTTTTTGAGGAATCTTTAAACTGTTTTCCAGAGTGACTCCACCAGTTTGCTTTCCCACCAACAGTGCAAGAGTGTTCCCCTTTCTACACATCCTCACCAACACCTGTTATCTCTTGTGTTGTCAATTTTAGCCATTCTGACAGGTGTGAGGTAGTATCTTATCATGGTTTTTATTTGTATTTCCCTGATGACGAGTGATGTTGAGCATCATTTCATATGTCTGTTAGCCATCAGCCATCTAGATATCTTCATTAGAAAAGTGTCTATTCAAATCTTCTGCCCATTTCTTAATTGGATTATTTAGTTTTTGGGTGTTGTGTTTGAGAAGTTCTTTATCGGTTTGGGATACTAACCCTTTATCTGATACATCATTTGAAAATATTTTCCTCTTGAAAATAGCCTTCCTTTTAGTTTTGTTGATTGTTCATGTGTATTTAAAGAGATTAATAGAGAAAATACTCATTTCTCTTTATTTACAGAATTATTATCTTCAGTTTTGTTTCTTCCCAAATATCTGACTTTCCACATGGACTCATTTCCATTCATTCTTAAGAAATTCCTATATCACAGTGATATCCATGGTAGATTTCCTTTGTTTTTAATAACAAAAATATATTTACTGTGTTTTATTCTTGAAACATATTTATAACAGATATACAGTTCTTCATTGAGATATTTTATTTTCTTTCATCACTTTAAAGATGTTGTTCCTACTGTCTTTGTGGCTCTATTTCTGATGAGAGGTCCGTGATCTTTTTTTGTTGTTGTTATTGACCATTTGTGTCTTGGTTCCCTCATAGGTTCCATTGTCATAGAAAACAATTCAAAGTTTACTGTCTCTTCCAGAACCAAAATATTTAAATTTTTTAGTTATAAATATAATTTTTGGTAAATTTTCTTAATAGTTCATAAAGATGTCTAATATTGTAATAAAACTTACCTAAATATTTTTATATTATAAACAATATAGAAATCATAGTGAATACCTCAGAAGAAAATAATGGAAGTCATTAATGTCAAGGTGAAGAAAGATTTATTTATAAAGTATTCCTTATGTGTGTGATTAAAGTGAAACAAGTTTCCATTAAATTTGTCTTTATTATCATAAAATATGCAAGATGCAATAAATTATGCAATACAGTGCAAAAATAAAGAGGAAGAATTTATCCAAGTTCAATATCTCACAAGAAGGGTAATACTTACATGAAACAAGTTTCATCTCCACCGATTAGCTATGCCAAACTCAGAATGAATTAACAAAGAGCCATGAACTCAAGGAACTAGAACAGATCACTACATAAGAATTGTAAAATTGTGGATTTAAAAACTATTGCTGAAGAATGACTAGAGATAAAATGTAAAAGTGTGGAGTATTTTTCTGTTTAAAAAACATTTTCTTGGGCGCCTGGGTGGCTCAGTGGTTTAAGCCGCTGCCTTCAGCTCAGGTCATGATCTCAGGGTCCTGGGATTGAGTCCCGCATCAGGCTCTCTGCTCAGCAGGGAGCCTGCTTCCCTCTCTCTCTCTGCCTGCCTTTCTGCCTACTTGTGATCTCTGTCTGTCAAATAAATAAATAAATAAATCTTTAAATAAATAAATAATAAAAACCATTTTCTTGGGCCGCCTGGTTGGCTCAGTCATTAAGCCTCTGCCTTAGGCTGAGGTCATGATCTCAGGGTCCAGGATTGGGCCCTACATAGGGCTGTATCTTCAGCAGGGAGATTGCTTCTCCCTCTTCCACTCCCCTTGCTTGTATTCCCTCTCTTGTTATCTCTCTGTCAAATAAATAAAATCTTTTAAAAAAACACATTTTTTTCATATATTATTTCCTTTAAGCCTCACAACAATTCTGGAAGGATACTGCTGTTTTCCTCATTAGCAGATGGGATAGGTTGTTTAGAATTTCCCCAAATCATGCACCTAATTGTTTCTAGGTATTCAGATTCTAAATCTAGTTATCTTTTGATTATTTTATAAACTTCTTAAAAGTTTATAGGATACAAATCAATTTTAAGCATCTATAATTTGTTGATTGGCTGATGGTTTTCTGGAGCCTGTGGTAGTTAAGTGATGGTGTTCAGCTTCAGTTCAATAGGGGTACTTGATGACTACCTTCTTCCAACAGTATAAATTATATCCTAGTCTACTGGTGCTCTTATTTGTGCTTGAATAATAGGAAGCTTGTCCTTTTACTGCAATTTTTTTATCACTATGAAGTACTCTATTCTTTTTCATGTATTTCTTTATTTTGTTGAATCAAGATAGTTATTTCGTTATTTTAAAGTTATAGAAATGTGTTCTAAGAGACTCTGTCATGTTTTGATGCAGGAAACAGAAACCATTATCCAAATAGTGGGAGAAGTGGGGAGTTAGGTATCCTTAATTAGGTACTGTGCATTTATCCCAAAGATACAGATGTGATCCAAAGGGGCACCTTCATCCCAATGTTTATAGCAGCAATATCCACAATAGCCAAACTATGGAAAGACACCAGATGTCCATTGACAGATGAATGGATAATGAAGATGTGGTATCTATGTGTGTGTGTGTGTGTGTGTGTGTGTGTGTATATATGAATACTATACAGCCATCAAGAAAACTGAAATCTTGCCTTTTGCAATGACATGGGTGGAACTAGAAGATATTATGCTAAGCAAAATGAGTCAATCAGAGAAAGACAATTATCATACACTCTCACTGATATGCAGAATTTAAGAAACAAAAGAGAAGATCATAGGGGAAGAGAGGAAAAAATAAAACAGGATGAAATCAGGGGAGACAATACATAAAAGACTATTAATCATAGGAAACAAACAGGGTTGCTGGAGGGGAGAGATTTTGAGAGATGGAGTAACTGGGTAAGGGACATTAAGGAGGGAAAAAAGAGTGAATTTTGCTCTATGTAAATTGTACCCTAATAAAACTGACTTTAAAAAAATCAGATTTTTAAAAAGATTTATATTTATTTATTTGACAGAGAGAGGGGCAGTGAGAGAGGGAACACAAGCAGGGGGAGTGAGAGGGGTGAAACAGGCTTCCAGCCAAGCAGGGAGCCCAATGCAGGGCTCAATTCCAGGACCCTGGGATCATGACCTGAGCCAAAGGCAGGTGCTTAATGACTGAGCCACCCACGTGCTGCCCAAAAGTCAAATATTAAAGAAAAACAATTACTGGAAGGGCTGGAGGATCAAAAGCCAGGATTTGACCATTGGTGTTTATTTTCAAGGTCACAGCTCTATTGCTGCCTCTAGCGTTCAGGAAACTGCTACTACCACTACAACCCCATCTTCCCATTCCCACAAAGTTGATTACTAGACAATGGAATATGGAGGATATCTTCTGTCCCACTCATGTCATCTTGAGCCTGCTTACTTGCACTGTGAATGAAAGCGGGCATCTGCCTAACTTTCCTTTCCAAACGTTACATGAATTTGTCAAATTGGAAGAATCTAATCCATTTAGAAAACACTAGTTATCAATGAGTCTACATAAAGTTGCTGAAAACTAATAGGACATTGTTTGTTAATTATATCTCAATTTAAAAAAAAAAAAGACTTGGCTGAGAATGATCTGGCTGTGACATCTGTCACCCTATTGATTTTCAGGGTTGATTTAGCTGATCTGGCTGGTTATCTGGGTATCCCCTTCCTCCCTCACTGCTTCATGAGCATTCCTCCTGAAGCTGCATGCTGGGTAAAAGAGGATGAACTTCCCAGCTAAAGGAGTATTGTTCTTCCCTCAAGGGTATACAAATAGCAGTGCTTCTCTGCTAGAACCTTCAAAGAAGTTCCTAAGGTCCATTTGTAGGAGAATGTAGGGTAGTCAAGCTTCTAATGCTCCAGACACATGGGAATGAGGCACTGCATGTGACCGTCTGCATTTCTTGAGGGGGTGGGGAGGGGGAAGACTTCAATTTAAAAGACACTGTTAAGTTTTTTAATGACTCCCTATAGGGAAGTAAAAAGAGGAAAGAAAAGAAGGGGGGAAGGAAAGAAAGAAAGAAGGAAAGAAAGGGGGAAAAAGGACAAGAAAAAAGAAAGAAGCCAACAGTATAAAAACTTTGCTCCTTTGTTTTGGAGCATTGATCTCCTGTAAAAGGCAAATTCTTTTGGGAAGCATAAATTGTCTGGTTTTAATTTGTCAGTAACTTTTTCTTCACTGAAGATAACGAGTTTGAGATTCTTTCTTGATAAAAAATTAGCATTAAAAATTAAAATGTCCTTCCATGGTTTAAAATATCTCTCCAATTTAATTTATTTCAAAAGAGAGTGGAATGCAATGGAATATTTCAAACAAACAAAAAGCACATGTAAGTAACATATCCAACTCAATAATTAATTATATCTTGATAGATGTTAATTGTGTGTGTTTTAAAATACTATGCATTCTGCTGCTGTTGGGAGAAGTGTTCAATAATGTCAATAATATCAAGTTGGTTGATACTGATATTTTTTCCTAATATTTGCATGACATGTTTATTTCCCATCCTTTTATACTTTCCTTGAGTGTGTATATTTCAATTAGTTTTCCTGTTAACAGTGTACAGTTGGTTATTAGTTTTTGCTTGAATCTTATAACCTCAGACATTTTGAAATTTCTTTAACCCTGACCATACATTTAATGAATTTCTTGTCCTTGAAAAATACAGGATGTCATAAGGTCGCCAGTTATTGCTGTCAAATAAGAGGGTTATCTCCTCAAAAGAGATAAACATCATATTATTGCAGCAGTGGAAAATCTTAAATATGAATTTTTGGGGGAGGGATGGCACAAATGTGGATCCAACCTTATAATTTTTTTTTCTAATAAACAGATTTCCCTCCTATTATCCTTGTTGAAATGAAGCAATAGTGTTATGTTTGATACTATCACTGTGTATCATGCTTCCCAAGAAAAAGTTATAAAAAGATCCAAACATCCTCATCCTTTGTAATAGATGTCCTATTGAAATCTCCATCTATCTACCCAAAACAGAGAGGAAAGTAGAAGGCAGAAAGTGGAAACTTTTAGAATATTTGCATAGAGGTATTTAAATAAGAAATAGAAGGTGTATATACACTCCATTGTGACTGGTCCCTAAATATCTTATTATTAGAGTTTTGCTTCACTGATTATTTTAAAACAGTGGTTGTCTCAGCCTGGTTGGTTGCTATAAAAATACCACACACTGGGTAACTTAAACAACAGATGTTTATTTCTTACAGTGCTGGAGGATGGGGAATTCAAGATTAAGGTGTTACATGGTGAGATCTTCCTTCTTGGCTTATAGGCAGCTGCCTTCTCAGTGTGCTTACATGGCTTTTCCTGGGTGAGTATTCATGTAGAGGGAGAGGGCTGTCCTTTCTCTTCCTCTTCTTACGAGGACACTATTCACATTGTGAAGTTCCCATAAGGTTCCTTATGATGACATAACTTAATACCTCCCAAGGCCCCATTCCAAGTACCAGCACATTAGGGGTTAGGACTACAACCTATGAATTTGGGGAATATTCAAGACTTAGTCCAAAGCAGGGATTCTATAAATATGGGCCTAAACCAATAAACAACATAAACATTGCTGAATCAAAAACTGTTGGTAGTGTCTGTCAATCTGTGTTTTAAAAAGCTTTCTATTCTAGTTGATTCTAAGCTGAAGTTTGAGAACTTCCTTTTTAAAAGAACTAAAAAGAAGCCTAGAACAGAGATTTTTTTAAAATTTTTTAAATTTATTTTCAGCATAACAGTATTCATTGTTTTTGCACCACACCCAGTGCTCCATGCAATCCGTGCCCTCTCTAATACCCACCACCTGGTTCCCCCAACCTCCCACCCCCCGCCCCTTCAAAACCCTCAGATTGTTTTCCAGAGTCCATAGTCTCTCATGGTTCACCTCCCCTTCCAATTTCCCTCAACTCCCTTCTCCTCTCTAACTCCCCTTGTCCTCCATGCTATTTGTTATGCTCCACAAATAAGTGAAACCATATGATAATTGACTCTCTCTGCTTGACTTATTTCACTCAGCATAATCTCTTCCAGTCCCGTCTATGTTGCTACAAAAGTTGGGTATTCATCATTTCTGATGGAAGCATAATACTCCATAATGTATATGGACCACATTTTCCTTATCCATTCGTCCGTGGAAGGGCATCTTGGTTCTTTCCACAGTTTGGCGACTGTGGCCATTGCTGCTATAAACATTGGGGTACAGATGGCCCTTCTTTTCACTACATCTGTATCTTTGGGGTAAATACCCAGTAGTGCAATTGCAGGGTCATAGGGAAGCTCTATTTTTAATTAGAACAGAGAGATTTTAACACATACCTAAATGCACTCAGTGAGATTGTGCCATAGTCTGTCAACAAACCAAACTTCAGAAATACAATTCCAGTTTTGATTGGTGCTTCTTTGTGTGACTCTAAATTTAAATTCTTTTGTTTTTTTTAATACAATTTTAGAGATTCTGTCAGAAATCTTCTGAAGGGTAGAAGGTATTAGAAAATGATAAGAAAAAAATAGATATGTACATCCATGTATATAAAATGAGAGGGATTATGAGTTCTTTTAAATCCCCAGGTTAAGAAAGTGAATACATCTGCATAATGAAGAGAATTTCATGTATATTGTTGGTAGTTTCATGAGATGGTTTAGTCAACATCATCAGTGTTCCAGACAACTGGGTAAACTTAGCAATGTGCTATTATATTTTATACTTAAATAATCATTAAATAATACATATGTAATTTTATAGTTTCTTTTTAAAAGAATCAGCAGAATATCTTGTTCAAACTGTGTATTTTGCACAGATGTATATTTTACCTTTTTCCCACATGCCACTGAAGCAATAAAAATAAAGTACAAAGATAGAAATATCTATAAGAGAGAATGGGATCACATCAATGGACTAGGGACTTTGATGAATTCATGAAAGGCATAAAGTATTGCACTGAAGGTCAAATTAGAGCAGAGGAATCTATAGATCAGACATGCACAAGAGGTTGCAGAGGAGGTATGAGCTTCTGAGAGGCCCCCAATTTTCTGACCTATACTCATAAAACCTAAAGTAAGACTTGTCAGGTAACATACCATACTCCTATACTCAGCTTGATGTGAACCTTCTCTTTCAAGGAAAATACCACTTAGGGAACTGGACTGTTATGATGGCAGGAGATGCTAATTGTTGCATTATTAATCCAGTCCTTGGGTTATAATAACGAATGAACAAGTAAAAATCAAGACAATTAAAGGAAGCTGTCAGTACAGTGAGAATATTATATAGCAAAAAAAATTTTAAAAACTATAGACATAGCAATAATATGGATTTTTCTGGGAGAAAAGCATAAAAACAGCTTTACTGTGATCCACTCCTCCCTTTCCTAGGGCTTGGTGATATCCCTCAGGAGCAGATGATCTGCTCTAATCTTGTGATATGGATTTCCAGATTATAGAATAGTTACAATTTTTGAATGTTTATCTATTTTAAAACATCTTTTAAACAAATAGCTGTTTAAACCAAACAACTAAATGAAGCCCAGAAGCCAATCCTAGCAATAAGAACATAAATAATTCACCTTAAGTGTATGACATATGTAACTGTCATTAAAGAAGCAAGAAGGTGAGCTAGACTGCAGCAGCCATCCCAGGGCTGGTAATCTCCTGGGGCTCGTTGCAAGATTGAAAGTGAGTGATGTACTCTTACTGCATTCTGTTCATTTGGGCTTTCAGATTCAATTCACTTTTACATATATTTTACAAATATTTATTTAGGACCTCATGTGTGTAAGCCATCATGCCAAACACTGGGAAAAATAGAGACTAGGACATTGAATTCATAATAATACTCTTGAAAAGCCTGTAGCCCAGAAATAAGTATTATATGAAGTCAAGTGTGGCCTAACAAGAATAAGCTGCTAAATGTTTCAAACACAAAAACTGAATGTTTCAAGTGAGCATTACTATCCTCTTCAAGATAATTAGGAAAGCTGTAATATTAGAGATAGACCTTGAAGACAGTTCCTTTCTCTGTGAAAGAGACCTGTATTAGCAAAAGCATGTATTTGAAAGAGTAGAAAGTATTCAGAAAGCTTTCTGCAACTCATTTTGGGTATAAAACAAGGAGAATTAGGAGAATTTTGGAAGAAAAGACCTCAGAGTTAACTAAGGTTTTATTTGAAAGGACCTCAAATAACACCAGGATGGCAAACCAGAGTGATGAAGATAAATATAGAGAGGGAATGAATGGATAGATATATATGGAAAAATATACATGTAATATATATAAAATCTACATATATATATAAATATATAAAATGTATGATAAATATATAAATCTAGACATACACATGAACACAAACATATACATGTGTATATATGGAGAGCTAGATATACTGTACTTGCACATAATCTGGTAGCAATGATAACCCATTAAAAATTATTGAAAAGAGATTTGATTTAATCAGAGTTTTTGAAGAATAACAAGGTGACTATGTTATGGAAGTAATAGTATCAGGATGTAAAAGATAAGTAAAGTTTTACAAAACACAGAATCAGGGCCAAAGCTTCAGGAGTATCAGTAGAAAAGTGTGTGGATTTTCCATGTTGAGAAAGGAAGGACAGGATTGGACTTGAAGATGGTTTATTCATTATACTTAGAGTATGGGGTAGAAGAAAGTTAACATTTAAAAATTCTTAGAACAAAAAAAATTAAAATTAAAAATTCTTAGAACAGAGAACATCCAAAATCTTGCTCATTTTCATGTCTTTCCCAGACACCCACTAGGTGCTCTGACATCATATTATCTTAACATTATTTGAATTTTGGAAACATGCTTTTGAAGCCCATACATCAACAACACATTAAAACATTACATATTACTGATATATCTTACTAGCTTCATTCTTCAAAAAAAAAAAAAAAGAAAAGAAAAGAAAAAGAAAGAAAGATTGACCATTTCCTTTCTCTTCTGCTTCTTCTCTTTTTTTCTCCCTGACCATCCCACTTAAAATTCTATAGTCTCCTTTCTTAGCTTTCTGAATTAGCGGACCTTTACAGATTACCCTACAACATCCAAACACAGCTAGAAAGGGCATGTAGAAGGCATCATAGACAATGAGAGTCAACATTCCCCTTCCCCCCTGCCTGGCTCCATTTCATTTCTCATAGACACCGGGCTAAGACTATCTCTTACAATTTGGCTGGACCTTCACTGTTTTAACTCCCTTCTTATATTTTCCTCATGGCTCCCCCATTTCTTTTTACTTCCCTTAGTGCTTTGAGAATTATTGAATACCCAGAAGAAATGAAATATACTATGCCCCAAATAAAGTGGAATGAGAGACCTTTAAATGGCTAGCAGAATTCTTGGGATTTGTTGTTGTTGATTCAACCATAAACCTGCCTCCTCTGGTGTGTATGGCCAATGTGTATGGCCAAATGTGCATGGCCCTCCCTCCAGGCTATATGGCTATATAATTATCAAAGACATCATAATCAATTCCTGTTCAGAGGAAATACAACCTATAGTACTGAATGATTTTACAAAACTACAAGGAAGAATATGTAAGCATATAAAATATTTTTATTTGTTTTATGCTTCAATTATTCTAGTATGATATGAACATATGTAATAAGTCATTAAACCCTAGGGCAATTATAATTGGAAAGTCTTTGCACTCTTACCAAACAGAACACATATAATCTGCATAATTTGTGATGCTTTAAATGAAAAAGAGAACAGATAATAGTGTGAGATCTAAACATTTCTCTTTAACATTTTTCTCAGTGAATCTATGACTTTTTTATTTCTCAGGATATAGATCATTGGATTTAACAAAGGAATTATGACAGTGTAAAATAGAGAGTCCATCATATCTTGATCATCCGATTGTGCAGATCCAGGACAAACATATCTGAAGAGAAGAGGGCCATAATATAAAGACACAGATAAAAGATGAGCTCCACAGGTGGAAAAGGCTTTTTTAATGCCTTTCAGAGACTTCTTTCTTAAGATTGTAAAGAAGATAAGTGTATAAGAGACCAGAACAATCAGAATGGTAAATACCTGTATTGACCCAGAGAAAATAAAAACCATCAGAACATTAAGTGAAGGGTCAGTACAGGAAATCTTAAACAATGGCATGATGTCACAGTAAAAGTGATATATTATGTTAGAATTACAAAAGGTTAATCTGAATAAGAAACCTATATGAATTACAGAATGAACAAAGCCACCTAAAAATGATGAGACTAACAGCCAGGTGCAAAGTCTATAGGTCATAATCACTGGATAAAGTAACGATTTGCATATGGCTACATAGCGATCATATGCCATTGTTGCCAAGAGAAAACATTCTGTTGTTCCACCAAATGCAAAGGAAAAAAACTGTATCATGCATTCAGAGAGAGAGATCATCTTACTCTTAGCTAGGAAGTTGACCAGCATCTTTGGGGTCACTGTGGATGATATCCAAGCATCCACAAAAGCTAAGCTCCCAAGGAGTAAGTACATGGGGATGTGAAGGTCAGGGTCATTGCATTGAGAGCAGTTAGTCCAAGGTTTCCAACAATGGTGATGAGGTATATCACCAAGAACACCAGGAACAGGGGGATTTGCCACTGTAGTTGATATGTGAATCCTGTGAGAATAAACTTTGTCACCAATGTTCCATTTTCAGTATCCATCTTGTTACAGGATGACCCCTGAAATGAAATGCAGTAAGTATAAAAAAAGCATTCACTCAGATTATATAGAAAGAAAAGAGGAAGAAAGTAGTTGAAATAAAGCCATAGACTAATCAGAATGCTCTTACTTTTATTTACTGCTACTATAAAATATGAAAACTATTTGGGTAACTGAGGTAATAGAAAATGAAATTATTTCAGTTCAAAAAATGTACAGGAATTAACAGATTCAGAAGAAAGGAAAGACATTTCAAATATTTTTATTAAATTATTAAATTTATGGGGATACCTGAGTGTGTTAGAGAATTTATGGGGAAAACTGAATGTCTTAGATAATTCTGACACATGGTTGAGGGGAAAAGAATGGAAAAGAATTTTGAATTGTGACAAAATGAATTGAATGACATGTGAAGGACGTTGAAATTTGTTCCTCAGGCAATAGGCATACACAAAAAACTTTTAAGACAATCAGTAGCACCATAGATAATTTTTTAAAAAAACATTTTATTTATTTTAGAGAAAAAGAGAGAGGGAGAGAGCATGTGAGGAGGGGGAGAGTAAAAAAGAGAGGGAAAGAATCTCAAGCAGACTTTGTGTTGAGCACACAGTTGGATGTGGGGTTTGATCTCTCAACTCTAAGATCATGAACTGAGCAGAAACCAAGAGTCAGACACTGACTGAGCCATTTAGGTTCCCCACAATAATTTTCAAATTAAATATCTTGTAGTGAAGAGAATATGCTGCAGGGAGGGGAAACTAGAGTCAGGAGTACTACTTAATGAGTTTTTAATATGGTTCAGTGATTCTTAAACCAGATTACACAACAGAATTTTGGGGGAACTTTTTGTACAAAATATAGATTGTGAGGTATAGACATTGACTCAGAGGGTAAAGAATGAAGTCTAATAATCTGCATTTTACAAATCCCTTCTAGTTGATTCAAGTGAATGTAAAGTTCTTACTTTATGTGTAATGTAATATTGGAAAGGATGAGGAGAACAAAGAGATAAAAATAAATCAGAAGGTAGTCATCATGCTAGATGTGAAGGAGAGAAGAGACACATGGAGACTGGGTAGATGTTGAGATTGAGAAGTTGAGATTGAGACTGAGAAGTTGAGATTGAGAAATCAAATGCCTTATTTGTGGAGAAAGAGACCTCTGAACATCTAGGTGAGAGAGCCTAGTAGTATGAGTCTACTGAAGCTTAGTAGAAACAATGACTTGGGAGTCATTTTGGTAGCTGAAGGCATACTTACAGATGACCTATCCACTGGAGAGTAGATAAGGTAAAAAGAAGAAGGACACAGAAAGAAACTTGAGAAAAGACATTAAGGAGGTTGTACAATAGATACATGTCTTTTTTGGATAGCTGGGAACTGATCCTCTTTGCCACACAAGTATTGGTTTAACCAAAATCTACCACTCTAGAAGTCAAAAGAGCCAGAAACTTAGTTTCCCATCCCCATCATATCTAGTGTGACAGGACTTGATGTAGGTTTAAGCAGTCAGTCACCTGCTGCTTTCTCTAGAAATCCTGCTGGTTTTACTTGGAGTACTATTTCTCTACCAGTTTTTTCAGCAGAAGAAAATTGAGTCAAACTCTGGAACTTAGTACAGGTAACACAAATAACCACTACCAAAATTCCAGTGGTTAATTATATTTTTATTTAGAATGGATTCTCTTAAATGCAGTTCAAAATTTCAATTGAAAAATCTCAGATTTAATTTCTGTGATGTATGTATTAAGCGATATGGTGTAAAGAGTATTGGAGGCACATTTTCTATAAATTTCTTGCTAATATGTTTTTAAAATACTCAATGAAATTGTTGCTAGAAGTGGGAGAAAGGCTAGAGGAGTTAATATGTATATGACTTACCTTAAAACTTAAATCACAGAATGTGATTAATTAAAAAGGATAGATCATCTAGTCAGCATAGTCAGAAAGACTTGTTATGTAGGACACATGACCTGATATTAAAATTCAGCTTAAATAGTTTAACATTCTAGTTCACTAAAATTTATAAAGTCATTATAGTTATCTTAGAAAGATAATTAATTATGTTAAGGTGAAAATTTCAGTTTTGCAGGTATTTTGCTTATCCAGATTTAGTCCTGAAAATAAGATATACAGATAATTAAGAGTTTTACATTTTTTGCATGCCATTTTTGGCATCTAGTAAGCTGATCTAAAGTTATTACAAATTATACAGTATTTTGAATTTTTATACAAAGAGTGAATGTTGTAGATACTATTCCTCTCTTACCCATATCTTATAACAAAAAGTGGAGATCCTTTCGAGAGTTACACTTTCTAAAGTAGAAAAAATATAGTAACACTGGAATGACAAAACACAAGAAACAACACTTTTTCATTTTGGATGCTTCGTTTACCAAGTTCAGGAAAATGTTGTTTAAATCAGTTTTGTTCAAACACAAGAGTCAACCAATTGTACAACTGTGCGCTTTTGCCAGAAGAGGAAGGCATGAAGAGCTAAAAATCCCCTAATAGCTCCCACGGGTTCCCTTTAGGACAAAACTAAGCTGTTCTTCTGGGCATTGTAAATCTGAACATGTGTGAGAAGGCCAGGTGTCCCACTGGGCATTATGGATTCTGGAATCATTAACATCAAGTCACTATATACTAATGCTAACAATTGAAACTACTTTATGCTATTTTCCAGCACAGATGACACTTCTGACAGGTTTGTGCAAACTTCAATTTATCTAAAAATTTTGATGTTCTGATTTCTTTGATTAGTATGATCTTCTGAGCTAATCAACCATACACCAATTTAATGAGACCAAAGTCCTTGATTGTCTTCATGATCTAAATTTAAATGCAGTTATCAACCCTCATACAAACTGCAGGCCATATTCCAAACCTACAATGAACTTTCCACTTTCATATGAAAACACATGAAAAACTTTGTTAGGCATAGGGCAGAGGAGAAGAAAAGGAAAACAAAACAAAGGACCACAGGGGAGGTGGCATATATGAGTGCTTCTCAAACTGTAATGTAGGTGAATACTCTGTTATTGTTGTTGTTGTTGTTGTTTTCTGAAAAATGCAGATTCCACTTCAATAGGTCAAGAGTGAGGCTGAGAAATTTTGTGTCTAACAAGGTGATGCCTATGAAAATTTGTCATCCTAGAGCCTTCCATCATTAAAGGGTCTAGATAATCTCAGAGACAGAAAACTGCAGAAACATCAACAACAACAACAAAAACAGGTAAATGTAGCTGACATGCAAAAAGGAAGCAAGAGGAATCAGATGGGGCAAGAAAGACCAGCATAGGTGGGATCACCTGGGGCACTTCATTCTTTACCCCAATTTCTTTCTTTTAAATTTTATTTATTTTTTTAATTTCTTTTCAGTGTTCCAGAATTCATTGTTTATCCACCACACCCAATGCTCCATGCAGTATGTGCCCTCCATAATACCCACCACCAGGCTCACCCAGCCTTCCATCCCTCTCCCCTCCAAAATGCTCAGTTTGTTTCTCAGAGTCCACAGTCTCTCATGCTTTGTCTCCCCCTCCAATTTCCCCCAACTCCCTTCTCCTCTCCATCTCTCCATGTCCTCTGTGTTATTCCTTATGCTCCACAAATAAGTGAAACCATATGATAATTGACTCTCTCTGCTTGACTTATTTCACTCAGCATAATCTCTTCCAGTCCCGTCCATGCTGATACAAATGTTGGGTATTCATCCTTTCTGATGGAGGCATAATACTCCGTAGTATATATGGACCACATCTTCCTTATCCATTTGTCTGTTGAAGGGCATCATGGTTCTTTCCACAGTTTGGCGACTGTGGCCATTGCTGCTATGAACATTGGGGTACAGATGGCCCTTCTTTTCACTACATCTGTATCTTTGGGGTAAATACCCAGTAGTGCAATTGCAGGGTCATAAGGTAGCTCTCTTTTTAATTTCTTAAGGAATCTCCGCACTGTTTCTAAAATTTTAAGAACAATTACTGAGATATTTTGAACATAGTGGTAAGGTGTTCATCTTTGTATTTCATCAATAAAAGAGAAGTGGCAATGAATGTTCATTCAGGAAATCATGACATTATTAATGTCAAAGTATTACTATGTAGAAATAGTAACATTTTCATTTGATATGTGAAGAGTAGGAAAATTGCTTAACCTCCAAATGTGACTTGGCAAGAAGCTGGGGAAATCAAAGTGTCTATATTTTGGTACTCATTAATCATTTAGCTTGTGCCCTTAGAATTTTTTCATGAAAACCAAAAAGAGAAGAAATAAAAAACACAGATAAAAGAAAAATCATTGTGAAAACTGAACAGAAGGGTAGATCTAATGCTGCTTCCAGTATGAGTAGTAGTCTCATTTTTTGTCATTTTTATAGATAGGTCATGATATTTCACTATGGTCTTCATTGCATATCCCCATTGATCAATTATATTGAAAATATTTTTGTGCCCTATTTGACGTCTATATGTATTGTTTCCCGAAGTACCTGTTCAAGTATTTCCCTTTTTAAAATTCAGTTATATACATATTATTCAGTTTGGAGAATTCTTCATATAGTCTGGGTACAAAGTTCTCATCAGGTATATGATTAGTAAATATTTTCTCAAGGATCTTGATCTTCTTTCATTCCCATAAGACACCAGTGTCTTATGCTGATTGGACCTAATGAGTAAGAAGTAATAATTACTGTAGACTTTCTGGTAGACATTTTCATACTAGAGGTTCAGAAATAAATCCATCACAATTCAGGGCCTATTTATCTCAGTGATATTTCTAGAGGTCCAGTGGATATGTCATGTGGAGATATATCTTCTTTTTTTTTAAGATTTTATTTATTTATTTAACAGACAGAAATCACAAGTAGGCAGAGAGAGGCAGGCAGAGAGAAGGAAGGGGGAAACAGGCTCCCTGCTGAGCAGAAAGCCTGATGCAGGGTTTGATCCTTGGACCCTAGGATCATGACCTGAGCTGAAGGCAGAGGCTTTAACCCACTGAGCCACCCAGGCGGCCCTGGAGATACATCTTCTAAGTAAAAGATTAATTGTTGCATCTAGCCCTTCTGTGGCCAAAGAGGTGCAACACATAGTGGAACTGTGGATTTTGGAGGCAACATCATCTTTATTTGAGTGTATTATTAGAACCCATTTACTAGATGTACAGAAAAGCTGCTAGTTTTTTTTTTTTTATTAAGATCATTTACCCAACATATGGTACATCATTAGTCTTTGATGTAGTTTTCATTGATTCAGTTGCGTATAACACCCAGTGCTTATCAGATCAGGTGCCCTCCTTAATGCCCATCACCCAGTTACCATCTCCCTCCTCCCCTCCACAACCCTCAATTTGTTTTCCTGAGTCTGCAGTCTCTCATGGTTTGTCTCTCTCTCTCTGATTTCCTCCCATTCAGATTCCCTCCCCTTCCCCATGGTCCTCTGCACTATTCCTTATATTCTACATATTATTGAAACCATAACATAATTTTGCACTATTTTTGAGTATGATTCAGAAAAGGAGGACTTGCAAAAGGTGTGGGCTGCTATGCAAGCTGTGCTGGCACTTGGGTTACCTGATCCACCCAAAAACAGTGGTGGTCCAATTGGCAATAGCTGTATGGGAATGATGTATGCAAGGGAATTCCCTGCAAGGGAATGCTATATGGAGTCTTGGGCTGCTATCTGTGGGTAAATGATAGCACAGATGCTAAATTTCATGTTACGTTCTGCCATCAATGTGGACAACTACTTTCCATTTGATAAAGAGCTACTGGTCTGCTACTAAGTTTTGGTAGAGATTGAATGCTCAACCACGGGCCAGCAATTTCCCATGAAACCAGAGCTGCCTTTCATGAACTGTGTATTGTATGACCCACCAAGACATAAATTTTGGAGTACATGGCCACAGCATCATCAAATGGATGTGATATACACATGATGTAGCCTGAGGAGGCCCTGAAGGTGTCAGTAAGTTACATGAAGAAGTGGTCCAAATGCCCATGTTCCCCATGCCTGTTAGACTGGCTTTGCTATTTGAGCAATAGTTGTGGACTCATGGAGGGTTCACTGCAATCAGTAGACAGAGGGAGAGATGACCCGGACATGGCTTACTGATAATTCTGCAAGATATGTAGACACCTTTCAAAAGTGGACAATTGCAGCACTACTGCCATGCTCTGGGACATCCCTGAAGGACGATAGTGAGAAAAATTCCTCCCAGTGGGCAGAATGTTGAGTAGTGCACCTGGTCGTTCACCACAGTGGGTGGATTTGTGATGGTTCATTGTATATGCCAATTTGACTAGTGCACAAGATGTCTAGATAACTGGTTAAATATTAGTTTTTGTTGTATGTGTGAGGGTGTGTCCAGAAGAAATTGGTATTATGTCAGTTGACTTGAGTAAGTAGAGGGCTCTACCTGATGCTGGTGAGCATCATCCTAATCCACTGAGATCCTAAATGGAAAAAAAAGCCAGAGGAAGTTGAATTCACTCTGCCTGACTGGTTGATCTGTGACATTGATAGTCTCCTGCCCTCGATGCTCTTGATCCTCGGTGCTTCCTTCAGACTTGATGGATGGAATTTATACCTTTCATTCACTCCCCTATTCTCACATTTTAGAACTGCAACATCATCTTTCCTGGATCTCAAACCTTGCAAACAGTAGATCATGGGGCTTCTCAGGCTCCATGTTCACATGAGCCAACATCTTATATAAAATGTCATATATATCTCACACATACACACATATATATTTATTTATTATTTTTTTAAGATTTTATTTATTTATTTGACAGACAGAGATCACAAGTAGGCAGACAGGCAGGCAGAGAGAGAGAGGAGGAAGCAGGCTCCCCGCAGAGCAGAGAACCCAATGTGGGGCTCGATCCCAGGACTCTGGGACCATGACCTGAGCCAAAGGCAGAGGCTTTAACCCACTGAGCCATCCAGGCACCCCAACACACATATATATTTATATAGAAATATATTCATATTTGTATATAATATTATATATATATATATTTCACTTATAGATTGGTATATCTTATTGGTTCTGTATTCTGGACAACCCTGAGCAATACAAACTTTACCTGTACATTAGTGACTTATTCTTAATCTGAGAAAGAGACTGAAATATGATGCAATTGTTAGCTATTGAACTCAAATAACTCTGTCTTAGAAGGTAACTTTTATGAAGAGGTATCATTACATGTTACAACATGTGTATTATCTTGTATATAAAATTAATTTGAGGTGTAGGAGAAAGATGCCTCAAAAGTTGACCCAGCACAACATTACATTTTCTAATGAATAGATAGCCTTGCCATTAACCTTTGAGACAGTGGGCTCTTAATTGGCTATCATCATTGTTAATCATGTTTTCAAGAAAAAATTATAGAATCATCCACAATACTTCATTGTTTGAAGCATATGTTCCCTTGAAACCTGCATTCAGCTGCCCAAACAGAGAGAAAAGTATTAAAGTCCTAGAGGACAGGAGAAGCCATTGCCTTCACCCCTTCTCCTCTCTGTAAACCCTGCCCTTCACTTCTAAGGATCTGTGAGACTTCTCCTTGATGGTCCTTGCTCTCTTCCTTGCACAAGTCCCACTACTAACTGCTGCCCCTCCCTGGGGAGCTGGTTTTTTTTTCAGTGGCAAGAATCAAAGATTCTGTCCCAGAGAGGGAAAAGCTGAGATTGGAGAAGGGGCAGAAGCAGTGAAGGCAATAGTATAGTATGTTCATAAGGTGATGTTGTTTGGGGTCAGGCCCTAATTGTTGTCCTATCAGAGGAAAACAAGACAAGGGGAGCCAAAGAATGAACCACTAGAGCCAGAGGCAGGACCAGAGATAGAACTCCAGGGTTCCAGGGTAAACAGAGGGAGATCCAGGGATTAGACATGCTTCCTGGGGATGAGGGAATACAGTCCCATGTCCCCCACCCTTCTTCCACCCCAGCTCCAGCTCTGGCCTTTTCTTTTCATCCCTCTTCCTCATGACAAAAGCTGTGGCCCTAGCCATGTCCTTATGTTCCTGTGTCCCTTACATGTTCTCTACTCTTCCCTCCCTCTTTTTTTTCATGGATCCCATTACAATAAATTTTAAATAAAAACCAGTCTCTGGAAAAAAAATGACAGTGGAAATCTTCACAATGCTTGCAGAGTGCTATTTAAGTAAGGGATAGAGAATATGCAGAAACTGCATTTTAACAGGTTTAATATTATTTAAAAGAGTAGTTATCTAGTATGGTCCCAACCAAACAACATAAACTACTGAAGAAAGAAATCTAGAGATGGAACCCATCAGTCTTTGTTTCCACAAATGCTCTATGTGATTCTGAGGTCAACTAAAGTTTAAAAACCATTATTTTAAAAGAAGAACAATAACAAAAGAAGGCCTAGACTACAGAGGTGTTCATACACATTTAATACATATATACTGATAAGATTGTATCCTAGCTAGCTTACAATATAGATTGTGAAAAACTGTTCAGGATTTGATTGGTATTTTTTTGAATTTTAAAAATAAGCTCCTTTATCTTATTTTATTATTTGGGAGTATTTTTTTTTCTTGGTTTGTTTTCTTGTGTTTTTTTTTTCTTCTTTTGTAGTTTAAAGTTTTGACTTAAATTCCAGTTGGTTAACATACAGTGTAATATTATTTTCAGATGTAGAATTTAGTGATTCATCACTTATATACAACACCTAGTGCTATCAGAAGTGCCCTCCTTAATACCCATCCCCCATTTAGCCCATCCCCTGCCCATCTCCCCTCTAGCAAGCCTCACTTTGTTCTCATAGTTAGGAGTCTCTTTTATGGTTTGCCTCTCTCTTTTGTTTCCCCCCATCTTCCTTTCTTTTGTTTTTTAAATTCCATATATGAGTGAAATCATATGGTATTTTTCTTTCTCTGACTTAGTCTAGTTCATCTACATCATTGCAAATGGCAAGATTTCATTCTTTTTTTCAACTGGGTAATATTCCATTATATATATATATAATGGAATAATAATTTCATTCCACATTCTATATATAATGGAATAATAATATTCCATATAATATTATATTCCATATAATAATATTATTCCACATGTATATTCTGTGTGTGTGTGTGTGTGTGTGTGTAAATATCTAAGCTTTTCTTTCTCTATCCTTCATTCAGTGATTCAATGATCATTTTGGGCTTTTCCCACAATTTCGGTATTATTGATGATGCTCCTGTCAATATTGGGGTAGCTGTATCCCTTAGAATTAGTATATTGGTATCCTTTGGGTAAATAACTTGTAGTGAAATTGCTGGATCATAGGGTAGTTCTATTTTTAACTTTTTTAGAAACCTCCATACTGTTTTCTAGAGTGGCTGCACAAGTTTGCATGGCTGTCAACCACATCCTCACCAACATCTTCTGTTTCATTTATCGTTAATTTTAGCCATTCTGACAGGTGTGAGGTGATATCTCATTGTAGGTTTGATTTTTATTTCCCTGATGTTGAACATCTTTCCATGTGTCTGCTAGCCATCTATATGTCTTCTGGAGAAAAATGTCCAGTCTTCTTTTCTGCCCATTTCTTAACTAGGTTTCTTTTGTTTTCTAGTTGTTGAGTTTGATAAGTTCTTTACAGATTTTGGATATTAACACTTTATCAGGTATGTCATTTGCAAATATCATTTCCCATTCTAAAACTTGCCTTTTAGTTTTGTTGATTGCTTCCTTTGCTGTGCACAAGGCTATTCTCTTAATGAGGTCCCAATACCTCACTTTTGCTTTTGTTTCCTTACCTCCAGTGTCTAGTAAGGAGTTACCACAGACGATGGAGAGCCCAGATGCCTCAGTCAGTAAAGTGACCAACTCTTTTTTTTTTTCTTAGGAAATCTTATACTTTATTAGAAAGTTGGTCATTTCATACATATTTTTATTTTTGAAAATATGTCCTAAATTTTACTTACAGTTTATTATAGCCATGGTTACATCTTATTTCCCATTCTTTTTTATTAATTTAATTTAATTTAATTTTTTTCAGTATTCCAAAATTCATTCTTTTATGCACCACACCCAGTGCTTCTTGCATTATGTGCCCTCCATAATACCCACCACCAGGCTCACCCAACCCCCCATCCAAAACTCTCAGTTTGTTTCTCAGAGTCCACAATCTCTCATGCTTTTTCTCTTCCTCCAATATCTCCCAACTCACTTCTCCTCTCCATCTCCCCATGTCCTCTGTGTTATTTCTTATGCTCCACAAGTAAGTGAAACCATATGATAACTGACTCTCTCAGCTTGACTTATTTCATTCAGCATAATCTCTTCCAGTCCCGTCCATGTTGATACAAATGTTGAGTATTAATCCTTTCTGATGGAGGCATAGTATTCCATTGTATATATGGACCATATCTTCCTTATCCATTCGTCTGTTGAAGGGCATCTTGGTTCTTTCCATAGTTTAGTGACTGTGGCCATTGCTGCTATGAACATTGGGGTACAGATGGCTCTTCTTTTCACTACATCTGTATCTTTGGTATAAATACCAGTAGTGCAATTGCAGGGTCATAAGGTAGCTCTCTTTTTAATATCTTAAGGAATCTCCACACTGTTTTCCAAAGAGGCTGCACCAACTTGCATTCCCAGCAAGAGTGTAAGAGGGTTCCCATTTCTCCACATCCTCTCCAACACTTGTTGTTTACTGTCCCAGAAATGGACCTTCAACTCTATGGTCAAGTGGCAAACTCTTGATTTTAGCTCAGATCATGATCTAACAGCCTTGGAATTGAGCCCCATTTCAGGCTCCACACTCAGCAAGGAGTCTGATTGAGGATTCTCTCTCTCCCTTGGTCCCTCTCCCTACTCAATCTCTCTCTCTCTTTCTCTGGAATTAAATAAATAAATAAATAAATAAATAAATATATAAATAAAACAGAAGTTGCTACAGCTGATGTCAAAAAATTCATTTCCTGTGTTCTATTTTAGGATTTTGATGGTTTCCTGTTTCAAATTTAGGGCTACTACCCATTTTGAGTTTATTTTTTGTGTATGTTACATGAAAATGGTCCAGTTTCATTCTTCTGCATGTTGCTGTCCAGATTTCTTTTGAAATCTGAAAACTTTTGTTGAAGAGACTGTCTTGTTTCCATTAGATATTCTTTCTTGCTTTGTTGAAGATTAGTTAACCATATAGTTTTGGATCCATTTCTGGGTTCTCTATTCTGTTCCATTGATCTATGTGTCCATTCTTGGGACAGTACCATACTAACTTGATCACTACTGCTCTGTAATTTAGCTTGAAGTCCAGAATCATGATGCCTACAGTTTTTGTTGTTGTTGTTGTTGTTTGTTTTTTTGTTTTTTTTCAAGACCGCTTTGCCTATTTGGGGTCTTTTTGTGATTCCATACAAATTTTCTAATTGTTTGTTTTAGTTCTGTGAAAAATACTGTTGGTACTTTCATAGGGATTGCATTAAATGAGTTGATCGTTTTCAGTGGTAAAGACAATTTAACAATATTTGTTTATCCAGTCCATGAGCATGTAATGTTTTTTCATTTCCTTATGTTATCTTCAATTTCTTTCAGAATGTTTTAAGGTTTTCAGAGTACACTGTACCTCTTTGGCTACGTTTGCTCTTAGGCCTCCTATGGTTTTGATGCAGTTATAAATGGCATTGATTCCTTCACTTACACTTCTGCTGCTTCCTTATCAGTTTATAGAAATGCAACAGATTTCTGTATGTTGATTTTGTATTCTGTGAGTTTGCTGAATTCATATACCGATTCTAGCCATTTTTTTGATGGAGTCTTACGGGTTCTCTACACAGAGTATCTTGTTGTCTGCAAAGAGTGAGTGTCTGACTTCTTCCCTGCTGGTTTGGAAGCCTTTTCTTTCTTTTTGTTGTCTAATCATTGATGCTAGGACTTCTAGTACCATGTTCAACAATAGTGGTGAGATTGGACATCCCTGTCTTGCTCTTGACCATAGAGGGAAAGTTCTCAGTTTTTCCCCAGTAAGGATGATGTTAGCTGGGGTTGTTCATATATGGTCTTTATGATAGTGAGGCACAGTCCCTACATCCCTACTTTGCTGAAAGTTTCTATTGAGAAAGGATGCTGTACCTTATCAAAAGCTTTTTCTGCATCTATTGAGAGGAGTCTATGGTTCTTGTCCTTTCTTTTAGTAATGTGGTATATCATGTTGATTGATTCATGAATATTGAACCACCCTTGTAACCCAGAAATAAATCCCATTTGATCGTGGCAAATGATCTGTTTAATCTACTGTTGGATTCGATTTGCTATTATATTGTTGAGAATTGTTTGCAGCCATGTTCACTAGGGATATTGATCTTTAATTCTCCTTTTTAGTGGTGTCTTTGGTTTGGGGATCAAGGTAATGCTGCCCTTATAGAATGAGTTCCAAAGTCTTCCTCGCATTTCTGTTTTCTGGAATAGCAGGAGAAGAATAGATATTAACTCTTCTTTAAGTGTTTGGTAGAATTCCCCTGTAAAGCCATCTTCCCCAGGCTTTTGTGTGCTGGGAGATTTTTGATTACTGATACAATTTCTTTCCTGGTTATTGGCCTGTTACGTTTTTCTATTTCTTCTGGTTTCAGTTTTGGTATTTATATGTTTCTAGAGATGTATCCATGTCTTCCAAATTGCCCAATTTCTTGCCATATAATTTTCCATAATATGCTCTTATAATTGTTTGTATTTCTGTAGTGTTTGTTCCTTATCTCTCATTAGTGATTTTATTTACTAGGGTCCTTTCTCTTTTCTTTTTGTTAAGTCTGGCTAGAGGATTATCAATTTTATTAATTTTTTCATAGAACCAGCTCCTGGTTTCATTGATCTGTTCTACTAGGTTGTTTTGTTTTTATGTCATTTATTTCTGCTCACATCTTTATTATTCCCTTCTTCTGCTGGCTTTAGGCTTCATTGGTGGTTCTTTTTCCAGTATCTTTAGGTTTAGGGTTGGGTTGTGTATTTGAGATTTTTCTTGCTTCCTGGTGTAGGCATGCATTGCTATATATGTCCCTTTTATGACCTCTTTTTCTGCTTCCCAAAGGTTTTGGATCATTGTGTTTTCATTTTTCATTGTTTCAATGCACTTTTTAACTTATTCTTTTATTTCTTGGTTGATGCATTCATTCTTTAGTAGGATGTTCTTTATCCTCCATGTATTTGTGGCCCATCCAAATTTTTTCATGAGACTGACTTCAAGTTTCATAACTTTCAATAGGCATGTATGATCGCAGTCTTTTTGTACTATTGAGCCTGATATGGGACCTAGTATGTAATCTATTAAGGGGAATGCCCTTGTGAACTTAAAAAGAACGTGTATTCTGCTGTTTTATAATGAAATGTTCTGAATATGTCTGGTAAGTCGATCTTCCCCACTGTGTCATTTAATGTCATTGTTTCCTTGATGATTTTCTACTTAGATGATCTGCCCATTCCTGTAAGTGGGGGTTAAAACCCCCTACTATTTTTAGTACCAATGAGTTCCTTTATGTTTGTCATTAACTGTTTTATACACTTGGGTGCTTCCAAATTTGAGGCATAAGTATTTGCATTTGTTAGATCTTCCTGTTGGATAGATCTCCTTATTATGATACAGTCACCTTCTTCATCTCTTTTTATAGTCTTTGTTTTAAAATCTAGTTTTCCTGGTAAAGTATGGCTATTCTAGCTTTCTTTAGTCATCCTTTTGTGTTCTAAATATTTCTCCATCCCCTCACTGTCAATCTGCAGGTATCTTTAGGTCTAAAATGAGTCTCTTCTAGGCAACATATGGATGTGTCTCTTTAAATCTATTCTGATACCTTATTTCTACTTTTTTGTTTTATTTAAATTCAAGTTAGTTAACATGTAATGTATTATTAATTGGGAGGTAAAATTTAGTGATTCATCAGTTGTATATAATGCCCAGGGCTCATTACATCAAGTGCCCTTCTTAATGTCCATCACCTATTTACTCCATCCCCCTGCCAACATCCCCTTCCCCAGGCAAACCTCAGTTTGTTATCAGTAGTTAAGAGTCTCTTATGGTCTGTCTCGCTTTCTGTTTTTATCTTATTTTATTTTTCCTTCCCTTCCCCTATGTTGGAATTAGAGTGTATTATGCTAAGCAAAGTAAGTCAGTCAGAGAAAGACAAATAAAGTATGATTTCACTCATGTGGAATTTAAGAAACAAAATATATCTTTTGATTTGTACATTTAGTCCATTTACATTGAGAGTAATTATTGATAGAAATTTTCTGCCATCTCATTCCTTTTTTTTTTTTTTTTGGTCATTGATTCTGGAGATTTTCTCTTTTCCTTTCTAGCCTTTGTTGCTTTTGGTTTTTCTCTTCCCCTCACAGTTCCTTTTAATATTCCTTTCAGGGCTAGTTTAGTGGTCATGAACTCCTTTAATTTTTGTCACTTTCAGTTCTGAATGATAGCCTTGCTAGATAAAGCATTCTTGCCTCCATATTTTTCCCATTCAGTAGAGTGAATACATCCTACTACTCTCTTCTGGCTTGTCAAGTTCTGTGGAGACATCTGCTGCTAACCTTATTTCTCTTCCCTTATAAGTTAGAGACTTCTTTTGTCCTGCTGCTTTTAGGATTTTTTTCTTTATCTCTATATTTTGCAAATTTAGCTGGTATGTGCTGGTGTTGGCCTGTTTTTGTTGATATTGTGGGGGTTCTATGTGTCCCCTGGATTTGAATGTCTGTTTTCTTCCCTTGATTATGGAACTTTTCAGGTAGAATTTGCTCAAATTGCACTTGGATGGGAGGGGGGTGGGAGGTTGGGTGAGCCTGCTGGTGGGAATTATGGAGGGCACATATTGTATAGAGCACTGGGTGTGGTGTATAAACAATGAATTCTGGAACACTGAAAATAATTTTTTTTAAAAAAGGCTACTTGAGGAAATCATAAGAAACATTGCGGTACATATGGCCCTTCTTCTCACTAAATCTGTATTTTTGGATGAACCATGATAGACTGTTGACTCTAAGAAACTGGGGGTTTTGAAGGGGAGAGGGTTGGAGGGATGTTGAGCCTGGCGGTAGGTATTAAGGAAGGCATGTATTTCATGGAGCTCTGGGTATGATGCATAAACAATGAATCTTGGAACACAAAAGATAAAATTAAAAAAATAAAATTATGTAATTAAAAAATCAAAAGGAAAATGCATTTGTAGTATGGTATGTAGTTATTGAAAGAAATTCACATGTAAGTGGCATTCTGCAGTTCAAACCTGTGTTGCTCAAGACTGAACTGTAAAGCAGTTCTACATAAATATTGGCTGAGGTCTTTTCTTGGTGGGGAGGTGTGTCGACAGTTCCCTGGCACTTCTGACCTCACCTGAAGGAGGACAGAATGGGCTCTGTTGCCAAAGAGAAAACAGGTTCTGCTAGTTGGAAATCTGAAAGGTTTCCATGAGGGAATATATGTACTTTGTTTTCTTCTTTTTGCTTCTGGAACTCCTATGATATAATGTTATTATGCTTTATGGAGTCACTGAAGTCTCTAAATTTACTTTTGTGATCCAGGACTTCACTTTTCCTCTTCTGTGAAGTTGCGTGATTTTCCATAATTTAGCTCTATACTGCTTATTCTTCCTTTGCTTCTTCCATCCTTGTGGTCATTACATTCAATCAGATTCAAAACGCAGGTATTTCATTTTTCATTTTGACATGATTAGTTTCTAGATCTTTTATTTCAGTGGTGAGGGACCTCTTGCTGTCTTTTAAGTTTTTCTCAAGCATAGCTAGTATCCTTAGTATGATTGCTTTAAATTCTGCATAAGGCTTATTACATCTGTTTTTATTAGATCCCTGGCTGTGACCCTTCCTTGTTATTTCTTTTAGGATGAATTCTTCCATCTTGGCATTTTGTTTAGGTCTCTGTGTTCTTCTGTATGTTTGCAAAGCCTATGACATTTACTATTCCTGAAAGTAATGGCTTTATGAAGAAGAGGTCATATGCTGTCCAGGGCCTGGCACTTCAGGAAGTGTCTCTGGTATCTGTTGTGTATACTCTGCTGCTGTGTTTTGGCTGCTCTTTCCCACAGCTCAGTCTTCTGCAGTTTCTCCTTGCCTGTATTGGGGAATATCTGGACCTTGGCCAGAGTATGGTGAGTTTTTACTTCGTGTGCTCTGGTTTGCTTGTTAAAAAAGACCCGATGCTATTTCCATTAGGGCTGAAGTTTTGCAGAACTCTATGGTCAGTAGATATGGTATGTGCAGGGGATTGTGCTGGTCTTTGGTGGGGAGGGTCCCACTGCTCTGGTTCTCAGGCACACTTGCCCAAGAAAAGCAGTACTAGCAGAGCTTGGGTGGGGGTGCTGTTTGGTGTAAGCAGTTTAGGCCACCAGTGTTGGCACTGTACTACTTACTGAAGTTAGTTTATGCTGAACAGCATGGGAGGGAAATGGCACCAGCCTTTTTCCTTGTCACCAGAGAGGGGAGTTCACACCGCTTCTGTCTAGGAAGCCCTCACACAAAAGCATACAGCCAACCCTTATGTGTCTCAGATGTCCCTCAAACCACTGTCTTCATACTGTTTGTGCCTGGGCCATCTGCCTGCCTGGCAGTCCAGTGCATCTTGTGCTCTATCCCAGGCAGGCCCGCTGAGTTTTAAAACTCCAAACTTTAAGGACCTGGCATGGCATGGTGCCCACTTGTTCTCTGTGACAGGGTCTTGTCTTGCTGGACCTACTGCAACATGACCCAGAGGGGCAATCGCATCAAAGCACAGGAGCATGGGTTTTGCACAGCAAAGCACAGCAAAGAAACAGTGTCCAGGTTAACAACCCTCAGTAAGTACCTCTTCACCTGTGCTGAAGGGTGGTGTTAGGAAATGATGCCCAGGCTCTATTCTCCATGAAGAGCCCATTTCATCTTACCCAGGTCACTCCAAGAAGGAGGAATCATCTCTCTGAGTGTCCCAGGGGATTCTCAGTTCATGCATTTTGCCCCCGGGCTATCTGCCCATCTTCTCCACAGGAGCACAGCAATGCCCCCAGGGCTCCACGCCAACCATACCACAGACCTTTACAACTCAAGTCTTTGAGCCCCACTGTTGTAAAAATTCACAGAAAGCAACCTCTTTCTTTGTTCCAGTCAATGGCTTTGGGAAAGTGTTTTCCTTGTGCAACCCCCTGTGTGCTCCTCTTTCCTTATCTCATTCTCTCTCTCTTCTTTCTTTCTCTCACCTTTCTCTGTGACAAGGGCTCCCTTCTCTCCACAGCACCCGTGATCCGTTTCTCCCCCAAACTGCAGCTCTGCTCCCCCACTTGCAAGATAATGCCCTCTTTTCTCCCTCTAGTTGTGTGCACTTTGTTCTGTCAATCCTTAGATAGGCCTTTTGGGTATTCACAATGATTTGCTATTAATCTAGTTGTGTTTCATGGTCAAAGAAAGCTTAGGGTCCTCCTACTACTCCACCATCTTAGCTGCCCACCACTTGTATCTGTTTTTGTTTTTGTGTTTTTTGTGTTTTTTTTTAAGATTTTATTTATTTATTTGACAGATAGAGATCACAAGTAGGCAGAGAGGCAGGCAGAGAGAGAGGAGGAAGCAGGCTCCCTGCCAAGCAGGGAGCCCATGCGGGGCTCAATCCCAGGACCCTGGGATCATGGCCCGAGCTGAAGGCAGAGGCTTTAATGCACTGAGCCACCCAGGTGCCCCTGGTATTTGTTTTTACCTAAGTACTAAGTGTAGTGATTCTTTGAGCACAGTCTAGGATAATGTTGTCAACAACATCTCAACGGGTATAACATGATGAAGACAAAATGTATTTATGTATTCTGAAAGAGGAACTATGAATTCTTTTAAATCTCCAAGTAAGAAAATCAGTATGTTCATAGGAAAGGGTGTTTATGTTATAATAGTATTACTTTAAAGGGGTGGTTAATCCACCTTCAGCATTAGTCCAGACAACTGGATGAACTTAACATTGTGATATCACCTCTACAGGTAAATATTCATTAAGAAACACATACATAATATCATAGTTTACTTTTTAAAAATTTGCAGAATAACTTGTCTAAAATGTGGGTTTTGCAGAGATATATATTTTAGGTCTTTCCCAACATGACACTGAATTGACAGAAATGATGTACATAGATGAAAAATTCTGTAATAGAAAAAAGAATGGAGACACACCAGTGAACAGAAGATTTTAGTGAATTTCTGAAAGGCATAAATTAGTCAAAAATTTAACAAAAGAGACATAGGGTAGTGGAATCTATAAAGAGACATGAACAAGAGAAGTCTACACAGGAAATCTGAGTTTCTGAGACCCCCAAATCCTATTCCACACACACCCAACCTAATGTAGGACCAGTCAGTATATACACCACACTCATATACTCATGGATTGATGTAAACTGTTTCATTTAAAGAAAAAACCAGTTGGGGAGACAGATATTTATGTTTATAAAAGAAATACACACCAGTTGTTTTTATTGCCAGTACAGTCTTTGGGTCATCATGTTACATGAGCAAGCAAAAATGTAGATAATTTAAGAAAAAATCAGCACAATGGGAATGTTATATAACATTAAGAATTAAACCACAGACCTATGCAATAACATGGATTCTCTAGTGAAAAGTAGTAACAATGTCTGGACTCTGCTGTATTCACTCCCTTTCCCTGGACTTGAAGGTATCGTTCAGAGAAACAAACACATAGCAGTTGAGCTGGTCTAATCTTGTGATCAGAAACTCCAGAAATACATATTAATATTTGTTTTAAATGCTTTCCTGTTTTGTATCTTTAAACAAACACCTAATTGAAGAGCTTCTCCCTGAGGTTGTGCTGTACTCTGTCCCTGGGGCTAATTCTCATGATAAGAAGAATAAGAATGATTCACTTTAGATGTATGATACTCATGATTGTCCTGAAAGAAGTTCAAGAAGGTGAACTGGTGTGTCGCACACACGTCAGGCCTAGTAATCATGCAAGACTCATTACAGTATGAGAATGAGTGATGCATGGGCACCTGGATGGCTCAGTGGGTTAAGCCTCTGCCTTCAGCTCAGGTCATGATCTCAAAGTCCTGGGATTGAGCCCCACATCAGGCTCTTTGCCCAGCAGGGAGCTTGCTTCCCCTTTCTCTCTGCCTGCCTCTCTGCTTACTTGTGATCTCTCTCTCTCTCTCTGTCAAATAAATAAATAAAATCTTTAAAAAAAAAGAGAGAGAGAGAATGAGTGATCCATTCTCACTTCATTTGAAATATTTGTGCTGTCAGTTTCATTTTCAATTTACATATGCTTTGTAAATAGTTATTTACTAACTCATGGGTTTCAGCCACTGTGCTAAACACCACAAAAGATTGGAAGAGTACTAGGGCTTCTAAAGTGTAATTTAAGGAAGTGTATAAGTTAAAAGTAAGTATTACACAAGAGCATTTGTGACCTAAAAAAATAAAGGAAATATACAATGACTCAAACAATACCTCTTTGAGGTAATCTGGAAATACATCAAGGAAGCTATAACATTTAAGATAGATCTTGAAGAAAGGACCCATTTCAATTATAATTTAAGGTGGGTGCAATTGAGAAAGGATTCTTTGCAGAAAGACAAAACAACAGTTTTGTACAACAAAACTGTGTACTTAAGAAGAAAGAGTCCAGAAGGATTTCAGTTAACTCATTTCAGCATAACACAGAATCCATTAGGAGTATTTTAGGAGACTTGAGAGTGAAATCAAGGTTTTGGGGGGATGAATCTCACGTAATGCCAGGGAGAACAAGTGTATATGTCCACAAACATACACAGATATTAAAGATGGGAATAAAAATGACTTTAGCACTGAAGTAATTAACACTAGGGCAATTATAACTGCAAAAATTGTTTAAAACTAGTCAACACAAGAGCATCAAAGTGACTCAGTCAGTTGGGTTTCTGACTCTTGATCTTACCTGAGATTTTGATCTCGGGGTCCTTAGATCAGTCCCTGTGTTGGATCCCACACTAGGTGTGGAGACTACTTTAAGACAACAACAACAACAGCAACAACTACAGCGGCATCTGGGTGGCTCATTTGGTTAAGCTCATTTGGTTCAGCAGTTGGCTCAGATCATCATCCTAGAGTCCTGGATTATAGCCCTACATTGGGCTCCCAGCTGGGTGGAGAGTCCACTTCTCCCTCTGCCCATCTCCTCCACTCCTGTGTGCTCTCTCTTCCTAAAATAAATAAATAAAATCTTTAAAATTTACTTATAACAGCAACAATTTACTAATCAACACATAGCAAATATATAATCCACCAGGGTTATATACAGTCTATATAGTATGTATGTAGGTATATTTATATATCATTCATTTTGTACATATACATATATGAGTAAAATATGCATATGCATATATACAGTTCTAGATACATATGTCATGTATAATAATCTTTTAGATATGACAATCCATAAAAAGTTGCTGAAGTGGGTTATTATTTAGTCAATGTTTTGGAAGTAAGAATATCAATAGGATGTAGAAGAAGTAACAAGATTACAGCAAATGGCAGAAATGAGCAGTCTTAGTGTGAAGACCTCAGTTATAACAGTAGAATGGTGTGGGTAATCAGTGGTGAGAGAGGAAGGGCAGAGGTGAACCTGAAATCTGATCACTCATTATACTTTTGGGTCTCTGTTCACTCAAATACAACCCTGACTCCAATGTGGAATGAATGCAATGTGAGTCTTTGGGGTACATAGCTGTATGATTGTCAGATATATCATATTCAAATTCTTTTTTAAAGAAATTACCCTATTTCAATGCTTAATGCATTTATGAAGCCACATTGAAACATGCAAGCATGTGAAATATTTTTTTTCCTTTTAAATTATTTTTAGGTCATGAATGTTTGATTAAAATTCCCTCTATTTTTGACTTCATATACATATATTTGTTTTGTAATCTCACCTTAAGTCATTTAAACATTAGGACAATTACAACTGCAAAAAATGAACACTAATCAACACCTAGCAAGAATGAAATCTGTACAATTTGTCATTCTAGTGAAATGAGAACAGATAATAATGTGAATTCTAAGAATTTCTCTTCAATATTTTCCTCAATGAATCTATGACTTCCTTATTTCTCAAACTGTAGATAAGTGGATTTAACAAGGGAATTATGATAGTGTAAAATAGAGAGTCCATCATATCTTGGTCTTCTGATTGTGTAGATATGGGGCGCACATACATGAAGACAAGAGCACCGTAGTATAAGGAGACAGATAAGAGATGGGCTCCACGGGTAGAGAAGGCTTTCTTTATGCCTTGTAGAGACTTCTTTTTTAAGATTGTAGAGAGAACTAGTATGTAGGAGACAAGAACTATCAGAATGGTGAACATCTGTATTGACCCAGCAAAAACAAATACTGTCAGATAATTGACAGAAGGGTCAGTGAAAGAAATCTTAAGTAATGGTATAATGTCACAGTAAAAGTGATGTACTATTATGGAATTGCAGAAGGTTAATCTGAATAAGAAAGAAATATGAATAATGGCATGACGTAGGCCACATAAAGTGACAAAACAAATGGATGCACAGTGTCTTGGACATAATCACTGGATAATGTAATGGTTTGCAAACGGCCAAATAGCAATCATATGCCATTGTTGCCAGCAGAAAGCATTCCACTGTTATACTTACTGCAAAGGAAAAAAATTGTATCATACATTCTGAAAGAGATATCATTTTGGTCTTGCCAAAAAAGTTGACCAGCATCTTGGGGGATACTGTGGATGATATCCAAGCATCCACAAATGCCAAACTCCCAAGAAATAAGTACATAGGGATGTGAAGTTGAGAGTCATCCCATATGAGAGCAATTAGGTCAGAACTTTAGGAACAAGGGGATTTGCCACTGCGGTTCATATGTGAGTCCTGTGAGAATCAAATCTGTCAGCAATGTTACATTTCCAAGTCCTTTTCTATGTTCCTTTTCCATATCCTCACTGACTGTTGCCTGAAATGAAATTTAGTAATTGGAAAAAAGTCACTCAATTTACAACAAGAAAATATAGAAAGGAGAGTTGAAATAAAATTATGCACATCAGAAAACCATCTCAAATTTGTTTATTGCCTCTCTATTGATTGGAATCTATTGTAAGGGCTTTGAATTTCAATTTTTAAAATGTGCAGCAATGAACAGAATTAGAAAAATGAAGGACATTGTAGTACATCCTAAATTTATGGGACAGGATCTGCGTAATTTGGAAATTTTATGTTTGGAATGTGGATGTAGGGTAAAGGGAAAAGGATCTTGAAGGGCCTCAGTAATAAAATGAGTTAAATGGCATGTGGAGGATCATGAACATTTTTCATCAGGGAATAAGCATGCACTGAAACTAAGAAAAAAGAGTAGTACTGGTGGATTCTTTCTAAAATGAATATATGGAGGTGTAGAAAATAGACTGCAGAGAATTTGAAATTAGGGTCAGGAATACTAGTAAAAAAGCTACTACTATTCAATGTTCTCAAACCAGAACCTATAGAAAAACGTCAAATCTATATTTTGCATAAAATGTCCTCCAGATCACACATTCTGGGGAAAGTTTTATGCAAAATATAGATTTGAGGTTTTACTGTAGACAATGATTTAGTGAGTCAATTATTAAGGCTAATAATCTGTATTCTCTTTGAACTCTAAGTGAACCAAACACATGTGACATGGCTAATCTGTGTGTGAAATGACATTGAGATTGGTGGGAAGATGAAGAGACAGAAGGAAAGTGTTCAGAAGATAGATGCAGTGCTTCTCTGACACATTACAGGGTTAGTCAGTGAAGAATGGAATCATCACTTGGCAACTGGGTAGATTCTCAACAAAATTTGATTGAGAACTCAGATGCAGGGGCCATTTTGTGGACATTAGTGCATGTGTACTTTGTAGTTTGAGTCTACTGCAAATCATGAATTGAAAATCATTGGGTAGACTGAAGGCATAGTTATGTACGACCTATTGGAGAATACATAAAGTGAAGAGAATGGTAAATAACTAAACTGAAAATGTATATTAAAGTGGAGTGAAGTTATATATCTCCTTTGGGTAGCCAAACTGATCCTCCTTTCTACCACTTAATTTTGATGCTAGCAAACTCTAACACCCATTGTGGGACCCAAGAGTGCTACGGTTGATTTTCCTATCCCCCTGACATCTAGAGTGAGGGGACATGATGTAGGTTTGGCAACTCTACATCACTCACACTAGAGTTGAAATTTGGAATGGGGGAGGAAAAGGGACAAGGACAAAAGATAATCTGAATTGTAAGGGCAGCCAAGGCACAATATGAAGGTTCCAGCAAATGCACGCTGCATCCACACCAGTGACTCTGTCCATGAGAACAGTGGCATTCTCACATAGCAGTGGTGACAACAGCCCCATGGAGTCAATGTTGGAAAATAATTTTTGCTATTGGCAGATGACCATGCTTGCTTCTGTTCCTGCCCATTTATTCTCAGAAGATTCCTTTAATTTCCCATCATTTCCATGTAAGATTCCATTCCAAAAAATAATTTCTTGTTGAAACCAATAGTTCTGACTGGCAGTGAATAAAGACAGGGAGAGACCAGGAAAGGATACTGAGCAGAATGATCAAGATAAATGTCATGAACACAAAGAGAGGAAGATAGTCAAAAAGGTCAAAGAAAATTATGGTATCAATCACTAAAATAAATGCTCTGGCAGGATAAGGAGTGAACAGGTGTGATTAAGCATGGAAACTAAGAGATGGCTTTAGTGAGAGCAATTTCTGTCCTGTGATGCAGTGGAGGCCAGAGCATAATGAGCAGTGAGTGGGAAACAACTGCACAACAGTGAGAAGGGAAGCAAGATTAAATATTCCAAGAATTTGGACAAGAGTTGTTATATGTCTACTGCGGGTAGGAAAAATAGAACATTTTTCCTTGATATTGCTTTATTAAAAATTTTCAAAAGAGAGAAATGGAGAGAAAGCCACAAAAAGAAGAAAGAAGACAGTATAAGAAGTTTGGGTGGGTGAAGATCACAAGATGCAAGAACAGAAATAGAGAATAATAGACTCATGGCTAGTAAGTGTGGGAAAGACAAGCAGAAAAGAAAGATTAAGAATCTATCAGGGGTGACTGTGTGGCTCAGTGGGTTAAGAGGCAGACTTTCGATTTCAGTTCAGGTCATGATCTCAGAGTCCTGGGATTAAGCCACACATTGGACTATGCACTCAGTGGGGCATCTGCTTGAGGATTCTCTCTCTCTCTCTCACTCTGTCCTTCTGCCTACTTGCACTCTTTCTCTCTCTTTCTAAAATAAAGAAATAAATCTTTAAAAGAAAAAAACGAATGTATCAGTAAAGGCCCAGGATTTAGGGATAAATGTTTATTTTAACCCTGGGTGCTGTTTAAGGTTGTCAACAATAGGAATCTTTTCCTTCCTTATTTTATTCAAATTTCCAAATTTATTTTTCCATGGAATATGTGTATGTAACAGATTTTCTGGTCAAATTTTACATCACAAACTTTGCTCAGAAATATATTAGCACTGCCTGAAAGGTTTTTCATATTTAAAAGTTGCTTTACATTTGCTATAACAGTTATTAGGACTGACTTTTTCTAGAAATCCTTATGGTTTTACTTGAGAACATCTTTTCTTTACCAGTGTTTTTGCAGAATAAAATTGAGGCAGAATGGAGTGGAATACAGGTGATATAAATAAGAAAGCTACTAATCTCACATGATAAAGGTATTTTTATTGGAAAAAAAACTCCTTTCTAGGCAATTCCAAATCACTATATAATGAAAAAATCTCAAATTCAGTTTGTGTGGGTACTTATTAAGGTATAAATGCTGGAAAGAGAAGTGAAGAAGCACCTACTGCCTATTTCCTGCTACATGTATATAAATAGTCAATGAAATGCTTGTCAGAAGTGGAAGATAGGATAGAGTTAATACACAATTGACCTGCCTTAAATGTCTGAATGAGAAAATGTGATCAGTTAAATGTAATGGAGCTTTTAATCAGAATAAGCAAAAAGATTACTGATGTAGGAAACATTATGAAATGCTATTTAAATGTAGTTTAAATTGTTTAACACTCTAGTTCATGAATACTTTTAAATTCCTTAGAGATATGTTAAGAAATAATAAAACACTGTTAAAGGGAGTAATTCAGTCTTACATCTATGTTACTTACTAGAGGAGAGTCATTAAGATTTAATATGTAAATTATTCAGTATTTGTTTTCCTTTACTCACCTGGTTTTTGGCTCTTGTAATCCCAATGTAAAATTATTATAAATGTAAGAGTATATCAAATCTATATATAAAGAATAATGAATTTTATAGTAATCATTTCTCTCTTACCCATATCTTATAAGAAATTGAGAAAATTTTTTTGAGGTGTTAGGTTTTCTAAAGGAGATAAGAAATACAGTAGCACTGAAACGACCATAACATGTGTAGTAACTTCTCGCACACTGATTCACTTTGGAGCTTCCTTTAACAAGCTCAGGAGAATGTTGTTTATACCAATTTGTTTCAAGCACAAGAGTCAACCTGTTGTACAACTGTGGGCTTTTTGTCAGAATAAGAAGGAACGAAGAACTAAAATACTCCCAATAGCACCTAAGGCTTCCCTTTAGGACAAAACCAAATTGTTCTTCTGTGCATTGTAAACCTGAACATGTGTGAAAAGTCCAGGTAACTCATAGGGCTTTATAGACTCTGAAATCATAAACATCAAGTCATCATAGATATTATATTTTATGCCCCCATTTTCCACTATTAATGACACCTCTGACATATTTATACAAATTTTAATATATAAATGTTGATGCTCTGAGTGCTTAGATTAGTATGATCACATCTGAGCCAATTGTACATGATTTTAATGAGGCCAAAGTTCTGCATTCCCTTCAGGGGAAACTCAAATACAGGTGTCCTTCTCATGCAAAATGCAGCTCATGTTCCAGAACTACACTGAACTTCATACTTTCATTTGTAAATAGGTGAGACATCTTACTTCACAGAGGTCAAGGGAAGATGAAAGGGAAAACAAAACAAAGGACCATAGTGAGAGATGCCATATATCAATGCTTCTCAAATATTAATGCCTGTGAATTTCCTAGGAATTTTCCTAAAGTGCAGATTCTCTTTTGATAGGTCAGGGAGGATGTCCAAAGTCTTCATTAACAATGTGATGACCTGGACATTTGCCACCTTTAGGGCCTTCCATCCTTGGAGGGCCTAGATGATCTCAGAGATAGATCATTGGAGAAACACTTAAAGAAAAGTGGTAAATGTAGCTGCCATCCAAAGAGAAGCAAGAGGAGCCAGATGGGATGAGAAAGACCAACATGGTTGGGCTCACATGGGGTCTGGAGGCTAGGTCATGCCCTTTGTTCTTGTTCCCACTTTTAAGGACAACTAGTGAGATATTTTGAACACGGTGGTAAGGTGTTCATATTTACCTTTCAACATGAAGAGAGATGTGACATAATGTTCAATCAGAAAATAATGACATTATATATGTCAAAAGAGTACAATGTACAAATAGCAACATTTTTTTTAAAGATTTTATTTATTTATTTGACAGACAGAGATCACAAGTAGGCAGAGAGGCAGGCAGAGAGAGAGGAAGAAGCAGGCTCCCTGCTGAGCAGAGAGCCCGATGCGGGGCTCAATCCCAGGACCCTGGGATCATGACCTGAGCCAAAAGCAGAGGCTTTAACCCACTGAGCCACCCAGGCACCCCCCAAATAGCAACATTTTGATTTGGTATCTAAGGAGGAGTAAAAGTGCTTAACCTCCACATGGGACTTGACAGCAGCTAGGGGGAAACAAAGGGCTTATATTTTGGTGGAGTCATTAATCATTTATTGTGTGCTTAGACTTTGTTTGTGACAGCCAAAGAAAATGGGTGAAATAAACTACATAGATAAAAGAGAAGCCCTGGGGCGCCTGGGTGGCTCAGTGGGTTAAGCCGCTGCCTTCGGCTCAGGTCATGATCTCAGGGTCCTGGTATCCAGTCCCGCATCAGGCTCTTTGCTCAGCAGGGAGCCTGCTTCCCTCTCTCTCTCTCTTTCTGCCTGCCTCTCTGTCTACTTGTGATCTCTCTCTGTCAAATAAATAAATAAAATCCTTAAAAAAAAAAAAAAGAGAAGCCCTGTCAAAACTCAGTAGGAGGGTGTGTAAGCAATATGTGTACTGGAAATTTCAACATAATCCAAACGTGAGTTAAAATTAATTCTTATCTTCAATTTTGCCTATTTATCTCTCACCTCATATTGTGGTCCATCTATGGGTACAAAAGTCTGTATTGTTGCTTCCAATATTAGTAGTCTTCTCAATTTTAGTTATTCTCTTAAAGATATTTATTTATTTATTTATTTGAGAGAGAGAGAGAGCACAGACGAAGCATGAGAGAGAGAAGCAGACACCCCACTGAGCAAGAGCTGGATGCAGGACTCAATCCCAGGACCCTGACATCATGACCTGAGCAGAAGGCAGATGCTTAACAAACTGAGCCACTCATGTGCCTCTCAATTTTAGTTATTTTAAATGGTGGGCCAGTGTATCTCACTATAGTCATGTGCATTTTCTCAATGATGAATTTTATTGAACATATTTTTGTGTCTCTGTTTAATATCTGCATATCTTGTTTACAAAAGTGTCTACTGAAATATTTTCTATTTCTAAATTGAATTATATATTTTTTATTTTTTAGCTTTGAGATTCTTCTTATATTCTGCTTATGAGGCTCTTATCAGATACATGATTTGCAAATATTTATTCAAGGACCTTGATCTTCTTTCCCTGCCATAAGCTATCACATTTATTCCTTATGAAGCAGCTACTGTAGACCTATTGGTAGACATTTGTATACCAGAAGTTGAGAAATATATTCAACAAAATTCAAGGCTCTTATATCTAGGTAAAATTTCTAGCAATCCAGCAATGGGTCATGGGGAGACATCTCTTCTAAGGTAAAGGATAAGTTGCTGCATCTGGCCCTCTTATAACCAAAAGAAAGCTAAAACACCTATTGGGAGCCTGTGGATTTGGATCCAATGTCATCTTCATTTGGGTGTATTATTCCAACCCACCTACCAAGTGTCCAGGAAAGCTATTAGTTTTAAGTGTGGCTATGAACAGGAGAAGGATTTACAAAGGTGTAAGCAGCTGTACAAGGTGCTCTACTCCTTGGGTCACATGATCCACCAAAACTAATGGTAGTTCAAGGCATAGTGGGAGATAAGGACACTTTTTGGGGACTTAGGCAGATCTCTGTAGGCAAATCACAGCACAGGCCCTTAGGTTTAGAGCTAAGCCATGCTATCACCACAGACAATTACTCTCCATTTGAAAACCAGAAGGATGGAACTAGAAAAAACTAGAACTGGAAGGATGGATTTGTCATTAACTGAAATGGGTAAGAGGGTGGTTTGAGGAGTAGCTTTGGCAAAGAAAATCAAAGTTCCTATTCATTTAGGTCTTTGTCTTCTCCTCCTTCCTAGTCTTCTTGAATATCTATTCTCATTCATTTTACTGCTCCAACTTTTCTTTTCCTTCCTTCTGCCCATGACTTTAAAGCCTACTGCTGAGAACTACTGACATTCATTGAGCATCAGTGAATCCTGTGTGTCACTCAAGGCCAAAGAGGTTGTTGTCCTCTGGGAACATCTTTCTATATCACTTTTTATTTCAGAGAATAATTACTGAAAGGATTTTTGTTAAAGATTTATAATTCAAACAAGCAGTCATTGATATTTGTGTTGCAGATTTATTTGATGTAGTCACAAAATGCATAAATTTCACACTAAATGAGCAGTTCATGGAGAAATTTGTTGATCTTAGAAACCATAATAGAGGGATTGATCTGCTTCAGACCTATGAGTACATTGATCTCAGCAGTACAGTTGGGGGAAAAAGGAAATAAATATGCTGGTTGTTGATCTCTGTTATTGACCCAGATGAGTCAGTACATTGCCTCAGCTTGGAATAAGTGGTATCACAGTAAACTCTGTTCTGTTGATAATATACTTTAAAGTTAGATAATAACTTACCAAATTGGAAATATGAAGTTGAGAGAAGCAGCGAACACATTGGATGAAGAATATAAACATCCCCAAAATATGTCATTACTGGGCCATTTTAAAGAGTAAATTTTTATTTTATTTTTAACGTACAAAGAAATTTTTCTTTCTGTTCTTGATAACAAGTAAATGCATCATGATCAGCAACCCCTGAATATTCTCTTCATATTCTTTTTTTCCCCCCTAATAGAACAGTGCACCTTTTAATAAGGTTTTTTCCCCTCCTCCCTTCCCTCAGTGGCATCCAGGAAAAATAGTCAATTGAAGTTTGTGCCCATGAATTATTAAGATCTTTCCAACTTCTCTGAGGTAAAGAGATTTTTGTGATGAAACTAATAGCTTTGTTTTTAATTAACATATAATGCATTATTTGTTTCAGGAGTACAGGTCTGTGAATCAATAGTGTTACATAAATCACAGCACTCACCATAGCACATACCTTCCCCAATATCCATAATCCAGCCACCCCATCCCTCTCCCATCAACATCCCCAGAAATCCTCACTTTGTTTCTTGAGTTTAAGAGTCTCATGATTTTTCTCCCTCCCCAGTCACATCTTATTTCATTTTTCCCCCTCTTCCCCCTAGGACCCCCTACCTTGCCTCTCAAATTCTGCACATCAGAAAGATCATATGATAATTGTCTTTCTCTGATTGACTTATTTGGCTTAGCATAATACCCTCTAGTTCCATCCAGGACGTTGCAAAAGGCAAGATTTTGTAGGGCTTTTTAATGACTGCATATTATTCCACTATATATATATATAGTGGAATAATATATATATAATATATATAGTGGTATATATATATATATATATATATATATATATATATATATACCACATCTTTATGCATTCATCTATTGATCTACATCTAGGTTCTTTCCATAGTTTGGCTATTGTGGACATTGCTGCTATTATCATTCCCATGCACGTGCCCCTTCAGTTCACTACATTTCAATCTTTAGGGTAAACAGCCAGTAGTGTGATTTGTGATTGCTGGGCAGTGGGGTAGCTCTATTTTCAACTTTTTCAGGACTCTTCACACTGTTTTCCAGAGTTGCTGCATCAGCTTGCATTGCCACCAACAGTGTAGAAAGGTTCCCCTTTCTCTGCATCCTTGCCAACATCTGTCATTTCTTGACTTGTTAATTTTAGCTATTCTGACTGGTGTGAGGTGGTATCTCATTGTGGTTTTGATTTGTATTTCCTTGATGCTGACCACTGTTGAGCACATTTTCATGTGTCTCTTGGCCATTTTGGATGTCTTCTTTGCCAAAATGTCTGTTCATGTTTTCTGCCCATTTCTTGATTGGATTATTTGTTCTTTGGGTGTTGAATTTGATAAGTCCTTTATAGATTTTGGATATTAGCCTTTTGTCTGATATGTCATTTGCAAATATCTTCCCCCATTCTGCCAGTTGTCCTTTGGTTTTGTTGACTGTTTCCTTTGCTGTGCAAAAGCTTTTGATCTTGATGAGGTCCCAATAGTTCATTTTTACCTTTTCTTCCCTTGCCTTTGGCAATGTTTCTAGGAAGAAGTTGTTGCAGCAGAGGTCGAAGAGGTTGCTGCCTGTGTTCTCAAGGATATTGATGGATTCCTGTCTCACATTGAGTCGTTCATCCATTTTTGAGTCTATTTTTGTGTGTGGTGTAAGGAAATGGTCCAGTTTCATAGTTCTGGATGTGGCTGTCCAATTTTCCCAACACCATTTGTTGAAGAGGCTTACTTTTTTCCATTGGATATTCCTTCTGGCTTTGTCAAAGATTAGTTGACCAGAGAGTTGAGGGTCCAATTCTGGGCTCTGCATTCTGTTCCATTGATCTATGTGTCTGTTTTTGTGCTAGTAGCATACTGTCTTGATGATTACAGCTTTGTAATAGAGCTTGAAGTCTGTAACTGTGATACCATCAACGTTGATTTTCTTTTCAACATTCCTCTGGCTATGTGGGGTCTTTTCTGGTTCCATATAAATTTTAGGATTATTTGTTCCATTTCTTTGGGGGGGAAAAGGTGGTATTTTGATAGGGATTGCATTATATGTGTAGACTGCTTTAGGTACCATAGTCCTTTTCACAACATGTGTCCTTGCAATCCATGAGCATGGAATGTTTTTCCATTTCTTTGTGTCTCGCTCAATTTCTTTCATGAGTAATTTATAGAACAAGAAAGGTCTCCAGTACACAACCTAACCCTACATTTGAAGGAGCTGGAAAAAGAACAGCAAAGAAAGCCCAAATCCTGAAGGACCTGGAGAAAGAACAGCAAAGAAAGCCTCAACCCAACAGCAAAGAAAGCCTCAACCTAAACCAGAAGTAATTAAGATCAGAGTAGAAATCAATGAAATAGAAATCAAAAGAATAATAGAACAAATCAACGAAACTAGGAGCTGGTTCTTTGAAGGAATTAAAAGATTGATAACCCCCTGGCCAGACTTATCAAAAAGAAAAGAGAAAGGACCCAAATAAATAAAGTCATCAATGAAAGAGGAGAGAGCACAACCAACGCCAAAGAAATATAAACAATTATAAGAGCATATTATGAACAACTATACACCAGAAAATTTGACAATCTGGAAGAAATGGATGCATACCTAGAGACATATAAACTACCAAAACTGAACCAGAAAGAAATAGAAAACCTGAACAGACCCATAACCAGGAAGGAGATGGAAGCAGTCAACCAAAATCTCCCAACAAACAAGAGACCAGGGCCAGACAGTTTCCCAAGGGAATTCTACCAAAGATTTAAAGAAGAATTAATAGCTATTATCCTGAGTCTGTTCCAAACAATAGAAATGGAAGGGAAACTTCCAAACTCATTTTATGAGGCCAGCATTACCTTGATCCCAAAACCAGACAAAGACCCTGCCAAAAAGGAGAATTACAGGCCAACATCCTTGAGGAACAATGATGTGAAAATTCTCTCCAAAACTCTATCCAATAGGATCCAACAGCACATTTAAAGGATTATTCACCACAATCAAGTGGAATTTACTCCTGGACTGCAAGTTTGGTTCAGCATCCACAAATCAGTGTGATATAATACATTAATAAAAGAAAGAACAAGAACCATATGATACTCTCAGTAGATGCTGAAAAATATTTGACAAAATACAGCATTCTTTCTTGATCAAAACTCTTCACAATGCAGGATAATGGGGTACCTACCTCAATTTCATCAAAGTCATCTTTGAAAACCCACAGCGAATATCATTCTCAATGGGGAAAAACTGAAAGTTTTTCCCCTAAGGTCAGGAACACAGCAGGACTGTCCACTATCACTACTGCTACTCTCAATAGTACTAGAAGTCCTAGCTCAGCAATTAGACAACAGAAAGAAATAAAAGGCATTTGAGTCAGCAAATAAGAAGTCGAACTCTCACTCTTTGCAGATGATGTAATACTTCAATGTGGAAAACTCAAAAACTACACTCCAAAATTACTAGAACTCATACAGGAATTCAGTAAAAAGTGTCAAGATATAAAATCAATGCACAGAAATCAGTTGCATTTCTATACACCAACAGGAAGATGGAAGAAAGAGAAATTAAGGAATCAATCCCATTTACAATTGCACCGAAAGCTATAGGATACCTAGGAATAAACTTAACTAAAGAGGCAAAGAATCTTTACTCAAATAGTAAATTTAGATCAATAATAAATTCCTGTATTTGAGATAAACATTTCAGTTACCTGAGTTCAGATAGGGATATCTAAAAAAAGTTGATTTCAAGCTCTATATGAGTCAAAGTTCAGGGCTATGAAAAATGATAATCCAGTCTTATGCAGTATAAACAAAAGTATAGATATCAAAATAATGAATATATTTATTAGGAGCATTCTGTTCTTTGATGGTCAGACTACCTAGGAAATATTGTTTTCATATTTGGACCTGATATACAGGCCACAGAGACTTTCTGGAGCTTATGCATAGAATGACCATGTCATGAGAAGAAGTATTGAATAAATATGGAAAATAGAGTTGACCCTTGAATAATGTAAGGGCTAGGAGCACTGTCTCTTTCACTTAGTCAAAAATCTATGTGTAGCTTTTGACCCCCTGAAAGCATAACTACTAACAGCCCACTGTTGATCAGAAGCCTTACCAATAACATAAAATGGTCAATTGAGACATATTTTGTATATTATAAGTATTATATGATGTATTCTTACATAAAGTAAGTTAGAGAAAAAAGAATGTTACTATGAAAATCATAAGGAATAGAATATACATTTACAGTACTGTTCTATTAAAAATCTGCATATATGTCAGCCTGTACACTTAAACCATGTTATTCAAGGTATTCAGTTTTGTATTGCAAATATATAGGAAGAAGTTTATTATTGACAGAGTTTGAAGGGAAACTGGAGAAAAGACTTGTGTAGTTCCAAAAAATAAAACAAGCTCTAGAAGGTTGAAATTGGTTTAGCGTTGATATTAAGACATTTCTAATAATTAAAATAATGTAAAAATGGGAGGGGTTGGTTTGTAAAGTCATCAGCTATCATCCCATGTTGTTGAGAAAATTATGGTAATTAAAGCTGCCATTTATTGAGTGCTGAGATCCTCTGTTTTATGCTTTATGTATATTCTTTCAATAAGTCTTTCACAATCACCATTCATTAACTTCTTATTCCTGTCTTGAGAACCTATAAGGATATAGATTTATTTGTATGTGGAGCCAGAAGGTTTTTGCTTCAAATGCTGGATCTACTGTTTACTGTGTTACCTTGTACAAATTATTTGTACTTCTTGCCTCAGTTCCTTCATTTATAAAATTTATAAATCCTTCATAGGGCTTTAGGGAGGATTAATACACAGAGCATGTGCAGAACAGTGCCTGACAGAGTGAGCCTTGGTAATTGTTTTAACTGTTAGTGTCCTTTTACTTCTATCGGATAGCATCTGTTTGAACAAAGTGCTTTAAATAAGAATCCCTGGGGTGCCTGGGTGGCTCAGTGGGTTAGAGCCTCTGCCTTCGTCTCAGATCATGATCTCAGGGTCCTGGGATCGAGCCCTGCATGGTGCTCTCTGCTCAGCAGGGAGCCTGCTTTCTCCTCTCTCTCTCTCTGCCTGCCTCTCTGCCTACATGTAATTTCTATCTGTCAAATACATGAATAAAATCTTTAAAAAAATAAAGAAGAATCCCCAATAATAACTTATTCCTTTCTCACTATTTTTTAAAAAAGATTCTAAAATTTATTTTAGAAAGAGAGAGAAGGAGAGAGATAGCATAAGCAGGGGGAGGGGCAGAGGGAGAAAGAGAGAGAATCCTTTTTTTTAATCAAACTTTTAATTTTTTATAAACATATAATGTATTTTTAGCCCCAGGGGTATAGGTCTGTGAATCGCCAGGTTTACACACTTCACAGCACTCACCATAGCACATACCTTCCCCAATGTCCATAACCCCACCACCCTCTCCCGACCCCCCTTCCCCCAGCAACCATCAGTTTGTTTTGTGAGATTGTCTCTTATGGTTTGTCTCCCTCCTGAGCCCATTTTCTTTCATTTATTCCTTTACTACCCCCTAAACCCCCCACATTGCATCTCCACTTCCTCATATCAGGGAGATCAATATGATAGTTGTCTTTCTCCGAATGACTTATTTCACTAAACATAATACGCTCTAGTTCCAACCACGTCATCACAAATGGCAAGATTTCATTTCTTTTGATGGCTGCATAGTATTCCAGTA
>NW_019154086.1:68267073-68336877 GCF_002288905.1 Enhydra lutris kenyoni | reverse complement strand
TGTGTGTGTGTGTGTGTGTGTGTGTGTGTGTGTGTGTGTGTGTGTGTGTATACCATCTCTTCTTTATCCATTCATCTGTTGGTGGACATCTAGATTCTTTCCATAATTTGCCTATTTTGGATATTGTTGCTATAAACATTCCGGTGCACATGCCCCTTCAGATTACTACGTTTGTATCTTTAGGGTAAATGGCCAGTAGAGCAATTGCTGGGTTGTAGGGTAGCTCTATTTTCAGCTTTTTGAGGAACCTCCATGCTGTTTTCCAGAGTGGTTGCAGCAGCTTGCATTCCCACCAACAGTGTAGGAGGGTTCCCCTTTCTCTGCATCCTCACCAGCATCTGTCATTTCCTGGCTTTTTAATTTTAGCCATTCTGACTGGTGTGAGGTGTATCTCATTGTGCTTTTGATTTGTATTTCCCTGATGGCGAGTGATGTGGAACACTTTTTCATATGTCTGTTGGCCATCTGGATGTCTTCTTTGCAGAAATGTCTGTTCATGTCCTCTGCCCATTTCTTGATTGGTTTATTTCTTCTTTAGGCATTAAATTTGCTAAGCTCTTTATAGATTTTGGATACTAGCCTTTTATCTGATATGTGGTTTGCAAGTATCTTCTCCCATTCTGTCAGTTGCCTTTTGGTTATGTTAACTGTTTCCTTTGCTGTGCAAAAGCTTTTGATCTTGATGAAATCCCAATAGTTCATTTTTGCCCTTGCTTCCCTTGCCTTTGGCGATGTTCCTAGGAAGAAGTTGCTGTGGCTGAGGTCAAAGAGGTTGCTGCTGTGTTCTCCTCAAGGATTTTGATGGATTCCTTTCTCACAATGAGGTCCTTCATCCATTTTGAGTCTATTTTTGTGGGTGATGTAAGGAGACGGTCCAATTTCATTTTCCTGCATGTGGCCGTCAAATTTTCCCAACACCATTTGCTGAAGAGGCTGTCTTTTTTCCATTGGATATTCTTTCCTGCTTTGTCGAAGATTAGTTGACCATAGAGTTGAGGGTCTATTTCTGGGCTCTCTATTCTGTTCCAATGATCTATGTGTCTGTTTTTGTGCCAGTACCATACTGTCTTAATGATGACAGCTTTGTAATAGAGCTTGAAGTCCAGAATTGTGATGCCACCAATTTTGGCTTTCTTTTTCAATATCCCTTTGGCTATTCGAGGTCTTTTCTGGTTCCATATAAATTTTAGGATGATTTGTTCCATTTCTTTGAAAAAAAAAATGGATGGTACTTTGATAGGGATTACATTAAATGTCTAGATTGCTTTAGGTAGCATAGACATTTTCACAATATTTGTTCTTCCAATCCAGGAGCATGGAATATTTTTTCCATTTCTTTGTGTCTTCCTCAATTTCTTTCATGAGTACTTTATAGTTTTCTGAGTATAGATTCTTTGCCTCTTTGGTTAGGTTTATTCCTAGGTATCTTATGGTTTTGAGTGCATTTATAAATAGGATTGAGTCCTTAATTTCTCTTTCTTCTGTCTTGGTGTAGAGAAATGCAACTGATTTCTGTGCATTGATTTTACATCTTGATACTTTACTGAATTCCTGTATAAGTTCTAGAAGTTTTGGAGTGGGGTCTTTTGGGTTTTCCACGTATAGAATCATATCATCTGCAAAGAGTGATAGTTTGACTTCTTCTTTCCGATTTGGATGCCTTCAATTTCTTTTTGTTGTCTGATTGCTGAGGTTAGGACTTCTAGTACTATGTTGAACAGCAGTGGTGATAATGGATATCTTTTCATGTTCCTGACCTTAGCAGAAAAGCTTTCAGTTTTTCTCCATTGAGAATATTTGCAGTGGGTTTTTCATAGATGGCTTTGATAATATTGAGGTATGTGTCCTCTATCCCTACACATTAAAGAGTTTTGATCAGGAAGGGATGCTGTACTTTGTCAAATGCTTTTTCAGCATCTGTTGAGAGTATCATATGGTTCTTGTTCTTTCTTTTATTTATTTTTTAAAGATTTTATTTATTTATTTGACAGATGTAGATCACATGTAGGCAGAGAAGCAGGCAGAGAGAGAGGAGGAAGCAGGCTCCCTGCTGAACAGAAAGCCCGACATGGGGCTTGATCCCAGGACTCTGGGATCACGACCTGAGCTGAAGGCAGAGGCTTTAACCCAGTGAGCCACCCAGGCACCCCCTCTTCTTTCTTTTATTAATGTATTGTATCACATTGATTAAGAGAGAGACTCTTAAGCAGGCTCCCTGCTGAGCATGGAACCCAGCACAGGACTCTTTCTCAGGACCCTGAGATCACCACCTGAGCAGAAACCAAGAGTGAGATGCTCAATGAACTGCACCATCAAGGGGCCCTTCCTTTCCCACTTTTTGAGAAAAAAATCTAATTAGTCCATGAAACTGTCATTGTGAAAAAACTGTCTGAAATTGTGGTAATATATCTTTTTTCCCCATTTTTCAAAATCAGATGTTTGACCCTTTTCAAAATCAGATCTTCAGCCTTGCCAGTTCCTTTCACCTTTTTTGTCTAGATTTGATGTGCTTTGGAGCTGTGGTTGAATTTTGTGCTTGCATTTGCCAGAGTTTTTATACCACCATTGCCACAGGCATTCTCCATCTCCTTGCAGGTAGTCTTGTCATTATACATAACTTTTATCTTCTTCCTGTTTCTGTAGAGACAAAGAATCATAATTCTATTTTTAAATTTTTTATTTCTTTTCAGCGTAACAGTATTCATTGTTTTTGTACCACACCCAGTGCTCCATGCAATCCGTGCCCTCCCTAATACCCACCACCTGGTTCCCCCAATCTCTCACGCCCCACCCCTTCAAAACCCTCAGATTGTTTTTCAGAGTTCATAGTGTCTCATGGTTCACCTCCCCTTTCAATTTCCCTCAACTCCCTTCTCCTCTCCATCTCCCCTTGTCCTCCATGTTATTTGTTATAATTCTTAAACAATCACATATTGTTGCCCTGTCATGTTGCCTGAAATCTCTTACTATGCTCTAACCTAGTTATGTTTTGTTTTCCTCCAAGGTCTGTGTACACTGGGCTCACTGAGTTGTTATGTTGCTAGAACTGAGCTACTCCACCAGAAGTTAAAGCTGCCTGAGAACGTGTCTGGTGAATCTAGATGGTTCTTCTGCCTGGCTTGTGTCTCAGTTCCCTTACAGTTCATGGCTTCTGCTCTCTTCATCTGGGTTGCTCATACCAACAGGAAAGAGTAAACCTTAATGAAAGCATATCGTGTGGAATGGGTGGGAAGCTGCCTGCTTTGCAATTGCCATTTTTGTTATTTCTCAATATTAATATTTCCCCTTGTCTCCCCCCCAATGTTTTCAATTTACTTTTTTTCTTTGTGGATATTCCATTTTATCCTGAAAATCCATTCTATTTATTCACAGACATTTGTTTCTTAATACCACTAAAACTTATATGGATTATTCTGAATGAGTCCATCTTTTAAACAAACTAATCTGGGTTTAGAGTCCAGACAGCAAGAAATGGGTAGGCACTTGCCACACATTTGTGAAAGAAAACTGATAGTGGGAAATTGATCCAAAATCATCTACTGAAGTCTGTTAAACTTTTCAATAAATAACTGTTGAACTAGAAACTCTTTAGTGTCTCTGAGAAACCTCTCATTGTTGTCAGAACCTTCGGTCACTTTGCCATTGTAGATAGCCAGTCAGCCAGAGCATTACTGCTCTTTTCAAAGACTTAAGTGATATAAAATAAGGAGATTATCTAAGATCCTTTTCCCCAAATATGGGCATACAGCTTTATTCAAGGTGAAGTATGGCAGCTGTCTAACCAAACTGTGTCTGTCTACAAGAATGGAAGCAAAAAATACAGTGTTTACTTGAAATTTTAACTTTGTAAACTGTAAGAATTCCAATTCAGCCAGACAAGAGGATTAATCCTATTTTAATTTACTTTTTTTAAAGCTTTCCTTAATGTCAGTAGGATTTTCAGTACAACCAAACCATTTTGGATTTTTGCTCCTTGCCTCCTCATACATCAGGCTTATTAAAAGTGCTTTCTTTCTAACACTACTGTGGGGTCACGGAGTAAAATTTTCCAACTCCTATCTTATTTATTCTAGCTCAGTACCATGAAGAAGTTTCCTCCATAATGACGTTCTGGAGCTTAGAAAAGCTACCACAAGACCTAAAGCTTTGGGTGCTCATTGATTTACAACTAAGGTTTTTATTTCTTGATGTGAAATAAAGTGCCTTCCTTGTCTAAATCCCTTCCTGGTGTGTATCAACATTATTTAACATTTTCTAATTCAGTCATTTTTAATAAATATGTCTATAAACATTGAATTTTAAAAAATCTTATTTATTTATTCCATTACTGTAGACTTGACAGATTTTTAAAAATGTAACTTAGTAACTTATTATAATATCCTAAATCTGTCCTTTTTAAAATAAATTTAAAAAAATGAGAAGAAACTCAATTGTGTGTTGCGTCTGAGTTTATTTAAATGTCAATATTTTAGGATAAAAAAGTACAGGATTCTGAACGAGTATCTCTGTGGTTCTTCAGAAAATGTGTTGTTTCTGGCATCTCTGTTTTATGTTCCAAAAACTATGGAAACTCCTTGCCCCATTAGGAAATAAGAGCCTCTTTATCCATTATGTTTCAGAGTTTTAAAAACATGTTTTCAGAGTAGTTTTGTGACCCTTTGTGTCCTATTTAACGTGGCTAGATTTTTAAAAGGTCATATAAAGGCTGTGGGTATTTGTGTTCTATAGCACAGAAATAATCAAGTCTGCTTCTGACTTACAGTTGAGTCAGTACTACTCTGCAGCTGATTATTACCTATGCAGTTGCTGCTTACTCACTTTTCTACCTCTTCCTCACTCTTCAAGTATCATGCTTTCATCACCTTCCGTAGAAGGCAGAAAACCTAAACAAAGATGAAAAGCACTTGGACATGGGGTTTTAAAATTATTGACTAATATGGCATTTTTGTATTAGGAAGTTGTTTATTTAGGACAATGTCCCTGCCTCTTGTCAGCCCAAAGCTGTCTGTGAATGTCAGTCCAACATCAGCTTTTAATATGCACTGTGGAAGTCAGGCACTATTGGACCTTGTGAGTTACAGCCTTATTGGAAGCATCCTGAAGCATGGAATGCCGGCACCATAAGCCCTGGTGTTGAATATATGTTGTTGTTGGTATTTCAAGCACATTTCACAATAGTTGAAGTCATCCTCTCTTGCGAAGACTTTATTTGTTACAACACATGGGTTGGGTTGTTTCGTTTGATGTGAAATTTAGTTTTCCAGCTGTCTCTTGTTTCTAATTAGGTAGAACCATATGAAATTGATGATATTTGACTATTTTTTATTAAAACAAATAGTAGAAAATCAGTTTCAAATCAAGTTTTGTTAATCTTTTTTTCACCTAATCATTGATAGTAACCCCCAAAGTTCAAACATAATTTCCAGATTTTTCTAAGTATGAATTTTATGGTAATTTAAGAAACATGTTTGAAAATCTTAATTTTATGGTTCCTAATATTATTAAATAATGTGAATAAATATTTTTATATCCTTTTAGGAAAAGATTCATTTCTTTTTTTTTTTAATTTTTTTATTATGTTCAGTTAGCCAGCATGTAGTACATCATAAGTTATTGTTGTAGTGTTCAATGATTCATTAGTCATGTATAGCAACCGCCAAAGTGTCCCTCAAAGAAATGACTTTATTGGCAAAAGATGATTAGGAGGAGATTGGTGGAAACATTGCTGAAACATCCTGCTGGTTTTCCTGGAAAAATGCAGGAGAAAATAGGGAGGAACTTGCCTCAAGTTAGAAAGACCCTCAAACATTATCCTCACAAACCATGCTTCAAAGGGGCCCAAATTTAATTGCTTATGAAAGTAGAATAACTTATTCCCCAAGGCATTTAAGAGAGAGTGATAGAGTGCTCATGCTATTGCTAGGAGTTAATGGGACCTAACAGCTGGTTGTGGTCAAAGAAAGATAGAAGAGGACCTATGATAAAACCATGGTCATCCAACGTGACTGTGTGCACACTGCATCCTCTGAAGAACAACATGAGAGTCTCTACACTGCCGAGAAATGGACTTCTCTCTATCTTTCTATCTCTCTCTCTCTCTTTTCTCTCTCTCTCTCTCTCTCTCTCTCTCACACACACACACACACACACACACACACACAAAATATCCACCCAATTCCTAAACAAATAAACAGAGATATAACAAGACCCAAGGATGAATGAGTATCCAGAGTTCTACAATGTATTATCTTAAATGCCAAATTCTCAACAACAACAAAAAAGTCGTGAGATAGGGAAAAAGTGTTACTATACACCACAAAATTAGCAGAGAACACAAACTGCCTGTTAAACTAATAATATATTGGATTTAACAGAAAAAAAAAAACCTTAAAAATAATCATGATAATGTGTTCATAGAACTAAAGGAAACCAGGATTAAATAAAAGAAAGGAAGGTATGAATATAATGTTATGTGAAATAGACTATCAATGTAGAGAACCTATAAAGAAACAATGAAGTGGAATTTCTGTAACTGAAAAGTACAACTGAAATTTAAAAAGTCACTGTGGAAGCTCAACTGTAGATTTAAATTGATAGCAGGAAGATTGGTGAATTTGAAGTTATATCAACAGAGAGTATGCAATCCAAAGGATGAAGGAGAAAAAGAATGAGAAGAAATGCACAGACCCACAGAGAAATAAAGCCAGCAGTAAGTGCATCAGCATGGGCTTTTGGGAGTACCAGAAAAACACATTTCTGATAAAAGACTTGTATAAGAAGATCCAAGTTGTTTGTTGTTTGTTGATAAATGATGAACAGGAAGCACAGAAACAATCCAATAAAAATTGGACAAAAGGCTTGAACAAGCATTTTACCAAAGAAGAAATACCGATGGTAAATAAGCATATGAAAATCTGCTCCACATTATTTGCTATAGGGAATTACAAATTAAAACAATAATGGCATAACATAAAAGAAATCTAAAAAAATTTTAAAAAGTACCAGTTGTTGGCAAGAATATGGAATGATAGGGGCGCACACACATACCTTCCTTCTGCCAGCTGACAGGACCCAGAAGCAATGACATTGTAGAAACAATTAGCATACCTATGGCCCAGATTTTGTTTCTTAATACCATTTTCCAGTTAAAGGAATTAAGTCTACTTGGAAAAATAGCTGATGTGGTGACTAGGATAGGGTAAGGTAGGTTAGAAAAAAATATGCAGGATGAGCCTGGAACATCTTGCAATGCCAGAAAATAGAAAAAAGAAGAAAGAAGGAAGAAGGAAGGAAGGAAGGAAGGAAGGAAGGAAGGAAGGAAGGAAGGAAGGAGAGAGAGAGAGAGAAGAGAAAGAAAGAAAGAAAGGAAAGGAAAGAGAGAGAAAGAAAGGAAAAAAAGAGAGAGAGAGGGAGAGAGGGAGGGAGGGAGGAAGAAAAACAATCAAAGCTAAAGAACAAACAAACACAAAACTTCCCTGCATACACAGTGATGGATGTATGCCAAAGGGACACAGGAACCCATGGAAACAGCTCCCTGTGGCCAAAGCTAGAATGATTTGAGCACCAGAATTAATGGAGTAGTATTTAATTTTATCGAAGTATAAAATAAATATCCATGATTCTATACTGATGTAAATGGAGGATTGAATGTATAAATAAGTGAGGTGAATAGATACATCTTCCATGCAGAAGAATTCCAGATTATATAGATACTTTGCCCCACGGAGGTGATCCATTTCTCTCTTCTCTGTAAGTGTGGGCTGTGGATAGTGACTTCTTCCTTACACAACACAGTAAGAGAAAGTGGAGAAAGAGCAGTTCCACCATGGAGAAACCTGGCAAACTCTACCTCAACCAGGTGGTCAAGTTCAACATCAAAAGAGTTACAAGTGATGAGGACAGTATTTGCCACCAGTAGGATGTAAAGAAAATGGTGATTCACCTCTGTGGCTTTTCTCCTAAAAAGCTATCCCCCCAGTCTAATCATGAGAAAACATCAGAAGAATCCCAGTTCACGGACATTCTACAAAATGCCTGATTAGTACTTCTCAAAACTTACCAAGGACATAAAAAACAAGGAATGTCTGGGGCACCTGGGTGGCTCAGAGGGTTAAAGCCTCTGCCTTCGGCTCAAGTCATGATCCCCGGGTCCTGGGATTGAGCCCCGCATTGGCTCTCTCCTTGGTGGGGAGCCTGCTTCCTCCTCTCTCTCTCTCTGCCTGCCTCTCTGCCTACTTGTGATCTCTCTCTGTTGAACGAATAAATAAAATCTTTAGAAAAAAAAAAAAACAAGGAATGTCTGAAAAACTATCACAGACACCCGATGACTAAAGGGACGTGATGACCAAATATAAAGTGATATGCTGAATGGGATTCTGGATGCAAGGACAATAGATTAAACTATGGAAATCTGCATCAGGTATGAATTTCACTTCATCATAATGTATCAATATTGGCTCATTAATTATAACAAAAGCACTGTACACCATACACAAAGATAAACTCAAAATGGATAAAAGACCTCAACATGAAACAGGAATCCATCAGAATCCTAGAGGAGAACATAGGCAGTAATCTCTTCGATATCAGCCATAGCAACTTCTTTCAAGATATATCTCCAAAGGCAAAGGAAACAAAAGCCAAAATAAACTTTTGGGACTTCATCAAAATCAAAAGCTTCTGCACAACAAAGGAAACAGTCAAGAAAACAAAGAGGCAACCCACGGAATGGGAGAAGATATTTGCAAATGACAGTACAGACAAAAGGTTGATATCCAGGATCTATAAAGAACTCCTCAAACTCAACACACACAAAACAGATAATCATATCAAAAAATGGGCAGAAGATATGAACAGACACTTCTCCAATGAAGACATACAAATGACTATCAGACATGAAAAAATGTTCATCATCACCAGCCATCAGGGAGATTCAAATTAAAACATTGAGATATCACCTTACACCAGTTAGAATGGACAAAATTAGCAAGACAGGAAACAACATGTGTTGTAGGGGATGTGGAGAAAGGGGAACCCTCTTCCACTGTTGGTGGGAATGCAAGTTGGTGCAGCCTCTTTGGAGAACAGTGTGGAGATTCCTCAAGAAATTAAAGATAGAACTTCCCTATTACCCTGCAATTACACTACTGGGTATTTACCCCAAGGATACAGATGTAGTGAAAAGAAGGGTCATCTGTACCCCACTGTTCATAGCAGCAATGGCCACGGTTGCCAAACTGTGGAAAGAACCAAGATGCCCTTCAATGGACGAATGGATAAGGAAGATGTGGTCTATATACACTATGGAGTATTATGCCTCCATCAGAAAGGATGAATACCCAACTTTTGTAGCAACATGGGTGGGACTGGAAGAGATTATGCTGAGTGAAATAAGTCAGGCAGAGAGAGTCAATTATCATATGGTTTCACTTATTTGTGGAGCATAACAAATAGCATGGAAGACATGGGGAGTTAGGAGAAGGCATTTAGGGGAAATTGGAAGGGGAGGTGAACAACGAGAGACTATGGACTCTGAAAAACAATCTGAAGGGTTTGAAGAGGTGGGGGGGTGGGAGGTTGGGGGAACCAGGTAGTGGGTATTAGAGAGGGCACAGACTGCATGGAGCACTGGTGTGGTACAAAAACAATGAATACTGTTATGCTGAAAATAAAAAAAAAAAAGCACCATACTAATGCAGGATATTAATGACATGAGAAAACGGATGTGTCATATAAGGGAATTCTCTATACTATCTTTATTATTTTTTATAAATCAAAATTGTTTGAAGACCTTTAAAAAATGCATTAAAATCTTTGAGGTAAAGTTTTTGTTTCTCAGAATGAACCCAGAGAACACTTGGGGAAAAATAATCATCAGTCTTCTGCTTCCAATGATAATAATTGATTCAAAAAATTAAAGTCATCTGATGCTAAAACTGTTGATGAAAAATTATTAGGGAACAATAGAAATTCACATGAATTTGTGAACAATAGACAATTATGAACAATAGAAATTCACATGAATCTTCATATGAAGAAATTCACATGACCTTAATATATCACCCTAAAGGTTGATTTTAATAGCAAGGAAATAAGTTATCTTTATCATAGAGTTGAGGGTACCACCTTAATGAAGTAATCAGTGAACAGCATCAGTTAGCAAGACAAGTTAATGTGATAGGCCTCATGATGGGAGAAGAAAACAGTACACTCATGATTGCCGAATTATTTAATTTTATCTAATCATGAGGATATATCACAAAAATAGAGATGGTGGGATACTTTAAATGATGTCTGACACAAATATTTAAAAATTTTTAAATGTCATGAAAGGAAATAAAAAGCAAGAAGTTTATTCTACATTACAGGAGATTACAGAATGATAATAAAGCAAATAATGGCCCTTAATTGAATTCTTGATGAAAAAATAAATTGCTAGGAAGGACAATTTTGGGAAAATTGGGAACAATTTTTTTTTATTAAATTTTATTTTTTATAAACATATAATATATTTTTATCCCCAGGGGTACAGGTCTGTGAATCGCCAGGTTTACACACTTCACAGCACTCACCATAGCACATACCCTCCCCAATGTCCATAACCCCACCCCCCCATCCCCCTCCCCCCATTAACCCTCAGTTTGTTTTGTGAGATTAAGAGTCACTTATGGTTTGTCTCCCTCCCAATCCCATCTTGTTTCATTTACTCTTCTCCTACCCCCTTAACCCACCATGTTGCATCTCCTCTCCCTCATATCAGGGAGATCATATGATAGTTGTCTTTCTCCGACTGACTTATTTCGCTAAGCATGATACCCTCTAGTTCCATCCACGTCGTCGCAAATGGCAAGATTTCATTTCTTTTGATGGCTGCATAGTATTCCATTGTGTATATATACCACATCTTCTTTATCCATTCGTCTGTTGATGGACATCTAGGTTCTTTCCATAGTTTGGCTATTGTAGACATTGCTGCTATAAACATTCGGGTGCACGTGCCCCTTCGGATCACTACGTTTGTATCTTTAGGGTAAATACCCAGCAGTGCAATTGCTGGGTCATAGGGTAGTTCTATTTTCAACATTTTGAGGAACCTCCATGCTGTTTTCCAGAGTGGTTGCACCAGCTTGCATTCCCACCAACAGTGTAGGAGGGTTCCCCTTTCTCCGCATCCTCACCAGCATCTGTCATTTCCTGACTTGTTAATTTTAGCCATTCTGACTGGTGTGAGGTGGTATCTCATTGTGGTTTTGATTTGTATTTCCCTGATGCCGAGTGATATGGAGCACTTTTTCATGTGTCTGTTGGCCATCTGGATGTCTTCTTTGCAGAAATGTCTGTTCATGTCCTCTGCCCATTTCTTGATTGGATTATTTGTTCTTTGGGTGTTGAGTTTGCTAAGTTCTTTATAGATTTTGGACACTAGCCCTTTATCCGATATGTCATTTGCAAATATCTTCTCCCATTCTGTCAGTTGTCTTTTGGTTTTGTTAACTGTTTCCTTTGCTGTGCAAAAGCTTTTGATCTTGATGAAATCCCAATAGTTCATTTTTGCCCTTGCTTCCCTTGCCTTTGGCAATGTTCCTAGGAAGATGTTGCTGCGGCTGAGGTCGAAGAGGTTGCTGCCTGTGTTCTCCTCAAGGATTTTGATGGATTCCTTTCTCACATTGAGATCCTTCATCCATTTTGAGTCTATTTTCGTGTGTGGTGTAAGGAAATGATCCAATTTCATTTTTCTGCATGTGGCTGTCCAATTTTCCCAACACCATTTGTTGAAGAGGCTGTCTTTTTTCCATTGGATATTCTTTCCTGCTTTGTCGAAGATTAGTTGACCATAGAGTTGAGGGTCTATTTCTGGGCTCTCTATTCTGTTCCATTGATCTATGTGTCTGTTTTTGTGCCAGTCTTGATGATGACAGCTTTGTAATAGAGCTTGAAGTCCGGAATTGTGATGCCACCAACTTTGGCTTTCTTTTTCAATATTGCTTTGGCTATTCGAGGTCTTTTCTGGTTCCATATAAATTTTAGGATTATTTGTTCCATTTCTTTGAAAAAAATGGATGGTACTTTGATAGGAATTGCATTAAATGTGTAGATTGCTTTAGGTAGCATAGACATTTTCACAATATTTATTCTTCCAATCCAGGAGCATGGAACACTTTTCCATTTCTTTGTGTCTTCCTCAATTTCTTTCATGAGTACTTTATAGTTTTCTGTGTATAGATTCTTAGTCTCTTTGGTTAGATTTATTCCTAGGTATCTTATAGTTTTGGGTGCAATTGTAAATGGGATTGACTCCTTAATTTCTCTTTCTTCTGTCTTGTTGTTGGTGTAGAGAAATGCAACTGATTTCTGGGCATTGATTTTATATCCTGACACTTTACTGAATTCCTGTACAAGTTCTAGCAGTTTTGGAGTGGAGTCTTTTGGGTTTTCCACATATAGTATCATATCATCTGCGAAGAGTGATAGTTTGACTAATATGAACATCATATTAGATGATGCTAAATTTCTTGGGGATAATAATGACATGATGGGGTGCCTGGATGGCTGATTCAGTTAAGTTTCTGCCTTCATCTCAGGTCATCATCCTCTGGAGTCCTGGAATCAAACCCCAAGCACCTAGGGCTTCTGCTTCTCCTCCTCCCACTCATGATCCCTCTCTCTCTCTCTCTCTCTCACACATAAATAAACAAAATCCTTTAAAAAAATGATATAGCAATGTAGGAATTGTCTTTGTTCTTTTGAGATTTATGTTGAGAAATTTATGGATAAACTGTCATAATCTTATATATATACCTATAGACATAAATTCATGTATTAAATATATATATACACATTTGCAGATGTGTTTTAGGCAAATGTGGTGTAAGGTTAACAATTAATCATCTTGATTTAAAAAAAATTCATGGACATTCTCTCAAGTTTTCTGTAGGTTTGAAATTTTTAAGAATAAATCTAGAGGAAAATGTCATTGATTCACATTTTTCTGGATCCTCTGTCCCATTCCTCTGCCCACCTTACACATTAGTTTCTTGTAAGTTTTCCTCTCCTGCTACTTTCACTTCTCTATGTTGTATATAACAATACTTAGTGGTTAAGAACATGGATTTTGGATTTGAGCTCTACATTTGATTCCTGAGCTCACCTTAATATTTCTGTGAACAAATTATGAAACCCCTTTTGTCTCCCATTTTTTCAGTGGGCTTGTAGAAAATTAAAATATAGAAATAAAAGTAAAAAATTCAACAGATATGTTGAGTAGTTAAATGGATACTGATGAAAGTTATTTGCAAGTTAAAAGGATGTGTGTGAATTAAAATAAAGCAAAAATGACATGAGGCAAGAGACATGAATGTATCTGCTAATATTTATTCAATTGTAATAAAAGCATTACTTCCAAACAAGTTTAATAGTAAGAAGATCTACTGGATTTTTGAAATGAGAAGGGATGGTTAATTCCAGAGACCCTGGGTCTGCTTCTCTATGATTCCCTCAGTTATGCCCTCATTAATGTGTTGACTTCATCTCCAGGCTGGTTTCTCTTTTGGTGGCAAAATGGTTGTAGACTGTGCCAGATTTCATATCCACAAAACATGGCATTCAGAGGAAGAAAGCCTACCTTTTTTGGTGAATCTCTTTTAAAATAAAGGAAACATATAACCCAGAAATTTTCACAAAATTACCTCTTTTGACTCACTGGGCCCAAGTAAGCCATGGACTCTTCCCTTAACAGACCTCTAGGCTTCAGTGTTGGTAAGGGTTGGAAGCAGGTGGCGCAGAAATACATAAACAAAATTTGTGGTACCCCTTGAAAAGGGAAAGGGACCAATGCATGTGAATCTGACAACCAAAAGTATCTCCTAAAATAGACAGTGGATACAAAGGAACACATTATTTGAACTCAGGTATCTGGATTCCTTTACACTTTTAAAAAATGTGTTTAAGACCCTGTAAAGCTTTGTGTTTGTGGGTTATAGCTAAAAGTATTTACAATATTAGAAATTAAAACCAAGAAATTAAAAATATTCACTGACTTCTTTAAAAATAAAAATAACAGACATGTCATACGTTAAATTAAATGATTATATTAAAATATATTAACGGAAATGGCTAATGAATGGCCAAATGTGTCAGGTACCTTTTCAAGTATTAGTAGTAGGAAATCAGTCACAACTAGATTGGTACTCACAGGAAGAAGACAGGCCTTCATTTTATTATTGGGTAGTCACACTTTACTATTTTTTCTTTAAAATGTGCTTATATCTGTGCCCTCCTCCCCTTTCATCCTCCAGTGTCAGCTCTCATCATCTAATATATGAATTCTGGCAGTTAGCCTCATTGCTTCTAGCTTCCTTCCAATCAATTGCCAGATTAGTTTTCTAAAAAATACAATCATATTACCTGGTTCTAGGAAGAATTCAGTATCTGATGCCTCTGAGATAAATTCAGATTCCTTAGGGTGGCATTTAAGATTCTCAGTAAACTGATTCCCTTCCACCCTTATTTCCCTTATTCCACACTTTTTAAGGATAGTTTTGTCAGCTCTCTGGCTCTGTCCATGGTTCACCTCCTTCATCCCAGTTCCCAGTTTCACACTTATTTACATAAACATTGACTGTGGTCATACTCGTTCCTTTTTTCCCCTAAACATCATTTTCTAAAAATCATTTTTAAGGCACATCTTACTTCTGATCCTGCATAAGGACTAAATATCCCATGTGACAAGGCTCTCCATTTCATAAACTTCCAAGCAGCATGGATACAAATTTGAGCTCAATCTGAATCACCTGGTTGAATTTGAGCAAGTCACTCAGTGTTTCAAAGTATGATGACTTTTATTGAGAAAATTCATGAAAAATTATATCTAACCAGTTGGTAGATAATATCTATTTAAAGTGTAGCTTTGTGTCTAGCAGATAACATGTTTTCAGTAAATTATTTTTATTCATATTTATATATATAAGTGATAAATAAATATTTATGTTTAAAGATTTAGAAATTTTATTATTTTGTGCCTTATTTGTGCTTATAGCATCTCCAATGTTTTGTTAATGCTATTAATTTATCAGTAATTTACATTGGAATAAGTACAGGTGGGCGGAATTCCTAGTAACAAACATGATAAGTAATATCAAAGAGAAAAACACCTTCATTAAGTTTAATGTATTCAAAATTGCACTTCATTTTTGATGGACACCTAATCAAAGTATATGAAAATATCCAAATCTATGTGGATTTTGGTATGAATACCATCTATTTCTTTTACAGATTGATAAATCAAAAGTATACAGATACACTATTTCAGAAAACATGAGAGTAAAATTGACTAACACTAGGGGAACCCTCTTACACTCTTGGTGGGAATGCAAGTTGGTGCAGCCTCTTTTGAGAACAGTGTGGAGATTCCTCAAGAAATTAAAAATAGAGCTTCCCTATGACCCTGCAATTGCACTACTGGGTATTTACCCCAAAGATACAGATGTAGTGAAAATAAGGGCCATCTGTACCCCACTGTTCATAGCAGCAATGGCCACGGTTGCCAAACTGTGGAAAGAACCAAGATGCCCTTCAACAGACGAATGGATAAGGAAGATGTGGTCTATATACACTATACAGTATTATGCCTCCATCAGAAAGGATGAATACCCAACTTTTGTAGCAAAATGGATGGGACTGGAAGAGATTATGCTGAGTGAAATAAGTCAAGCAGAGAGAGTCAATTATCATATGGTTTCACTTATTTGTGGAGCATAACAAATAGCATGGAGGACATGGGGAGTTAGGAGAAGGCAGTTGGAGGAAATTGGAAGGGGAGGTGAACAATGAGAGACTATGGACTCTGAAAAACAATCTGGAGGGTTTGAAGAGGTGGGGGGGTGGGAGGTTGAGGGAACAAGGTGGTGGGTATTAGAGAGGGCACAGACTGCATGGAGCACTGGGTGTGGTACAAAAAACAATGAATACTGTTATGCTGAAAATAAATTTAAAAAATGCTTATAAAAAATTGACTAACACTAAAGATAAAAATAGTCTTTTTTATTATAAATTTTTACTAGTATTCTTTTCTTGTCTCTAATAATTTTAATTGTGGCAAAAGGTAAATAACAAAATTTCCCCTTTTAAGGGTGAAAATATCCTTTTTTTAAAAAAAGATTTTATTTATTTATCTGACAGAGAGAGATCACAAGTAGGCAGAGCAGCTGGCAGAGAGAGAGGGGAAGCAGGTTCCATACTGAGCAGAGAACCTGATGCAGGACTGGATCCCAGGACCCTGAGATTGTGACCCAGGCCAAAGGCAGCGGCTTAACCCACTGAGCCACCCAGGCTCCACAAGAATGAAAATATTTTCCTTTTAGAGAATAGATATTCCGTGTGAAGTAATATTTAAATATAGTCTCTTGAAAAAACACAAAGAAAATTAGGAATCAAATATATGCAGTGTACATCTGACAGATGGTGTAGTTGTTTAAGAAGGGATGAATTCTTGAGAACATAGAATGTGCCAGACTTTGTAAGATTATGCTTTGGAATTCCAGAAATTTGTCAACAATATTAAATGGAGGTGATCTTTACATATAGACTTGTATTCCTAGTATTTGTTGTATTTGTTCAAAATTTTAACTCATTACTCTTTGAAGCAATTAGTTAATAGTTTAGCTAATTTTTTGTGGCACAGTATGTGATCTCAAGAATAATTATTTAATTCATTCTTGAAGGGAGCTAGTAGCTAAGATTTTGGAATACATATTAGAAGAATCTCTCCTTGCAGAACCTATTTATTTGATTCCTATACTAAGATGTATTAGTAAGTGAATATTTTATGGACAAAGTGGTCCTTTTCTACTTTCTCAATATTCCATCATTTTGAAAAACATTTTTTTTCAAATTTAAATTAATTTTCCACAGGGGATGATATTTCTTTTAGAATTTTATAAAAATTTCATTATAATTTTTTTCATAGCATTTATTACTTCCTTATTTCTTAGACTATAAATAAAAGGGTTTAATAAAGGGATCACTAGAGTATAAAAAACAGCACCAGGTATATCTTTATCCTCTTCTTTAACTGAATGAGGTCGAATGTACACAAAGAGAAGAGAACCATAGAATATTGAGACAGAGAGAAAGTGGGATGCACAAGTAGATAAGGCTTTGCCTCTTCCCTCTTTGGATTTCATTGTGAAAATCATGAAGAGGATGCAGAGATAGGAGATTAGGACTATGATAATAGAGAAGACTTGAATTGCACCTGCAAAGATAAATATCATCAATTCATTGATATAAGGGTCAACACAGGAAAGTCTGTATAATGGAAAAACATCACAAAAAAAGTGATTAATTTGATTTGACCCACAGAAAGTTAACCTAAAGAGAAACCCTACATGAATCATGGGATGCAGGTTTCCAGCTATGTAGGCTCCTGTGATCATCTGAATGCACACTTTCTTTGACATCATGGTGTGGTACTGCAGAGGGCTACATATGGCCACATAGCGATCATAGGCCATTGCTGCCAGGAGAAAGCAGTCTGTAGTTTCAGCAAGGCAGAGAAAATAAAATTGTGCCATGCATTCATAAAGAGAAATTGTTTTGTCCTTTGAAAAGAAATTTTCTAACATTTTGGGGGTAATGGCACAGGAACAACAGGAATCCATCAGAGCCAGGTTGCCCAGAAAGATGTACATTGGTGTGTGAAGACGATGCTCCATAAAAATCAATGTCACCAGGCCAAGATTCCCCACCATAGTGATCACATAGATAGTGAGAAACACCACAAACAGGAGGCTTTTCAACTCTGGATGATCTGCAAATCCTATGAGGATAAATTCAGTGGTCAAGGAGTAGTTATCCTCAGTCATATCCACCTTCTCTGTTGAGAGAGGAATTCTGGAAATATAAGATTCTAATTTAGAGTGTATATAACTTTCCTTCCAACTTTTTCTTTTTACAACAAAGTAAGGAGCTTCTTCAAACTTCCCTTAGTATCTCTGGATGAAGGCACACAAACCTCTAGGGGATAGTCATTCCCCTAACATGTCATTTTATAATCTCAATTCTGAAAATCAGCATTCCTGTGAATATTTTTGTAATTGCAAGAAGAATGCTTACAATGGTAAAGGTTTGTCTTGATGAATTCATGTATGAATAGTGTAGAAATCTTGTATGACTATATTTGTACATTGCTGACAAAGAATTTCAGTGTCAATTTTTGTATTAAGGATCCTTAAAATAAATTTACCATCAATTTTCATATATACACATTTTTGTAACTGAGCACAAAGATTTCATATACTCTTCTGGTGGAGTGAATGCCTGAAAATAGCATTCAACAAATATTAAATTTATATCTTAGAAATTGTATGAAGATCACAAAGTTTAAGTATAGGACTTTCATCCTTAAAGAAAATTACTTTGGTTCTCCAAGGAAGTAAATATCTGTATATTTTCACCTCTTTCATCACCTTCTCTGGGATTAGATCCATTTCCATAAAAACTGATTTTGTCCATCCCATCATTCCTGTCGATATTTCCCAGATATATAAATCCACTACTTCTTTATGTAAAGCATAGTTTACATATAATGTTACTTAAGAAAGTTTTAACTAAATGCGCCAGACCACACTGAATTTTACTCCCTGCATTCTCAAGCATATCCTATATATGCAACACAATCCAGAATTGCTTGTGTATAATCTACATGGCTTTTTTTCCTATATGCATGCACAGTTTTGTTATTAGAATTGTAGACATTTGTGTTTAGTTATGACTTATGAGTTGTTTGTGCTATAGAGGAAAAAGATACTGATTCCAGTCCTAGCTTCAAACACCTGAGACAGGAGAACTTGTCAGTATACTACCACTGATCTTTAGTGATCTCTTTGCTTTCTGCAAATTGAGACTGCTAATTTTGAACAAGAGCCTACAATGGAAATTCTTGGAAATCAATCATTAAAAATTTTTTTTTATCATTTTCTTATCTGAATTGACCCATCTACTATTTTCCTGCTTCCGAAGAAACTTATATAAGATTTTCTGATGTATATCACAGTAGTTTGAAATCCAGTAAAAATAAGCTTGCCTGTATATTTTAGTTTTGTACTACTTAGAAAAAGAGAAAAAAAATCTTAACATGATTTTTGAGATGGGGCTCCTGGGTGGCTCAGATGGTTAAGTGTCCCCCTTTGGATCAGGTCATGATCTCCAGGTCCTCCAACTGAGCCCCATGTCTGGCTCCCAGCTCAGCAGGGAGTCTGCTTCTTCCTCTCCCTTCCCCTCTCCCCCAGCTTGAGCTTTCTCTGTCTGCCCCTCTCTCTATCAAAAGAATAAATTTTTTAAAAATTTAAATATGATTTTCAAAGACAAATTTTGTTTTACCTCAAAGGCTATTTTCTATCATGACATAGGGATCCATTAGGATATTTTGACCAATGTGTATAATTATGTAAATTCTCTGGTCAAAATGGGTTTATTTTTCCATAATGAAAACATCAAAATATAGGCACAGGTGGAACGTTTTATTTTCTTGTTTTAAAGTACTAAAGATAAGCCATTTAATTATTCAGCTATGTTAGATTAACTTTCAATCTACTTGCCTGAATTATTTAACAGAATTAAGCTGCACTCTTACCTGTATGTTTTGAAGATGTACCTTATAATCAGAAAAGGTCAGTATGAACTGAGTTTAAATCTTGTGCTAATTTGCCATAGCCTTCAGTTGTGAGAAGAGCTAGAAAAATGAGAAGTTGAAATCTCAGAACTAATTCAATAAATCAATACTTATGGATGCTAATAGCAAAAGTAAAGATAAATTTGAGTACTTCCTTTATCTGAGTGCACTGAGAAGAGTCTTACAACATCAGATTGCTTTTTTTAATGGTGGTATGTCTTGTAGAATTTCAGGATATAATTTATGGTCTCAAAAACATTTGGGATTAAAAGAATGAAAATCTAGGAGACTACTAAGAGGTTAGTGTCAATAATTACGTTCCTTACAAGTGCAAAGTTAAACTTTCCCATCAAATGCTTATGGGACTTCCCTATGATGACGTCAGTGTATTTCTATGGGGAGATTCAGCTCCCAAAACATATTAACTCTGTGACACAAATTAAAGATGACCTGTGAGACAATAAGGTTAAAGTAAATGACCTTCACTAAAGTCACTAAATCATTTGATGATCATCTTGCTGATTCTTATGTAACTGACATCATGTTTAGAATTGTGTTCATTATCCTGTGCATAAAATGTAAAATGAGCCAAAGAGAGTCTTGGGTCAATTTGGACAGTTACTGGAGAGATTAATATGGTTTATAAAAGATGATTAGCATTTAGAGAGGGGAACAAAGGTGTGGGAGGTTTAGCTAGGCTCATCAACTCCTTCACTCTGAGTTGAATTTGTTCCATGTATTGCAAAACCCTCATGGAGACTTTGCTGTCACCCTTTAGCCACACATATGATTTACTGAGTTGTGCTCTGTTCTTTTCAGTTCACCCCAGTTACATTATCCTTCTTACCCTGCTTTACCTCTTCACTCCATTAATCATATAAATATACTGTATCATTAATAAAATTTAATTTAATGTAAATACTATATAGAGAGTATATATAACATAGACAACATAGAGTTGTCTCTAATTCATCACTTGTTGCCAGCTGCTAAAATTAGCTATAGGGATTTCTGTTATGTTAATTCCTACATTTCTAACACCACGAAAGATGATACTTTGTGGTGCGTAAACAATATTTGTTGGATGACAAAAAAATGAAGTCTACTGCTCAGGAACTTGCAATGCTCTCTTTTTAGTGTTCAAACCAAATCCATTTTTTAAGGATTTTTGTTTTTTGTTTTTGTTTTTGTTTTAGATTTTACTTACTTATTTGAGAGAGAGAGAGAGAGAGAGAGAATGAGAGAAGGGGGAGGAGAAGAGGAAATAGAAAGAGAGAGAGAAGCTGACTCCCTGCTGAGCAGAGAAATGGACATGGGGCCCTGGGGCTTGGTCCCAGTACTCCAGGATCATAACCTGAGTCGAAGGCAAAAGCTTAACTGACTGAGCCATGCAGACACTCCCAAATCCATTTTTCTTATTTTGGTATTCCTGATTTTTTCTTCTTTTGGTATTCCAGATTCTCCACAGTCAGCAAGTTTCCTATCCATCACTTTCCTTTCTTCCTATTATGTCAGGGCACTTGGCCATGTACATGCCTTCACTGTCCTTCTGTGCTTCAGCTAATTCACTGATAATGTTTACGTCATCTAAAACTCCTTCTCTCGTTCCTTCTATCTCAATACTACTCATCCTTGAGCTCAAATCAGATCTCCTCCATGAGAACTTTCCTAGGTCTTTTAGATAGATTTGTTTTTTTTTTTCTTTTCCTGATTTACATGATACTTAACTGATTTATAATGCATTCACCACTGTATCAGGTGCAACTCATACATGTCCTGATTGTAAAAGTCTTGACTAAATGTTAACTCACCAGTCATGTCATGCATCTTTTTGAGAAATGATTAACAGACTGAGCTAGATCCTCAATACCTGCTGCACTAACTGCTAACACTTCCATTCTGTTCAACTTTTATCAAGTACTTTCAGTATGCAGGGTATTGGAAAAGACAATGGGGATTGTGACACAGGATGTGAAAATGGTGGAGACAAGTTCTTAGTTTTTATATATGGCTCCTACTAGAAGCTCATCATCTAGCGGGGATAAAGAAAGGCACCTACATTGCTAACTAGTGTGCAATTTAAGCTGTAATAAAAAAAAAAGTGTAAACATGTTATATAATAATATACTGAGGGACGGGAATGGTGACCTGGAGGAAGAAAGAAAGGTTTTCCAGTGGAAGTATAATTTCAGATAACTTTATTGGATAAGCAGGGTAATAATTGGAGAAGAACATGAGGAAAACCAATAGGTTGAGGGAACCATGTATAAAAGCCTGGACTCTGAAAACAGTCAGACCTAATTTTAAAAAAGGATAGTAAACTGGAGTGGCTGAAGCTTACTCATACATGATACATGGAGACCCAACAGGTAATTTAAATAGAAAAGGAAAATAGACTGGAAATTGTCCTATTTGATTCCTTTCCATTTATCTTCTCTGCTCTGCCAGTTTACTAAAACCCTCTCCAAGGACACAACCAACTTTAAATGCCAACCCCAAAGAATATCTAATTATTTTCCTAACCAACTGTAGTGTTTGGTACTATTAAAGTCTTCTCTGGCTTCTTACGGTAACCCTCTCTGCTTCTGTCCTTGATTGCTGCATCTCAGTGTGTTATACTAGCTCATGTTTCCCTCTTTGCCCTGAATGATGCTTCTTTCTGATTGTATCCTTGACCTCCCTCTTCTTTCATTCTAGACGTTTCCCCATATTAGCTCATCTGCTCTTGTGTTTTCAGCTACCTTTCATCTGCTGATGGCTTCACTGGAGGAGATATTTCAAACCATTTTGGTGTACATTCATATTAATAAGATCATTGGTAGTATGTTCTAAATATATATATTCTTACCTACAAATTAGATAGGTGTACCACTATACTAAAATATTATGCATTATAAAACATGAAAAGAGAAATTTAATAGCAGTTAGACTAAAGAAATGGTATTAAAATTTTTAATTTTATGTATTAATAATATTAAAACATTGTTTACTCTCCACTACCACTATTATTAATTAATCATTCTGGTCAGAAAAATGTGATATATGGCTTATGATTTAAATTGTAGCTTAACATTGTGGTACAACAACTCAAGCACTTGTTTGAATTTATTTCCAAACATCTTAAAATCCTACAAAGTTGAAAAGATACTATACACTGATATATCTGCTCAAATGGGAGAAGAATACAAATTTTGAGTGGGTCTCAGAACAAGAAAGTGATCTTCAGCAGGTCCATACTGACTCAGTAGCCAATAGTATTAGAAATATCTGAGACACAGCAATAATATGGGTGTTCTGGGGGGAAAGCATTTACTGTGATCCACTCCTCCCTTTCCTAGGGCTTGGGGATATCCCTCAGGAGCAGATGATCTGCTCTAATCTTGTGATGTGTACTTCCAGAGTACAGAGTAGTTAAAGGTTTTGAACAGTTAAACATCTTTTAAACAAATCGATGTTTAAACTAAACTAATTGAATAGCTTCTTCCTGCTATTTTGTCATAGCCCAACCCAGAAGCCAATCCTAGCAACAAGAACAAAAATAATTCCCTTTAAGTGTATGATATAAGCAACTGTTATATATATTATATAAATATATATTATTTTTATTATATTTATATTATTTATAAATATATAATAAATATAAATAAATCTAGACAGACACATGAACACAAACATATACAAGTGTATATATGCAGATCTAGATATATACTGGATTTGCACATACTCTTGTAGCAATGACAATCCATTAAAAATTATGGAGAAGAGATATGGTTTAATCAGAGTCGTTTCTGAAGAATAACAAGATGGCTATGTTATGGAAGGAATAGTATCAGGATGTAAAAGATAAGTAACCAAAGTTTTGCGAAACACAGAAGCAGGGCCAAGGCTGCAGGAGTATAAGTACTAAAGAGTGTGGAGTTTCAGTGTTGAGAAAGGCAGGGCAGGAATGGACTTGAAGATGGGTCACTCATTATACTCAGAGTATGGGGTGCAAGAAAGCTAACATTTAAGAATTCTTAGGACAGAGAACATCCAAAATCTTGCTCATTTTCATGTCTTTCCCAACCACCCACTAGGCGCTCTAACATCATATTACCTTAACATTATTTGAATTTTGGAAATATACTTTTTTTTAATATCTCACTTTATCACTGAAGAAAGACATTACATTTTGTTTTTGAGTTTCAAAACATAAATGCTGATTATTGCCAGGGTCTTTTTACTTGCTCCCCTTTCCTCTGCTCCAGCTGTAAGTTCTTCAGTTGCTGTGCGAAAGATCACAGTGTCACAAACTTGCCTTGTCCTTAAGAGAGACAACTTTCTTCTGAAATAATGCAGTGGGGCCAGTATCTTCAGCAAATGTCTCTACTGCATTTCAAAGATCTGGGGTTGAAAGTGTTTCTGTCCCTTGTGAGTTTTGGATGATTGGCCCACTATACGGTCCTGGCGCTGATTTGAGCAGTTTTCATCTGGTGGCAGAACTCATGGTTCTAAGTGGCACAGTATTATCTTTTGTAGACCAGACAATACCACAAATGGGTAAGAGGAATAATCACATACATTGCCTCATTTTAAATTTGTCCAGGCATTCAGCTATATAAATTATTCCTGTTCACTTGGTCCTAAATAACAAAGTGACTGGGGAAAATACAAGGGAGCACTAAAGAAATTTATCTCAAATTACTGCAGGGAATTGAATTTGTGGCTCAGTTGAAATAGGTAACCACTTCTATTTAACAGGCTATGAATAGCTATCAGATAGCGTTGTAATGTGTGTTCTTTAGGATGACCTTTGGCAAGTTATGGTGGGTCCTGAGGCACTTGAGGCCACAACTGATGTACTACTTTCTTGTGAATTTTTCTGTTAACATTCTCTGTGAATCAGACAAATCAGAAGGCTGGTGTCTTTTTTTTTTTTCCTTTTTTTAATCTTTTTAATTTCTTTTCAGTGTTCCATAATTCATTGTTTATGCACCACACCCTGTGCTCCATATAATACGTGCCCTCCATAATACCCACCACCAGCCTCACCCAACCTCTCAGCCCCTCCCCTCCAAAACCCTCAGATTGTTTTCTCAGAGTCCACAGTCTCTCATGGCTCATCTCCCTTTCCAATTTCCCTCAACTCCCTTCTCCTCTCCATCTCCCTATGTCCTCCGTGGAAATATACTTTTAAAGCCTTCATGTCATCAACATGTTTTAAAAATTACATGTTACTGTTGTACCTTCCTAGCATCATTCTTTTTTTTAAAAAAAAAAAAGGAAGATTGACCATTTCCTTCCTCTTCTGCTACTTCCCTTTTCATCTCTATGACCATCTCACTTAAAATTCTGCAGTCTCCTCTCTTAGCTTTCTGAATTAGTGACATTTTACAGATTAACCTACAACATACAAACACAGCTAGAAGAGGCATGTAGAAGGCATTGTAGACAATGAGAGGCAACTTTACCCTTCCGCCTGCCTGGCTCCATCTCATTTCTCATACACACACATTGGGCTAAGACCGTCTCTTACAATTTGGCTTGACCCTCACTGTTTTAACTCTCTGCTTATATTTTCCTAATCGCTCCTCCATTTCTTTTGGTTTCCCTCAGTGCCATGAGAGTTGTTGAATCCCCACATGAAGTGAAATTCACCATGCCACAAATAAAGTGGAATGAGAGACCTTTCAATGGCTAGCAGAATTCTTGGGATTTGTTGCCATTCGTTCAAACATAAACCTTTCTCCACTATGGAGTTAAATGTGTGTGGCCCTTGCTCTAGGCTATATGGCTATAAAATGATCAAAGACATCATAATCAATTCCTGTTCAGAGGAAATACACTCTATAATACTGAATGATTTTGTAAAACTGCAAGAAAGAATATGTAAGCATATAAAATGCTTTTATTTGTTTTATGCTTCAATTATTCTAGTATGAAATGAACACATGTAATAAATCATTAAACCCTAGGGCAATTCTAATTGGAAAATCTTTGCACTCTTACCAAACAGAACACATATAACGTGCATAATTTGTGATGCTTTTAATGAAAAAGAGAATGGGTAATAGTGTGAGATCTAAACGCTTCTCTTTAACATTTTTCTTAGTGAATCTATGACTTTTTTTTTTATTTCTCAGGCTATATAGATCATTAGATTTAACAAAGGAATTATGACAGTGCAAAATAGAGAGTCCATGATATCTTGATCATCCCATTGTGCAGATCCAGGACACACATACCTGAAGAGAAGAAGGACATACCATAAAGACACAGACAAAAGATGGGCTCCACAGGTGGAAAAGGCTTTTTTAACGCCTTGCAGAGACTTCTTCTTCAGATTGTAAAGAGAGTAAGTGTATAAGAGACCAGAACAATCAGAATGGTAAATACCTGTACTGTCCCAGAGAAAATAAAAACCATCAGAACATTAAGTGAAGGGTCAGTACAGGAAATCTTAAACAATGGCATGATGTCACAGTAAAAGTGATATATTATGCAATAATTACGAAAGGTTAATCTGAATAAGAAACCTATTTGAATTAAAGAATGAACAAAGCCACCTACAAATGATGAGAATAACAGTCAAGTGCAAAGTCTATAGGTCTTAATCACTGGATAAAGTAATGGTTTGCATATGGATACATATAGATCCTATGCCATTATTGCCCAGAGAAAACATGCTGTGATTCCCCCAATGCAAAGGGAAAAAAAAATGCATCATGTACTCAGAGAGAGAGAGATCATCTTACTCTAGGCTAGGAAGTTGACCATCATATCTGTCAATATGGGCAGAATGCTCATGAGAATTGGCCACATTGTGCAGCAATTCGGGTCCCGCGCTCTCCCAGTGTTTGCAGCCCATTCTCCCTAGGTGTTTGTTGCGACCTTCGGGGACCATGGGACAGGGCCATGTGGCTCCCCTGAAGGGCCCCACTGAGTCAAGCTCCCCAGGGGCAGAGTTGAGCAAGGGGATCAGACGGAGCGACAGGCTTTGGGTTTGTGGCCTGGTGGCAGCCTAAGTGGGGGTGGCCTCAGTGGGTATGCAGGTTTCTCCCACTCTGAGTGTTCTGCACAGCTCCAAAGGGCACAGATTCCTACTGGGTGGCAGATGGAGTCCTGGGGTTTGGCTCAAGAGTCACCAGTCTGGATGGCTTGGTGGCCAGGGCTCTGGGGATGGAAACCTGAAAACCCAACTTAGATTACGGTTAGGGCCTAGGGACATAGCAGGCCTGATCTGCCGGTGCTGAGGCAGATTCCCAGTCGGCAAAGTAGGGGGAAAGGGGCAGACAGGGCTTCAAAGTCTAGGTTTCTACCCTGGGGGGCCACCCAACATGGGGTTGGCCTCCGGAAACATCTCCCACTCTGAGGGTTTTGCACAGCTCCAAAATGGCACAGTTTCCTCCTGGGTGGCAGGCAGAATCCTGGGGTATGGCTCAGGAGTCCCCAGTCTGGAGGGCTTGGGGCCGGGCCTCTGGGGATGGAAGCCTAAAACCCAACCTAGGGTTAGGGTTAGGGCCTAGGTGCATGAGAGGGCAGATCTGCCAGCACTAAGGTGGGCTTTCCAGGGCTTGAGTAGTGGGAGGGGTTGGATGTGCATGGGCCTGGCATTTAGAGTGCTTTCTCACAGGGTTGTGGCCCCAACCACTCAGGACCATGGGCCAGGTACATGCGGTTCCCCTGAAGGCTTGCACCTCCAAAAGCAAGTTCAACAGGTGTTTCGGGCCAATACTCACGAACTTTCTGCCCCAAAAGATATCACTTGGGGCAGAAATCTCATGAGAATTGGCCAGTGATGTTCGGCAATTCAGGCTGTGTGCACACCAGGTGTTTGGAGTGCTTTCTCTCTAGGTGCATGTTGTACTGTCTGGGACCATGCGCAGGGCCCACATGGCTCGCCAAGGGCCCCCACTGAGGCGAGCATTCTGGGGTAGAGTTGAGGGAGGGGGTTAAGCTGGGTGTCAGGCTCCAGCTTTGTGGCCCAGGTATCACCGGAAGTCATGGTGGCCTCAGGGGGACATGCAAGTTTTTACTGTTGTGACCTCCCCCAGGGTGCTCTGTGCTATTCCTTATATTCTACATATTAGTGAAAATGTATGATAATTTTGCTGCTACTTTTGAGTGTCATTACAAAAGGGAGGACTTGCAAAAGGGGTGGGCTGCTATGCAAGCTGTGCTGGCACTTGGGTTACCTGATCCACCAAAAACAGTGGTGGTCCAATTGGCAATAGCACAGGGGGATGTTGTATGGAGTCGTGGGCTGCTATTGTGGGTAAATCACAGCACAGACCCTAAATTTCATGTTAAGCTCTGCCATCACTGTGGACATCTACTTTCCATTTGATAAAGAGCTATTGGTCTGTTGCTAGGCTTTGGTAGAGATTGAATGCTCAACCATGGGCCAGCAATTTCCCATGAAACCAGAGCTGCCTATCATGAACTGTGTATTGTATGACCCACCAAGACATAAATTTTGGAGTACATGGCCACAGCATCATCAAATGGATGTGATATACACATGATGTAGCCTGAGGAGGCTCTGAAGGTGTCAGTAAGTTACATGAAGAAGTGGTCCAAATGCCCATGTTCCCCATGCATGTTAGCCTGGCTTCTCTATTCCAGCCATTCTTATGGGCTCCTAATGAAGGGTTTTCTGTAGTCAGTAAAGAGAGGGAGAGATGACCTGGGCCTGGCTATAATTCTGCAAGATATGCAGACACCTTTCAAAGTGAATAATTGCAGCACTACCGCGATGACCTGGGACATCCCTGAAGGACAATAGTGAGAGAAATTCCTTCCAGTGGTCAGAATTTTGAGTAGTGCACCTGGTCTTTAACCTGCCTACAAGGAGGAATAGCCATGTGTTTGGTTATTTAATGATTCAAATGCTTTGAGAAGTGGTTTGGCTGGATGGTCAAGGAATCAGAAGGTTTATGACTGGAAAATGATGCAAGGAAATTTGTGGAAGAGGCAAGAAACATAGAAATATTTGTGTCCTATGTGATGCTCAGCAAAGGGAACCTCAGCAGTGGAGGATTTTAATAATCAAGTAGGAAGAATCACCAAATGGGCTCATGGAACAGGGGGGCTATGGTAGCAGGAATGGAAGTTTATATATGAGCTCCACAACATGGACCTCTACTCACCGTAGACAATCTGGCTACAGCCACTGTTGAATGTCCAGTCTGCCAGCAGCAGAGATTTGAATCTAGGTCCCTGATATGGCACCATTCATTGGGGTGATCAGCCATCTACCTCATGGCTGATCGATATTGGCCAGATTCCAATGTATGGAAAGCAAATGGTTTATTCTTATAAGAATAGACACGTATTCCAGATACATATTTTCAGTACTGCGAGCAATGGTCCTGACAAAACTTTATCTGTGGACTAACAGAATTCCTTGTCCACGGTCATGGTATCCCACGCCCATTGCTTCTAATTGAGCAATTTACTTCACAGTAAATATAGTCTGGTAATGGCCCCATGATAACAAATTACCTTGTCTTACTATTTTCCCCACCATCCTGATATACGGAGTTAGCTAGAATGATAGAATCATCTTTCAAAACTCAGTTATTGCACCTTCTGGGTGCCGTTATCAGGCATGGCTCAGCAAGGCTCTCCAGAAGCCTGTATATTTTCTCAGTCAGTGTCCAATACACAGAATAATTTCTTCCATAGCTAAAATTCACCAGCCCAGGAATTAAGTAGTGAAAATTTGAGTGATACCACTCACTATTAGCACCCGTTAATGACACACTAGTGTAATCTTTTCAAGTCTTCTTTTGCCTTTGTGCTCTGCTGACTAAAGGTCTTAGAACCAGAAGGAAGAATGTTTCCACCAGCACACACAACAATGATTCTGTTCATCAGGAAGTTACAACTGGCACTGGGCCACTTTGTGTTCTTCCTTCCTCTGTATCATTATGCAAAGAAGGGAGTTACCCAGTTAGTGAGACTACCAAGGAGAAATTGGACTAGTTCTCCACAATGGGGATGAGGCCAAGTATGTCAGAAATTCAAATCACTTGGGTTTTTTCTTTAGTAGTACCATTCTCTGAAGTTAAGGTCAATAGAAAACTCCAACAAACCGATTCAGGCAGGATTGCTAAGTCAGACCTTTAAGCAAGAAGGTAGAGAAACCTGACCAGTGAGTGGTTTACTACAGAATAAGGGATTGTGGAATGGGTACTGGAAGAAGAGGTAATTGTAAATAAGAGCTATGACCACATGACTAGTCTCGGAAATGAGGATTGTAATTGCCATAAATATTTAATCCTCAGCTTGTTTAAGAACATTTATGTACGTGTGTGTGTGTGTGTGTGTGTGTGTGTGTACCCATATTTGTATGTTTGTATATACATAACAAATGTCTTTTCTTTCCTTCCACTTCTATTCTCTTATCATGTAAAATAAAATGTAATGAACTTATGTCATGGTAACTAATTATTGTTAATCTGATATCATAGTTTTTATGTTACCAGATATCAAGGAAGCTCTCATCAGGTATATGGTATAAAATCACTCAAGGAGTTTAACTCATTATCTGGGGAAAGGTATAGTGCAATTTCAGCTTTACACAGCATAGTTGTATCATGTTAGGTGGGATTATGACCTTGCTATTGGCCTTACCTGGCACTTAAGTACGGTTTAAGGAATTGTGTATGGGTGCCAAGTTGGCAGTGGGTGGACTTGTGATGGTTCATTGTATATGCCAACTTGACTATTGCATAAGATGTCTAGATAATTGGCTAAATATTATTTCTTGTTGTATGTGTGAGGGTGTGTTCATAAGAAATTGGTATCATGTCAGTTGACTGAGTAAAGTAGAGGGCTTTCCCTGATGCTGGTGAGAATCATCCTAATCCATTGAGAGCCTGAATGGAACAAAAAGCCAGAGGAGGTTAAATGAACTCTGCCTGACTGGTTGATCTGTGACATTAATTTCCTGCCCTCAGTGCTCTGGATCCTCGGTCCTTTCTTCAGAGCCAATCGGTGGAATTTATACCTTTCATGGGCTCTCTTATTCTCACATTTTAGAATTTCAAGATTATCTTTCGTGGGTCTCAGACCTTGCAGACCGCAGATCATCAGACTTCTCAGGCTCCCTGTTCAAATGAGCCAATATCTTATAGTATATGTCATATGTGTGTGTGTGTATATACATATACACACACATACATGCATATATATTCATATTTATATATAATATTATATATTTATACATATCTTTAATTTATGGATTGGTATATATTATTGGTTCTGTATTCTGGACAACCCTGAGCTATACAAACTCTACCTGTACATTAGTGACTTATTCTTAATCTGAGAAAGAGACTGAAATATGATGCAATTGTTAGCTATTGAACTGAACTCATTCTTAGAGGGTAACTTTTATGAAGAGGTATCATTACATGTTACAACATGTGTATTATCTTGTATATAAAATTAATTTGAGAAAGATGTATCAAAAGTTGACCCAGCATGACATTAAATTTTCTAATGAACGGATAGCCTTGTCATTAACCTTTGAGACAGTGGGCTCTTAGTTGGCTATCATCATTGTTAATCATGTTTTCAAGAAAAAATTATAGAATCATCCACAATACTTCATTGTTTGAAACATATGTTCCCTTGAAACCTTCATTGAGCTGCCTAAACAGAGAGAAATGTATTAAAGTCCTAGAGGACAGGAGAAGCCATTGCCTTCACCCCTTCTCCTCTCTGTAAACCCTGCCCTTCACTTCTAAGGATCTGTGAGACTTCTCCTTGATGGTCCTTGCTCTCTTCCTTGCACAAGTCCCACTACTAACTGCTGCCCCTCCCTGGGGAGCTGGTGCTTTTTATTCAGTGGCAAGAATCAAAGATTCAGTCCCAGAGAGGGGAAAAGCTGAGATTGGAGAAGGGGCAGAAGCAGTGAAGGCAATGATAGTACGTTCATAAAGTGATGTTGTTTGGGGTCAGACCCTAATTGTTGTCCCATCAGAGGAAAACAAGACAAGGGGAGCCAAAGAATGAACCATTAGAGCCAGAGGCAGGACCAGAGATAGAACTCCAGGGTTCCAGGGTAAACAGAGGGAGATCCAGGGATTAGACATGCTTCCTGGGGATGAGGGAATACAGTCCCATGTCCCCCACCCTTCTTCCACCCCAGCTCCTGCTCTAGCCTTTTCTTTTCATCCCTCTTCCTCATGACAAAAGATGTGGCCCTAGCCATGTCCTCATGTTCCTGTGTCCCCTGCATGCTCTCTACCCTTCCCTCCCTCTTTTTTTTCATGGATCCCATTACAATAAATTTTAAATAAAAACCAGTTTCTGGAAAATAAATGACAGTGGAAATCTTCACAATACTTGCAGAGTGCTATTTAAGTAAGGAATAGAGAATATGCAGAAACTGCATTTTAACAGGTCTAATATTATTTTTTTTAAGATTTTATTTATTTGTCTGACAGAGATCACAAGTAGGCAAAGAGGCAGGCAGAGAGAGAGAGAGTAGGAAGCAGGTTCCCTGCTGAGCAGAGAGCCTGATGTGGGGCTCAATCCAAGGACCCTGGGATCATGACCCTGGCCAAAGGCAGAGGCTTAAACCCACTGAGCCACCCAAGTGCCCCAACAGGTCTAACATTATTTAAAAAGTAGTTATCTAGTATGGTCCCAACCAAACAACATAAACTACTGAAGAAGAACTCTAGAGAAGGAACCCATCAATCTTTATTTCCACAAATGCTCCATGTGATTCTGAGGTCAACTAAAGTTTAAGAACCATTATTTTAAAAGAAGAACAATAACAAAAGAAGACCTGGACTACAGAGGTGTTCACACATACTTAATATATACATACTGATAAGATTGTATCCTAGCTAGCTTACAACACAGGTTGTGAAAAACTTCAGGATTTGATTGGTATTTTTTTGAATTTTAAAGATAAGTTCCTTTATCTTATTTTATTATTTTGGGATTTTTTTTTCTTGGTTTGTTTTCTTTCTTTTTTTCCCTCTTCTTTTGTAATTTAAAGTTTTGATTTAAATTCCAGTTGGTTAACATACAATGTAATATTTTTTTCAAGTATAGAATTTAGTGATTCATCACTTACATACAACACCTAGTACTCATCACGAGTGCCCTCCTTAATACCCATCCCCCATTTAGCCCATCCCCTGCCCATCTCCCCTCTAGCAAGCCTCACTTTGTTCTCATAGTTAGGAGTCTCTTTTATGGTTTGCCTCTCTCTTTTGTTTCCCCCCATCTTCCTTTGTTTTGTTTCTTAAATTCCATATATGAGTTAAATGATATGCTATTTTTCTTTCTCTGACTTAGTCTAGTTCATCTACATCACTGCAAATGGCAAGATTTTATTCTTTTTTACAGCTGGGTAATATTCCATTATATATATACAATGGAATATTAATTCCATTCCACATTCCACATATAATGGAATAATAATATTCCATATAATAATATATTCCATAATAATATTATTCCACATATATATTCCATGTGAGTGTGTGTGACTGTATATACATATATATGTGTGTGTGTGTCTATGTATATATATATAATGATATATAATAATATTATATATATTATATATATATTATATATATAATATATATAATGAGTGTGTGTAAATATCTCAGCTTTTCTTTCTCTATTCTTCATTTAATGATTCAATGATCGTTTTGCATTTTTCCCACAATTTGGGTATTGTTGATGATGCTGCTGTCAATATTGGAGTATATGTATCCCTTAGAATTGGTATATTGGTATCCTTTGGGGAAATACCTTGTACTGAAATTGCTGGATCATAGGGTAGTTCTATTTTTAACTTTTTTAGAAACCTCCATACTGTTTTCCAGAGTGGCTGCACAAGTTTGCATTGCCATCAACCACATCCTCACCAACATCTTCTGTTTCATTTATCATTAATTTTAGCCATTCTGACAGGTGTGAGGTGATATCTCATTGTAGGTTTGATTTTTATTTCCCTGATGTTGAGTGATGTTGAACATCTTTCCATGTGTCTGTTAGCCATCTATATGTCTTCTGGAGGAAAATGTCCATTCTTCTTTTCTACCCATTTCTTAACTGGGTTTCTTTTGTTTTTCAGTTGTTGAGTTTGATAAGTTCTTTACAGATTTTGGATATTAACCCTTTATCAGATATGTCACTTGCTCATATAATTTCCTATTCCAAAACGTGCCTTTTAGTTTTGTCAATTGTTTCCTTTGCTGTGCACAAAGCTATTTTCTGGATGAGGTTCCAATACCTCACTTTTGCTTTTCTTCCCTTGCCTCCAGTGTCTAGTAGGAAGTTACTACAGACAATGGAGAGCCCAGGTGACTCATTTCATACATATTTTTATTTTTGAAAATATATCCCAAAATTTTACTAACACTTTATCATAGCCACAGTAACATCTTATTTCCCATTCTTTTAAAAATTTTATTTAATATAATTTTATCAGTGTTCCAAAATTCATTGTTTATGCACCACACCCAGTGCTTCATGCAATATGTGCCATCCATAATACCCACCAACAGGCTCACCCAACCCCTCATCCAAAACTCTCGGTTTGTTTCTCAGAGTCCACAGTCTCTCATGCTTTATCTCCCCCTCCGATATCTCCCAACTCGCTTCTCCTCTCCATCTCCCCATGTCCTCATGTTATTTCTTATGCTCTACCAGTAAGTGAAACCATATGATAATTGACTCTCTCTGCTGGACTTATTTCACTCAGCATAATCTCTTCCAGTCCCAGCCATGTTGATACAAATGATGGACATTCATCCTTTCTGATGGAAGCATAATACTCCATTGTATATATGGAACATGTCTTCTTTATCCATTCATCCATTGAAGGGCATCTTGGATCTTTCCACAGTTTGGCAACTATGGCCATTGCTGTTATGAACATTGGGGTACAGACAACCCTTCTTTTCACTACATCTGTATCTTTGGGCTAAGTACCCAGTACTGCAATTGCAGGGTCATAAGGTAGCTCTTTTTTTAATTTCATAAGGACTCTCCACACTGTTTTCCAAAGAGGCTGCACCAACTTGCATTCCCAGCAAGAGTGTAAGAGGGTTCCCTTTCTCCACATCCTCTACAAAACTTGTTGTTTACTGCCCCAGAAATGAACCTTCAACTCTATATGCTCAAGTGGCCAACTCTTGATTTTGGTTCAGGTCATGATCTCACAGCCCTAGGACTGAGTGCCATGTCAGGCTCCACATTCTGCAAGGAGTCAGATTGAGGATTCTCTCTCTCCCTCAGTCCCTCTCCCTACTCAATTTCTCTCTCTCTCTCACTTTCTCTCTCTCTCTTTCTCTGGAATAAAAAAAAAAAAAAAACAGAAGTTGCTACAGCTGATGTCAAAGAAGTCATTGTCTGTGTTCTCCTCTAGGATTTTGATGGTTCCCTGTTTCACATTTGGGGCTGCTACCTACTTTGAATTGTTTTGTGTGTATGCTATATGAAAATGGTCCAGTTTAATTTTTCTGCATGTTGCTGTCCAGTTTTCCTGAAAACTTTTGTTGAAGAGACTGTCTTGTTTCCATTAGATATTCTTTCTTGCTTTGTTGAAGATTAGTTAACCATATAGTTTTGGATCCATTTCTGGGTTCTCTATTCTATTCCATTGATCTATGTGTCCATTCTTGGGACAGTACCATACTAACTTGATCACTACTGCTCTATAATATAGCTTGAAGTCCAGAATCATGATGCCTACAGTTTTTGTTGTTGTTGTTGTTGTTTGTTTGTTTTTTTTTTTTTTTCAAGACCGCTTTGCCTATTTGGGGTCTTTTTGTGATTCCATACAAATTTTCTAATTGTTTGTTTTAGTTCTGTGAAAAATACTGTTGGTACTTTCATAGGGATTGCATTAAATGAGTTGATCGTTTTCAGTGGTAAAGACAATTTAACAATATTTGTTTATCCAGTCCATGAGCATGTAATGTTTTTTCATTTCCTTATGTTATCTTCAATTTCTTTCAGAATGTTTTAAGGTTTTCAGAGTACACTGTACCTCTTTGGCTACGTTTGCTCTTAGGCATCCTATGGTTTTGATGCAGTTATAAATGGCATTGATTCCTTCACTTACACTTCTGCTGCTTCCTTATCAGTTTATAGAAATGCAACAGATTTCCGTATGTTGATTTTGTATTCTGTGAGTTTGCTGAATTCATATACCGATTCTAGCCATTTTTTTGATGGAGTCTTACGGGTTCTCTACACAGAGTACCTTGTTGTCTGCAAAGAGTGAGTGTCTGACTTCTTCCCTGCTGGTTTGGAAGCCTTTTATTTCTTTTAGTTGTCTAATCATTGACGCTAAGACTTCCAATACCATGTTAAACATTAGTGGTGAGATTGGACATCCCTGTCTTGCTCTTGACCTTAGAGGAAAAGTTCTCAGTTTTTCCCCAGTAAGGATGATGTTAGCTGGGGTTGTTCATATATGGCCTTTATGATATTGAGGCATATTCCCTACATCCTTACTTTGCTGAAAGTTTCTATTGAGAAAGGATGCTGTACCTTATCAAAAGCTTTTTCTGCATCTGTTGAAAGGATTGTATGGTTCTTGTCCTTTCTTTTACTAATGTGGTGTATCATGTTGATTGATTCATGAATATTGAACCACCCTTGTAACCCAGAAATAAATCCCATTTGATCGTGGCAAATGATCTGTTTAATCTACTGTTGGATTCGATTTGCTATTATATTGTTGAGAATTGTTTGCACTCATGTTCACTAGAGGTATTGATCTGTAATTCTCCTTTTTAGTGGTGTCTTTGGTTTGAGGATCAAGGTAATGCTGCCCTTATAGAATGAGTTCCAAAGTTCTCCTTGCATTTCTGTTTTCTGGAATAGCAGGAGAAGAATAGGTATTAACTCTTATTCTTCTTTTTTTTGTTGTTGTTGTTGTGAATAAAAACATTTATTTTTTTGAAAGACTGGAATAACAAGCATGTTTCTTTGGCTTCATGAATGAAAAATATGAATGATTATTGTTTTGTTTTGTTTTGTTTAATTTTTTTTTCAGCATAACAGTATTCCATGTTTTTGCACCACACCCAGTGCTCCATGCAATCCGTGCCCTCTCCAATACCCATCACCTGGTTCCCCCAACCTCCCACCCCCACTTCTTTTAAGTGTTTGGTAGAAATCCCCTGTAAAGCCATCTTCCCCAGGCTTTTGTGTGCTGGAAGATTTTTTGATTGCTGATACAATTTCTTTCCTGGTTATTGGCCTGTTCCAGTATTCTATTTCTTCTGGTTTCAGTTTTGGTATTTATATGTTTCTAGAGATATATCCACATCTTCCAAATTGCCCAATTTCTTGGCATATAATTTTCCATAATATGCTATTATAATTGTTTATATTTCTGTAGTGTTTGTGTTGGTTCCTCATCTCTCATTAGTGATTTTATTTACTAGGGTCCTTTCTCTTTTCTTTTTGTTAAGTCTGGCTAGAGGATTATCAATTTTATTAATTTTTTCATAGAACCATCTCCTGGTTTCATTGATCTGTTCTACTAGGTTGTTTTGTTTTTATATCATTTATTTCTGCTCACATCTTTATTATTTCCTTCTTCCACTGGCTTTGGATTCATTGGTGGTTCTTTTTCCAGCATCTTTAGGTTTAGGGTTAGGTTTTGTACTTGAGATTTTTCTTATTTCCTGATGTAGGCATGCATTGCTATATACGTCCCTTTTATGACCTCTTTTTCTGCTTCCCAAAGGTTTTGGATCATTGTGTTTTCATTTTTCATGGTTTCAATGCACTTTTTAATTTCTTCCTTTATTTCTTGGTTGATGCATTCATTCTTTAGTAGGATGTTCTTTATCCTCCATTTATTTGTGGCCTGTCCAAATTTTTTCTTGAGATTGACTTCAAGTTTCATAGCTGTCAATAGGCATGTATGATCACAGTCTTTTTGCAGTTATTGAGCCTGATATGGGACCTGGTATGTAATCTATTATGGGGAATGCACCTTGTGTACTTAAAAAGAATGTGTATTCTGCTGTTTTAGAATGAAATGTTCTGAATATATCTGGTAAGTTGATCTTGTCCACTGTGTCATTTAATGCCATTGTTTCCTTGATGATTTTCTACTTAGATGATCTGCCCATTCCTGTAAGTGGGGTGTTAAAACCTCCTACTATTTTTAGTACCAATGAGTTCCTTTATGTTTGTCATTAACTGTTTTATACACTTGGGTGCTTCCAAATTTGAGGCATAAATATTTGCATTTGTTAGATCTTCTTGTTGGATAGATCCCTTTATTATGATGCAGTCACCTTCTTCATCTCTTTTTACAGTCTGTTTTAAAATCTAGTTTGCCTGGTAAAGTATGGCTATTCTAGCTTTCTTTAGTCCTCCTTTTGTGTTCTAAACATTTCTCTGTCCCCTCACTGTCAATCAGCAGGTATCTTTAGGTCTAAAATGAGTCCCTTGTAGACAACATATAGATGGGTCTTTTTAAATCCATTCTGATACCTTATGTCTACTTTTTTTGTTTTATTCAAATTCAAGTTAGTTAACATGTAATGTATTATTAATTGGGGGGTAGAATTTAGTGATTCATCAGTTGCATATAACGCCCAGGGCTCATTACATCAAGTGCCCTTCTTAATGTCCATGACCTATTTACCCCATTCCCCTGGTAACACCCCCTTCCCCAGGAAAACCTCTGTTTGTTATCAGTAGTTAAAAGTCTCTCATGGTCTGTCTCTCTCTCTGTTTTTAATCTTATTTTATTTTTCCTTCCCTTCCCCTATGTTGGAATTAGAGTGTATTATACTAAGCAAAATAAGTCAGTCAGAGAAAGACAAGGTATGATTTCACTCATGTGGAATTTAAGAAACAAAACTTATCTCTTTTGATTGGTACATTTAGTCCATTTACATTGAGAGTAATTATTGATAGAAATTTTCTGCCATTTCATCACTTTTTTTTTTTTTGTCATCATTTCTGGAGATTTTCTTTTCTTTACTAGCCTTTGTTGCTTTTGGTTTTTCTCTTCTCCTCACAGTTCCCTTTAATATTCCTTGCAGGGCTGGTTTAGTGGTCATGAGCTCCTTTAATTTTGTCACTTTCAGTTCTGAATGATAGCCTTGCTAGATAAAGCATTCTTACCTCCATATTTTTCTCATTCAGTAGAGTGAATACATCCTACCACTCTTCTGGCTTGTCAAGTTTCTGTGGAGACATCTGCTGTTAACCTTATTTCTCTTCCCTTGTAACTTAGAGACTTCTTTTGTCCTGCTGCTTTTAGGATTTTTCTCCTTTATCTCTATATTTTGCAAATTTAACTGGTAGGTGCTAGTGTTGGCCTGTTTTTGTTGATGTTGTGGGGGTTCTATGTGACCCCTGGATTTGAATGTCTGTTTTCTTCCCTTGATTATGGAAGTTCTCAGGTAGAATTTGCTCAAATTGCACTTGGATGGGAGGGGGGTGGGAGGTTGGGTGAGCCTGCTTGTGGGTATTAGGGAGGGCACATATTGTATGGGGCACTGGGTGTGGTGCATAAACAATGAATTCTGGAACACTGAAAAGAAATTTTTAAAAAAGACTACTTGAGGAAAAAAAAAACAAAAAGAAAATCACAAGGAACATTGGGATACATATGGCCCTTCTTCTCAGTAAATCTGTGTCTTTGGACAAACCATGAGAGACTGTGGACTCTAAGAAACTGCAGGTTTTAAGGGGAGAGGGTTGGGGGGATGTTGAGCCTGGTGGTGAGTATTAAGGAAGGCATGTACTGCATGGAGTACTGGGTGTGGTATATAAGCAATGAATCTTGGAACACAAAAAATAAAATTTTAAAAAATAAAATTACATAAGTAAAAAAATCAAAAGGAAAATGCATTTGTAGTACGGTATGTAGTTACTGGAAAAATCCACATATAAGTGGAACTCTGCAATTCAAACCTGTATTGTTCAAGAGTGAACTGTACAGCAGTTCTACATAAATATTGGCTGAGGTCTGCTCTTGGTGGGGAGGTGTGTCCTCAGTTCCCTGCCTATTCTGACCTCACCTGAAGGAGGACAGAATGGGCTCTGGTGGCCAAAGAGAAAACAGGTTCTGCTAGTTGGAAATCTGAAAGATTTCCATGAGGGAATATATGTACTTTGTTTTCTTCTTTTTTTCTTCTGGAACTCCTGTGATATAATGTTATTATGCTTTATGGAGTCACTGAAGTCTCTAAATTTACTTTTGTGATCCAGGACTTCCCTTTTCCTCTTCTGTGAAGTTGCGTGATTTTCTATCATTTAACTCTATACCACTTATCTTCCTCTGCTTCTTCCAAAAACATAGATAATTTAAGAAAAAAATCAGCACAATGGCAATGTTATATGCAATAAGAATTAAACCACAGACTGATGCAATAACATGGATTCTCTTGTGAAAAGTAGTAACGATGTCTAGACTTTGCTGTATTCACTCCCTTTCCCTGGACTTGAAGGTATCACTCAGAGAAACAAACACATAGCAGTTGACCTGTTCTAATCTCATGATCAGAAACACCAGAAATACATATTAATATTTGTTTTAAATGTTTTCCTGTTTTGTATCTTTAAACAAACACCTAATTGAAGAGCTTCTCCCTGAAGTTGTGCTGTACTCTGTCCCTGGAGCTGATCCTCATGATAAGAAGAATAAGAATAATTCACTTTATGTGGATGATACTCGTGATTGTCCTGGAAGAAGTTCAAGAAGGTAAACTGGCATGTCCCAGGCACTCCAGGCCTAGTAATCACCCAAGACTTATTACAGTATGAGAATGAGTGGTGCATTCTCACTTCATTTGAAATATTTGTGCTGTCAGTTTCATTTTCAATTTACATATGTTTTGTAAGTAGTTATTTACTAACTCATGGGTTTCAGCCACTGTGCTAAGCACTGCAAAAGATTGGAAGAGTACTAGGACTTCTAAAGTGTAATCTAAGGAAGTTTATAAGCTAAAAATAAGTATTACACAAGAGCATTAGTGACCTAAAAGAATAAAGGAAATATACAATGCCTCAACCAATACCTCTTTGAGGTAATCTGGAAATACATCAAGGAAGCTGTAACATTTAAGATAGATCTTGAAGATAGGATCCATTTCAATTATAAGTGATAACCTTCAATTATAAGTGAAGAAAGAAAGGATTCTTTGTAGAAAGACCTGTATCAACAAAATAGTGTACCTAAGAAGAAAGAGTCCAGAAGAATTTCAGTAACTCATATCAGCATAACACAGAATCCATTAGGCGTGTTTTAGGAGACTTCAGAGTGAATCCAAGGTTTTGGGGGGATGAACCTCAAGTATTGCCAGGGAGAACAAGTGTATATGTCCGCACACATACACAGATATTAAAGATGTGCATAAAAAGACTTTAGGACTGAAGTCACTAACACTAGAGCAATTAGAACTGCAAAAAATTGTTTAAAACTAGTCAACACAGGGGCGTGAAAGTGGCTCAGTCAGTTGGGTTTCTGACTCTTGATCTCACCTGAGGTTTTGATCTCAGGGTCATTAGATCAGGCCCTGTGTTGGGTCCCATACCAGGCGTGGAGCCTACTTTAAGACAACAACAACATCAACAACAACAGTGGCATCTGGGTGGCTCAGTTGGTTAAGCTCATTTGGGTCTGCCATCAGCTCAGATCATGATCCCAGAGTCCTGGAATATAGTCCTGCATTGGGCTCCCTGCTGAGTGGAGGGTCCACTTCTCCCTCTGCTCATCTCCCCCACTCCTGTGTGCTCTTTCTTCCTCAAATAAATAAGTAAAATCTTTAAAATTCATGTATAATAACAACAACATACTAATCAACACATAGCAAATATATAATTTGCCAGGAATATATACAATCTATATAATATGTATGTAGATATCTTTGTATATCATTCATTTTTGTACACGTACATGTATGAATTAAATATGCATATGCATATATAGAGTTCTAGTTATATATGTCATATATAATAATCTGGTAGATATGACAATCCATAAAAAGTTGCTAAGTGGGATATTATTTAGTCAATGTTTTGGAAGAAAGAATATTAACAGGATGTAGAAGTAACAGGATTACAGCAAATGGCAGAAATGAGCAGTCTTAGTATGAAGACCTCAATTATAACAGTAGAATGGTGTAGGTAATCAGTGGTGAGAGAAGAAGGGCAAAGGTGAACCTGAAGTCTGATCACTCATTATACATTTTGATCTCTGTTCACCCAAATACAACCCTGACTCCAATGTGGAATGAATGTAATGTGAGTCTTAGGGGTGCATAGCTATATGGTTGTCAGATATATCATATTCAAATTCTTTTTTAAAGAAATTGCCCAATTTCAATGCTTAATGCATTTATGAGGCCACATTGAAACATGCAAGCATGTGAAATATTTTGTTTCCTTTTAAATTATTTTTATGTCATGAACACTTGATTAAAATTACCTCTATGTTTTGACTACATATACATATATTTGTTTTGTAATCTCACCTTAAGTCATTTAAACATTAGGACAATTATAGCTGCAAAAACTGAACCCTAATCAACACTTAGCAAGTATGTAATCTGTACAGTTTGTCATTCTAGTGATACAAGAACAGATAATGTGAATTCTAAGAATTTCTCTTCAATATTTTCCTCAATGAATCTATGACTTCCTTATTTCTCAAACTGTAGATAATTGGATTTAACAAAGGAATTATGATAGTGTAAAATAGAGAGTCCATCATATCTTGGTCTTCTGATTGTGTAGATACGGGGCACACATACATGAAGACAAGAGCACCGTAGTATAAGGAGACAGATAAGAGATGGGCTCCACAGGTAGAACAGGCTTTCTTTATGCCTTGTAGAGACTTCTTTTTTAATACTGTAGAGACAACTAGTTTGTAGGAGACAATAACTATCAGAGTGGTGAACATCTGCATTGACCCTGCAAAAACAAATAGTATCAGATAATTGATAGAAGGGTCGATGCAAGAAATCTTAAGCAATGGTATAATGTCATAGTAAAAGTGATGTACTATGATGGAATTGCAGAAGGTTAATCTGAATAAGAAAGAACTATGAATTATGGCATGAAGAAGGCCACCTAAGAGTGACAAAACTGACAAGCAGATGCACAGTGTATTTGACATAATCACTGGATAATGTAATGGTTTGCAAATGGCCACATAGCAATCATATGTCATTGTTGCCAGCAGAAAGCATTCCACTGTTATACTCACTGCAAAGGAAAAAAATTATATCATGCATTCTGAAAGAGATATCATTTTGGTCTTGGCAAAAATGTTGACCAGCATCTTGGGGGATTCTGTGGATGATATCCAAGCATCCACAAATGCCAAACTCCCAAGAAATAAATACATGGGGATGTTGAAGCTGAGAATCATTCCATATGAGAGCAATTAGGCTAAGGTTCCCCACAATGGTGAGAAGATAGATAACCAAGAGCATTAGGAACAAGGGGATTTGCCACTGTGGTTCATATGTGAGTCCTCTGAGAGTCAAATCTGTCAGCAATGTTGCATTTCGAAGTCCTTTTCCATTTTCTTTTTCTATATCCTCACGGAGTGTTGCCTGAAATGACATTTAGGAAATTGGAAAAAAGTCACTCAATTTATAACATGAAAATATGGAAAGGAGAATTGAAATAAAATTATGCACATCAAAATACCATCTCAATTTTGTGTATTGCCTCTCTGTTGATTGGAATCTATTATGAGGGCTTTGAAATGAGTGCAATTATTTCAATTTTTAAAACGTGCAGCAATGAACAGAATTGGAAAAATGAAAAACATTGTAGTACATCCTAAATTTATGGGATAGGATCTGCATAATTTGGAAATTTTATGTTTGGGATGTGGGTGTAGGGTATAGGGAAAGGGATCTTGAAGGGCCTCAGTAATAAAATGAGTTAAATGGCATGTGGAGGATCATGAACATTATTCATTAAGGAATAAGCAAGCACTGAAACTAAGAGAAAAGAACAGTAAATTGTTTTTAAAATGAATATATGGAGGTGTAGAAAATAGGCCACAAAGAGTTTGAAATTAGGGTCAGGAATACTTGTAAAAACGTTACTATATTCAGTGTTCTCAAAGCAGAACCTATAGTAAAACGTCAAATGTATATTTTGCATAAAATGTTCTCTACATCACACATTCTGGGGAAAGTTTTATGAAAAATATAGATTTGAGATTTTACTGTAGACATTGATTTAGTGAGTCAAGTATTAAGGCTAATAATCTGTATTCTATTTGAACTATAGGTGACCCAAACACATGTGACATGGCTAATCTATATGTGAAATGACATTGAGATTGGTGGGAAGATGAAGAGACAGATGGAAGGTTTTCAGAAGGCAGATGCAGTGCCTCTGACATTGCAGGCTTAGTCAATGAAGAATGGAATCATCACTTGGCATCACTTGGCATCCCTTGGCAACTTTCGTAGATTCTCATCAAAATTTGGTTGAGAGCTCAGGTGCAGTGGTCAGTTTGTGGACATCCAGTGCATGTGTACTTCGTAGTCTGAGTCTGCTGCAGATCATGAATTGAAAATCATTGGTGTAGACTGAAGGCATAGTTAGGTGTGACCTATCTATTGGAGAATACATAAAGTGAAGAGAATGGTGAATAACTAAACTGACAACGTATATTAAAGTGGAGTGAAGTTATATATCTTCTTTAGGTAGCCAAACTGATCCTCTTTAATTTTGATTCCAGCAAACTCTACCACCCATTGTAGGACCCAAAGTGCTACGATTGACTTTCCTATCTCCCTAACATCTAGGGTGAGGGGACATGATGTAGGTTTGGCAACTCTACATCACTCACACTAGAGTTGAAATTTGGAATGAGGGAGGAAAAGGGACAAGGACAAAAGATAATCTGAATTGCAAAGGCAGCCAAGGCACAATATGAAGGTTCCAGCAAATGCACCCTGCATCCACACCAGTGACTCTGTCCATGAGAACAGTGGCATTCTCACATAGCAGTGGTGACAACAGCCCATGGAGTCAATGTTGGAATATAATTTTTGCTATTGGCAAATGACCATGCTTGCTTCTGTTCCTGCCCATTTTTTCTCATCAGAGTCCTTTAATTTCCCAGCATTTCCATGTTAGATTCCATTCCAAAAAATAATTTCTTGTTGAAACTAATAGTTCTGACTAGCAGCGAATAAAGACAGGGAGAGACCAGGAAAGGATACTGAGCAGAATGATCAAGATAAGTGTCAGGAACACAAAGAGAGGAAGATAGTCAAGAACTTCAAAGAAAATTATGGTACCAATCACTAAAATAAATGCTTTGGTAGGATAAGGAGTGAACAGGTGTGATTAAGCATGGAAACTAAGAGGTGGCTTTAGTGAGAGCAATTTCTGTCCTGAGATGCAGTAGAGGCCAGAGCATAATGAGCAGTGAGTGGGAAACAATTGCACAACAGTGAGAAGGGAAGCAAGACTGAATATTCCAAGAGTGTGGACAACAGTTGTTATATGTCTACTGCGGGTGGAGAAATAGAACATTTTTCCTTGATATTGCTTTGTTAAAAATTTTCAAAAGAGAGAAATGGAGAGAAAGCCATAAAAAGAAGAAAGAAGACAGTATAAGAAGTTTGGGTGGGTGAAAATCACAAGATGCAAGAACAGAAATAGGCAGAGAATAATAGACACATGGCTAGATGAGTGTGGGAAAGACAAGCAGAAAAGAAAGATTAAGAATCTATCAGGGGTGACTGTGTGGCTCAGTGGGTTAAGAGGCAGACTTTCGATTTCAGTTCAGGTCATGATCTCAGAGTCCTGGGATTAAGCCACACATTGGACTATGCACTCAGTGGGGCATCTGCTTGAGGATTCTCTCTCTCTCTCTCACTCTGTCCTTCTGCCTACTTGCACTCTTTCTCTCTCTTTCTAAAATAAAGAAATAAATCTTTAAAAGAAAAAAACGAATGTATCAGTAAAGGCCCAGGATTTAGGGATAAATGTTTATTTTAACCCTGGGTGCTGTTTAAAGTTGTCAACAATAGGAATCTTTTCCTTCCTTATTTTATTCAAATTTCCAAATTTATTTTTCCATGGAATATGTGTATGTAACAGATTTTCTGGTCAAATTTTACATCACAAACTTTGCTCAGAAATATATTAGCACTGCCTGAAAGGTTTTTCATATTTAAAAGTTGCTTTACATTTGCTATAACAGTTATTAGGACTGACTTTTTCTAGAAATCCTTATGGTTTTACTTGAGAACATCTTTTCTTTACCAGTGTTTTTGCAGAATAAAATTGAGGCAGAATGGAGTGGAATACAGGTGATATAAATAAGAAAGCTACTAATCTCACATGATAAAGGTATTTTTATTGGAAAAAAAAACTCCTTTCTAGGCAATTCCAAATCACTATATAATGAAAAAAATCTCAAATTCAGTTTGTGTTCATTTTATTAAGCTATAAATGCTGGAAAGAGAAATAAAGGAGCACCTACTGCCCATTTCCTACTACATGTATATAAATAATCAATGAAATGCTTGTCAAAAATGGGAGATAGGAAAGAGTAACTACACAATTGACTCACCTTAAAAGTTTGAATCAGAATATGTGATCAGTTAAACACAATGGAGCTTTTAATCAGAATAAGCAGAAAGATTACTTATATAGGAATCACTATGAAATGATATTTAATATAGTTTAAATTGTTTAACACTCTAGTTCATGAACACTTATAAATTCCTTAGAGATATGTTAAGAAATAATAAACATTGTTAAAGGGAGTAATTCAGTCTTACAGCTATTTTGCTTACTAAAGGATAGTAATTAAAATTTAATAAGTAAATCATTCACTATTTGTTTTCCATTACTCACCTGGTTTTTAGGCTCTTGTAAACCCAATGTAAAATTATTATATAAGAGTATATTAAATTTATATATAAAAAATAATGAATTTTATAGTAATCATTTCTCTCTTACCCATGTCAAATAAGAAATTGAGAAAATTCTTTTGAAGTGTTAGGTTTTCTAAAGGAGATAAGAAATAGAGTAGCACTGAAACGACCATAACATGTGTAGTAACTTCTTGCACACTGATTCACTTTGGAGGCTTCCTTTAACAAGCTCAGGAGAATGTTGTTTATACCAATCAGTTTCAAGCACAAGACTCAGTCAATTGTACAACTGTGGGCTTTTTGCCAGAATAGGAAGGAATGAAAAACTAAAATTCTCCCAATAGCACCTAAGGCTTCCCTTTAGGACAAAACTAAATTGTTCTTCTGGACAATGTAAACTTGAACATGTGTGAAAAGTCCAGGTAACTCATAGGGCATTATAGACTCTGAAATCGTAAACATCAAGTCATCATAGATATTATATTTTATGCCCCTATTTTCCACTACTAATGACACCTCTGACATATTTATGCAAATTTCCATGTATAAATGTTGATGCTCTGAGTGCTTTGATTAGTATGATCACATCTGAGCCAATCGTACATGATTTTAATGAGGCCAAAGTTCTGCATTCCCTTCAGGGGAACCTCAAATACAGGTGTCCTTCTCATGCAAAGTGCAGCTCACATTTTAGAACTACACTGAACTTCGCACTTTAATTTGTAAACAGATGAGAAATGTTACTTCACAGAGGTCAAGGGAAGATGAAAGGGAAAAAAACAAAACAAAGGACCATAGTGGGAGGTGGCATATACCAATGCTTCTCAAACATTAAGGCCTATGAATATCCTAGCAATTTTCTTAAATTGCAAATTCTCACTTGATAGGTAAGGGAGGATGTCTGAGAGTCTTAATTAACAAAGTGATGACCTGGACATTTGCCACCTTTAGGGCCTTCCATCCTTGGAGGGCCTAGATGATCTCAGAGCTAGATCATTGGAGAAGCACACAAAGAAAAGTGGTAAATGTAGCTGCCATCCAAAGAGAAGCAAGAGGAGCCAGATGGGATGAGAAAGACCAACATGGTTGGGCTCACATGGGGTCTGGAAGCTAGGTCAGGCCCATTGTTCTTGTTCCCACTTTTAAGGACAACTAGTGAGATATTTTGAACATGGTGGTAAGGTGTTCATATTTACCTTTCAACATGAAGAGAGAAGTAACATAATGTTCATTCAGAAAATAATGACATTATATATGTCAAAAGAGTACAATGTACAAATAGCAACATTTTGATTTGGTATCTAAAGAGGAGTAAAAGCGCTTATCCTCCTCATGGGATTTGATGGCAGCGAGGGGGAAAGAAAAGGGCCTATATTTTGATGGAGTCATCAATCAGTTATTCTGTGTGCTTAGACTTTGCTTGTGAAAGCCAAAGAAAATGGGGGAAATAAACTACATAGATAAAAGAGAAGCCCTGTCAAAACTCAGTAGAAGGGTGTGTAAGCAAAATATGCACTGGAAATTTCAACACAATCCAAACTTGAGTTAAATTTAATTCTTCTCTTCAATTTTGCGTATTTATCTCTCACCTCATATTGTGGTCCATCTACGGGTACAAAAGTCTGTATAGCTAATTCCAATATTAGTAGTCTTCTCAATTTTAGTTATTCTTTTAAAGATATTTATTTACTTATTTATTTATTTATTTATTTATTTGAGAGGGAGAGAGCACAGAGGAAGCATGAGAGGGAGAAACAGACACCCCACTAAGCAAGAGCTGGTTGCAGGACTCAATCCCAGGACCCTGACATCATGACCTGAGCAGAAGGCAGATGCTTAACCAACTGAGCCACTCAGGTGCCCCTCAATTTTAGTTATTTTAAATGGTGGGTCAGTGTATCTCACTATGGTCATTTGCATTTTCCCAATGACGAATTTTATTGAACATATTTTTGTGTCCCCATTTGATACCTGTGTATCTTGTTTACTAAGTTTCTACTCAAATATTTTCTCTTTTTTAAATTGAGTTATATATTTCTTGTTTTTTAACTTTGAGATTCTTCTTATATTCTGCTTATGAGGTTATTATCAGATACATGACTTGCAAATATTTACTCAAGGACCTTGAGTAAGAAGTTTCCCTGCCATAAGTTATCGTAACATTTATTCCTTATGCAGCAACTACTGTAGACCTATTGGTAGACGTTTGTGTACCAGAAGTTGAGAAATATATTCGACAAAATTCAAGGCCCATTTATCTAGGTGAAATTTCTAGCCATCCAGTGGTGGGTCATGGGGAGACATCTCTTCTAAGGTAAAGGATAAGTTGCTGCATCTGGCCCTCTTACAACCAAAAGAAAGGTACATCACCTATTGGGAGCCTGTGGATTTTGGAGCCAATGTCATCTTCATTTGGGTGTATTATTCCAATCCATTAACTAATTGTCCAGGAACGCTGTTAGTTTTAAGTGTGACTCTGAACAGGAGATGGATTTGCAAAGGTGTAAGCAGCTGTACAAGGTGCTCTACTCCTTGGGTCACATGACCCACCAAAACTAATGGCAGTTGAAGGCATAGTGGGAAATAAGGATGCTTTGGGGGGTCTTAGGCAGGTCTCTAGGCAAATCACAGCACAGGCCCCTAGGTTTAGAGCTAAGCCATGCTATCACTACGGACAATTACTCTCCATTTGAAAACCAGAAGGATGGAACTAGAAAGAACTAGAACTGGAAGGATGGATTTGTCATTAACTGAAATGGGTAAGAGGGTGGTTTGAGGAGTAGCTTTGGCAAAGAAAATCAAAGTTCCTATTTATTTAGGTCTTTGTCTTCTCCACCTTCCTAGTCTTCTTGCATATCTATTCTCATTCATTTTACTGCTCCAACATTTATTTTCCTTCCTTGTGCCCATGACTTAAGCCTACCACTGAGAACCACTGGCATTCATTGAGCATCAGTGAATCCTGTGTGTCACTCAAGGCCAAAGAGGTTGTTGTCCTTTGGGAACATCTTTCTATATCACTTTTTATTTCAGAGAGTAATTACTGAAAGGGATTTTTGTTAAAGATTTATAATTCAAACAACAAGCAGTATTGTTATTCGTGTTGCAGAGTCATGTGATGTGGCCACCATGCATGAGTTTCATACTTAATGAGCAGTTCGTGGAGAAATTTGTTGATCTTAGAAACCATTACAGAGGGATTCATCTGCTTCAGACCTATGAGTACATTGATCTCAGCAGTACAGTTGGGGGGAAAAGAAAATAAATCTGCCAATTGTTGATCTCTGTTATTGACCTAGATGAGTCAGTACATTGCATCAACTTGGAATAAGATTTCTAGTGATATCGCAGTGAACTCTGTTCTGTTGATAATATATTTTAAAGTTAGATACATACTTACCAAATTGGAAATATGGAGTTGAGAGAAGCAGTGAACACATTGGATGACAGACTATAGACGTCCCCAAAAGATGTCATTAGTGGGCCATTTTAAAGGGAAAATTTATATTTTATTTTATTTTTAATGTACAAAGAAATTTTACTTTCTGTTCTTGATAACAAGTAAATGCATCATGATCAGCAACCCCTGAATCTTCTCTTCATATTCTTTTTTTCCCCCCCTAATAGAACAGTGCTCCTTGTAATAAGGTTTTTCCCTCCTCTCTTCCCTCAGCGGCATCCAGGAAAAATAGTCAGTTAAAGTTTGTGCCCATGAATTACTAAGATCTTTCCATCTTCTCTGAGGGAAAGAGATTTATGTGATGAAACCAATAGCTTTTTAAATTTTTTTTAATTTAACATGATTTTTCTCCTTCCCTAGTCATCTTATTTCACTTCCCCCCCTTCCCCCCATGATCCCCCACCCTGCCTTTCAAATTCCCTACACCAGAAAGATAATATGATAATTGTCTTTCTCTGACTGACTAATGTTGCTTAACATAATACATACTCATTTCATCCACAATGTTGCAAATGGCAAGATTTTGTGGCTTTTTTTTAATGGCTGCATATTATTCCATTTTATATATACCACATCTTTATCCATTCATCTGTTGATCGACATCTAGGTTCTTTCCATAGTTTGGCTATTGTGGACATTGCTACTATAACCATTCAGGTACATGTGCCCCTTCGGATCACTACATTTCTAGGTTTAGGGTAAATAGCCAGTAGTGTGATTGATGGGCCATGGGGTAGCTCTATTTCCAACTTTTTCAGGAATCTTCATACTGTTTTGCAGAGTGGCTGAATCAGCTTGCATTCCTACCATCATAGTAAGAGGGTCCCTCTTTCTCTGCATCCTCTCCAGCACCTGTCATTTCTTGACTTGTTAATTTTAGCCATTCTGACAGGTGTGAGATGGTATCTCACTGTGGTTTTGATTTGTAATTCCCTGATGCTGAGAGATGTTGAGCACTGTCTCATGTATCTCTTGGCCATTTTAGATGTCTTCTTTGCCAAAATGTCTGTTCATGTTTTCTACCCATTTGATTGGATTAGTTGTTCTTTAGGTATTGAGTTTGATAACTTCTTTATAGATTTTGGAAACTAGCCTTTTATCTGATATGTCATTTGCAAAAACCTTTTCCCATTTTGTTCATTGTCTTTTGGTTTTGTAGACTGTTTTCTTTGCTTTGCAAAAGCTTTTGGTCTTGATGAGGTCCCAATAGTTCATTTTTGCCCCTTCTTCCCTTGCCTTTGGTGATGTTTCTAGAAAGAAGTTGCTGCAGCTGAGGTCGAAGAAGTTGCTGCCTGTGTTCCCCTCAAAGATTTTGATGGATTTCTTCCTGTCTCACGTTGAGTCTTTCATCCATTTTTGAGTCTATTTTTGTGTGTAGTGTAAGGAAATAGTCCAGTTTAATTGTTCTGCATGTGGCTGTCTAATTTTCCCAACACCATTAGTTGAAGAGGCTGCCTTTTTTCCATTGGATATTCCTCTGGATTTGTCAAAGATTAGTTGACCATAGAGTTGAGGGTCCGATTCTGGGCTCTCTATTCTGTTCCATTGATCTATGAGTTTATTTTTGTGCCAGTAGAATACTGTTTTGATGATTATAGCATTGTAATAGAGCATGAAGTCTGAATTGTGATACCATCAACGCTGGTTTTCTTATTCAACATTCCTCTGGCTATTTGGGGTCTTTTCTGGTTCCATATAAATTTTAAGGTTATCTGTTCCATTTCTGTGGTAAAAAAAAATGTGGTATTTTGATAGGGATTGCATTATATGTGTAGATTGCTTTAGGTACCATAGACCTTTTCACAATATTTGTCCTTGCAATCCATGAGCATGGAATGTTTTTCCATTTCTTTGGGTCTTGCTCAATTTCTTTCATGAGTAATTTATAGAACAAGAAAGGTCTCAAGTACACAACCTAACCCTACACCTGAAGGAGTTGAAGAATGAACAGCAAAGAAAGCCCAAATCCTGAAGGACCTGGAGAAAGAAGAGCAAAGAAAGCCTACACTCAACAGCAAAGAAAGCCTCAACCTAAACAGAAATAATTAAGATCAGAGTAGAAATCAATGAAGTAGAAACCAAAAGAACAATAGAACAAATCAACGAAACTAGGAGCTGGTTCTTTGAAGGAATTAATAAGATTGACAACCCCCTGGCCAGGCTTATCAAAAAGAAAAGAGAAAGGACCCAAATAAATAAAGTCATGAATGAAAGAGGAGAGAGCACAACCAACACCAAACCAAAGAAATATAAACAATTATAAGAGCATATTATGAACAACTATATGCCAGAAAATTTGACAATCTGGAAGAAATGGATGCATACCTAGAGACATATAAACTACCAAAACTGAACCAGAAAGAAATAGAAAACCTGAACAGACCCATAACCAGGAAGGAGATGGAAGCAGTCAACAAAAATCTCCCAACAAACAAGAGACCAGGGCCAGGCGGTTTCCCAAGGGAATTCTACCAAAGATTTAAAGAATTAATAGCTATTATCCTGAGTCTGTTCCAAATAATAGAAATGGAAGGGAAACTTCCAAACTCATTTTATGAGGCCAGCATTACCTTGATCCCAAAACCAGACAAAGATCCCACCAAAAAGGAGAATTACAGACCAATGTCCTTGAGGATCACAGATGCTCACCAAAATTCTAGTCAATAGGATCCAGCAGTACATTAAAAGGATTATTCACCACGAGCAAGTGGGATTTACTCCAGGGCTGCAAGGTTGGTTCAACATCCGCAAATCAATCATTGTGATACAATATATTAATAAAAGAAAGAACAAGAACCATATGATACTCTCAATAGATGCTGAAAAAGGATTTGACAAAGTACAGCATCCTTTCCTGATCAAAACTCTTCAAAGTGTAGGGATAGAGGGCACATACCTCAATATTATCAAAGCCATCTATGAAAAACCCACTGCAAATATCATTCTTAATGGAGAAAAACGGAGTTTTTCCAATAAGGTCAGGAACATGGCAGCTATGTCCATTATCACCACTGCTATTCAACATAGTACTAGAAGTCCTAGCCTCAGCAATCAGACAACAAAAAGAAATAAAAGGCAACCAAATCGGCAAAGAAGAAGTCACACTCTCACTCTTTGCAGGTGATGTGATACTTCATGTGGAAAACCCAAAAGACTCCACTCCAAAACTGCTAGAACTCATACAGGAATTCAGTAAAGTGTCAGGATATAAAATCAATGCACAGAAATCAGTTGCATTTCTATACACCAACAGCAAGACAGAAGAAAGAGAAATTAAGGAGCCAATCCCATTTACAATTGCACCCAAAGCTATAGGGTACCTAGGAATAAACCTAACCAAAGAGGCAAAGATCTGTACTCAAATATTAAATTTAGATAAATAATAAATTCCTATATTTGAGATAAACATTTCAGTTACCTGAGCTCAGATAGGGATATCTGAAAAAAGTTGATTACACGGCCTATATGAGTCAAAGTTCAGGGCTACAAAAAATGTTAATCCAGTCTTCTGTAGTAGTAACAAAAGTATAGATATCATAATAATGAAAATACTTATTAGGAGCATTCTGTTCTTTGATGGTCAGACTACCTAGGAAATAATGTCTTCATATTTGGACCTGATATTCAGGCCATAGAGACTTTCTGGAGCTTATGCATAGAATGACCATGTCACGAGAAGAAGTATTGAATAAATATGGCAAATAGAGTATTAACAAAAGTATAGATATCAAAATAATGAATATATTCATTAGGAGCATTCTGTTCTTTGATGGTCACACTACCTAGGAAATATTGTTTTCATATTTGGACCTGATATACAGGCCGCAGAGACTTTCTGGAGCTTATGAGTAGAATGACCATGTAATGAGAAGAAGCATTGAATAAATATGGCAAATAGAGTTGACCCTTGAATAATGTAAGGGTTAGGAGCACTGTCTCTTTCACTTAGTCAAAAATCCACGTGTAGCTTTTGACTCCCCCAAAGTATAACTACTAACAGCCCACTGTTGATCAGAAGCCTTACCAATAACATAAAATGGTCAATTGAGACATATTTTGTATATTATAAGTATTATATGATGTATTCTTACATAAAGTAAGTTAGAGAAAAAAGAAAGTTACTATGAAAATCATAAGGAATAGAATATACATTTACAGTACTGTTCTATTAAAAATCTGCATGTATGTCAGCCTGTACACCTAAACCATGTTATTCAAGGTATTCAATTTTGTATTGCAAATATATAGGAAGAAGTTTATTATTGACAGAATTTGAAGGGAAACTGGAGAAAAGATTTGTGTAGTTCCAAAAAGTTAAATGAGGCCTAGAAAATCAAATTTGGTTTAGAGTTGATATTAAGACATTACTAATAATTAAAATAATGTAAAAACGGGAGGGGTTAGTTTGTAAAGTCATCAGCTATCTTCCCATGTTGTTGAGGAAATTATGGTAATTAAAGCTGCCACTTATTGAGTGCTGAAATCCTCTGCTTTATGCTCTATGTATATTCTTTCAACAGAATTTTTATAATCACCATTCATTAACTTCTTATTCATGCCTTGAGATCCTATAAGGATATAGATTTATTTGCAAGTGGAGCCAGAATGTTTTACTTCAAATGCCGGATATACCACTTACTGTGTTACCTTGTACAAGTTATTTGTATCTCTTGCCTCAGTGCCCTCATTTATAAAATTTATAAATCCTTCATAGGGCTTCAGGGAGGATTAATACACAAAGCATGTGCAGAACAGTGCCTGACACAGTGAGCCTCAGTAATTATTAACTGTTAGTGTGCTTTTACTTTTATCGGGTAGCATCTTTTTGAACAAAGTGCTTTAAAGAAGAATCCCCAATATTAAAGTATTCCTTTCTCACTTTTTTTTAAAAAATATTTTAAATTTATTTTATTAATTTGCACCTTCTCTCTTTTCTTTTGGATTAGTTTGGCCAATGGTTTACCAATCTTATTGATTCTTTCAAAAAAGCCAGTTTCTACTTTCATTGATGTGTTCTACTGTATCTCTAGTTTCTATCTCATTGATCTCTGTTCTAATCTTGATTATTTCCCTTCTTTTGTGTGGAGTTGGCTTAATTTGTTGTTGATTCTCCAGTTCTTTAAGGTGTAGAAACAGCTGGTGTATTCTGGATTTTTCAGTTTTTTTGAGGGAGGCTTGGATGGCTATGTATTTCCCCGTTAGGACTGCCTTTGCTGTATTCCATAGGTTTTGGACCAAAGTGTCATCATTCTCATTAGTTTCCATGAATTGTTTAAGTTCTTCTTTGATCTCCTGGTTGATCCAAGCATTCTTAAGCAAGGTGGTCTTTAGTTTCCAGGTGTTTGAGTTCTTTCCAAACTTTTCCTTGTGGTTGAGCTCCAGCTTCAAAGCATTGTGATCTGAGAATATGCAGGGAATAATCTCACTCTTTTGGTATAGGTTGAGACCTGATTTGTGACCCAGTATGTGGTCTGTTCTTGAGAAGGTTCCATGTGCACTTGGGAAGAATGAGTATTCTGTTGTTTTAGGGTGGAATGTTCCATATATCTATGAGGTTCATCTGGCCCAATGTGTCATTCAATGTTCTTGTTTCTTTATTGATTTTCTGCTTGGATGATCCGTCTATTACTGAGAGTGGCATGTTAAGATCTCCTACTATTAATGTATTCATATCAATATGACTCTTTATCTTGATTAACAGTTTTCTTATATAATTGACTGCTCCCATATTGGGGGCATAAATATTTATAATTGTTAGATCATCTTGGTGGATATCCCTTTAAGAATGATGTAGTGTCCTTCTGTATCTCTGACTACAGTCTTTAGTTTAAAATCTAATTTATCGGGGCACCTGGGTGACTCAGTGGGTTAAAGCCTCTGCCTTCGGCTCAGGTCATGATCTCAGAGTCCTGGGATCGAGCCCCACATCGGGCTCTCTGCTCAGCAGGGAGCCTGCTTCCTCCTCTCTCTCTGCCTGCCTCTCTGCCTACTTGTAATCTCTGTCTGTCAAATAAATAAATAAAATCTTAAAAAAAAAATTTTAAATCTAATTTATCTGATATGAGAATTGCTACCCCAAAAAGGGAGATATCACAACTAACACCAAGGAAATAGAAACAATCATCAGAAATTATTATCAACAGTTAAATGCCAATAGGTTAAGCAACCTAGATGAAATTGATGCCTTCCTGTAAAACTATAAACTTCCAAAATTGAACCAGGAAGAAATTGACAACCTGAATAGACCGATATCTAGTAATGAGATTGAAGCAGTGATCAAAAACCTCCAAAAAAACAAGAGCCTGGGACCTGATGGATTCCCGGGGGAACTGTACCAAACTTTCAAAGAAGAAATAACACCTATTCTCCTGAAGCTGTTTCAAAAAATTGAAGCAGAAGGAAAACTTCCAGACTCTTTCTATGAAGCCAGCATTACCCTGATCCCCAAACCAGGCAAAGACCCCAAAAAAAGGAGAATTTCAGACCAATATCACTGATGAATATGGATGCTAAGATTCTCAACAAGATCCTAGAAAACAGGATCCAACAGCACATTAAAAAGATTATCCACCATGACCAGGTGGGAATCATCCCTGGGTTACAAGCATGGTTCAACATTCACAAATCAATCAGTGTGATAGAACAAATCAATAAGAGAAGAGACAAGAACCACATGGTCCTCTCAACTGATGCAGAAAAAGCATTTGACAAAATCCAACATCTGTTCCTGATTAAAATGCTTCAAAGTATAGGGATAGAGGGAACGTTCCTGAGCTTCATAAAATCTATCTATGAAAAACCCACAGCAAATATTATTCTCAATGGGAAGAAGCTCAAAGCCTTCCTCTTGAGAATAGGAACAAGACAAGGATGCCCACTCTCACCACTCTTGTTCAACATAGTATTAGAAGTCCTAGCAACAGCAATCAGAAAACAAAGAGAAATAAAATGTATCCAAGTTGACAATGAAGAAGTCAAACTCTCTCTCTTTGCAGATGACATGATGCTTTATATAGAAAACCCAAAAGACTCCACCCCAAACTACTAGAACTCATACAGCAGTTCAGTAATGTGGCAGCATACAAAGTCAATGTACAGAAATCAGTTGCTTTCTTATACACTAACAATGAAAACACAGAAAGGGAATTTAGAGAATCAATTCCATTTACTATAGCACCAAGAACCATAAGATACCTGGAAAGAAACCTAACCAAAGAGGTAAAGGATCTGTACTCGAGGAACTACAGAACACTCATGGAAGAAATTGAAGAAGACACAAAAAGATGGAAGACCATTCCATGCTCTTGGATCGGAAGAATAAGCATTGTTAAAATGTCTATACTTCCTAAAGCAATCTATACTTTTAATGCCATTCTGATCAAAATTCCACCAGTATTTCTCAAAAAGATGGAACAAAAAATCTTAAAATTTGTATGGAATCAGAAGAGACCCTGAATTGCTAAGGAAATGTTGAAAAAGAAAAACAAAACTGGCAGCATCAAGTCTCCTGATTTCAAGCTTTACTACAAAACCATGATCACCAAGACAGCATGGTACTGGCATAAAAACAGACACATAGACCAGTGGAACAGAATAGAGAGCCCAGATACGGACCCTCAACTCTATGGTCAAATATCTTTGACAAAGCAGGAAAAAATATACAGTTTAAAAAAACCACAGTCTCTTCAATAAATGGTGCTGGGGAAAATTGGACAGCTATATGTAGAAAAATGAAACTCAACCATTCTCTTACACCATACACAAAGGTAAAGTTGAAATGAATAAAATACCTCAACGTGAGACAGGAATCAATCAGAATCATAGAGGAGAACATAGGCAGTAGCCTCTTCGATATTAACCACAGCAACTTCTTTCAAGATATGTCTCCAAAGGCAAAGGAAACAAAAGTGAAAATGAATTTTTGGGGCTTCATTAAGATCAAAAGCTTCTGCACAGCAAAGGAAACAGTCAACAAAACAAAGAGGCAACCCATGGAATGGGAGAAGATATTTGCTAATAAAAATATGAGAAAAGGCTGATATCCAGGATCTATAAAGAACTTCTCAAAATCAACACACACAGAACAGATAATCATGTCAAAAAATGGGCAGAAGACATGAACAGACATTTCTCCAATGAAGACATACAAATGGCTATCAGGCACATGAAAAAATGTTCATCATCACTAGCCATCAGGGAGATTCCAATTAAAGCTACATTGAGATACCACCTTACACCAGTTAGAATGGCCAAAATTAGCAAGACAGGAAACAACGTGTGTTGGAGACACAGTTCCCAACAGAAAGGGGAACCTTCTTACATTCTTTTTTTTTTTTTTACTCTAGCAAGTTGACTTTATTTTTTTTTAATTTTTTATTTTTTCAGCGTAACAGTATTCATTAGTTTGCACCACACCCAGTGCTCCATGCAATCCGTGCCCTCCCTAATACCCACCACCTGGTTCCCCCAACCTCTCACCCCCCACCCCTTCAAAACTCTCAGATTGTTTTTCAGAGTCCATAGTGTCTCATGGTTCACCTCCCCTTCCAATTTCCCTCAACTCCCTTCTCCTCTCCATCACCCCTTGTCCTCCATGTTATTTGTTATAATTCTTTAAAAATCACATATTGTTGCCCTGTCGTGTTGCCTGAAATCTCTTACTATGCTCTTACCTAGTTATGTTTTGTTTTCCTCCAAGGTCTGTGTACACTGGGCACTGAGTTGTTATGTTGCTGGAACTGAGCTATTCCACCAGAAGCTAGAGCTGCCTGAGAATGTGTCTGGTGAATTTGGATGGTTCTTCTGCCTGGCTTGTGTCTCAGCTCCCTTACAGTTCATGGCTTCTGCTCTCTCATCTGGGCTGCTCATACCAATTGGAAAGAGTACACCTTAATGAAAGCATATCGTGTGGAATGGGTGGGAAGCTGTCTGCTTTGCAATTGCCATTTTTGTTATTTCTCAATATTAATATTTCCCCTTGTCTCCCCCCCCATTGTTTTTAATTTACTTTTTTTCTTTGTGGATATTCCATTTTATCCTGAAAATCCATTCTATTTATTCACAGACATTTGTTTCTTAATACCACTAACGTGTATGTGGATTATTCCGAATGAGTCCATCTTTTAAACAAACTAATCTAGGTTTAGAGTCCAGACAGCAAGAAATGGGTAGACACTTGCCACACATTTGTGAAAGAAAACTGATAGTGGGAAATTGATCCAAAAACATCTACTGAAGTCTGTTAGACTTTTCAGTAAATAACTATCTGTCGAACTAGAAATTCTTTAGTGTCTCTGAGAAACCTCTCATTGTTGTCAGAACCTATGGTAACTTTGCCATTGTAGATAGCCAGTCAGCCAGAGCATTAATGCTCTTTTCAAAGACTTAAGTGATATAAAATAAGGAGATTATCTAAGATCCTTTTCCCCAAATATGGGCACACAGCTTTATTCAAGGTGAGGTATGGCCCCTGTTTAACCAAACTGTGTCTGTCTACAAGAATGGAAGTGAAAAATACAGTGTTTACCTGAAATTTTAACTTTGTAAACTGTAAGAATTCCAATTCAGCCAGACAAGAGGATTAACCTTATTTTACTTCACCTTTTCTGTTTTTGTTTTTTTGTTTCTTAACTTTCCTTAACATCAGTAGGATTTTCAGTACAATCAAATCATTTTGGATTTTTGCTCCCTGCCTCCTCACACATCAGACTTATTAAGAGTGCTTTCTTTCTAAAACTACTTTGGGGCCACGGAGTAAAATTTTCCAACTCATATCTTATTTATTGCAGCTCAGTACCATTAAGAAGTTTCCTCCATAATGACCCTCTGGAGCTTAGAAAACCTACCAAAAGATCTAAATTTTGGGTGCTCATTGATTTACAGCTAAGGTTTTTATTTCTTGTGGTGAAATGACATGCCTTCCTTGTCTAAATTCCTTCCTGGTGTGTATCAACATTATTTAATATCTTCTAATTCAGTCATTTTTTAAAATAAATATGTCTATAAACATTGAATTTTTAAAAATCTTATTTATTTATTCCATTACTGTAGACTTGACAGATTTTTAAAAAATGAAATTTAGTAATTTATTATAATATCCTAAATCTGTCCTTTTTAAAATAAAATTAAAAAAATAAGAAGAAACTCAATAGTATATCGCATCTGAGTTGATTTAAATCTCAATATTTTAGGATAAAGAAGTACAGGATTCTGAACGAGTGTCTCTGTGGTTCTTCAGAAAATGCCTTGTTTCTAGAGTCTCTGTTTTATCTACCAAAAAATATGGGAACTCCTTGCCCCATTAGAAAATAAGAGCCGGGGCACCTGGGTGGCTCAGTGGGTTAAAGCCTCTGCCTTCAGCTCAGGGCATGATCCCAGGGTCCTGGGATTGAGCCCTGCTCAGCAGGGAGCCTGCTTCCTCCTCTCTCTCTGCTTGCCTCTCTGCCTACCTGTGATCTCTGTCTGTCAAATAAATTAATAAAATCTTAAAAAAAAAAAAGAAAAGAAAATAAGAGCCTCTTTACCCATTATGTCTCAGAGTTTTAAAAACATGTTTTCAGGGGAGTTTTGTGACCCTGTGTGTCCTATTTAAAGTGGCTAGTTTTTTAAAAAGTCATATAAAGGCTATGGGTGTTTGTGTTCTATAGCACAGAAATAATCAAGTCTGCTTCTGACTTACAGCAGAGCCAGTACTACTCTGCAGCTGATAACTGCCTATGCAGTTGCTGCTTACTCACTTTTCTACCTCTTCCTCACTCTTCAAGAATTATGCCTTTCAGCACCTTTTGTGGAAGACAGAAAACCTAAACAAAGATGCAAACCACTTGGGCATTGGGGTTTTAAAATTATTGACTAACATGGCATTTTTGTATTAGGAAGTTATTTATTTAGGACAATGTCCCTACCCCTTGTAACCCCAAAGCTGTCTGTGAATGTCAGTCCAACATCACCTTTAATATGCACTGTGGAAAGTCAGGCACTATTGGACCTCATGAGTTACAGCCTTACTGGTAGCATCCCGAAGCATGGGAAGCCTGCACCATAAACCCTCGTGTTGAATATATGTTGTGGTTGGTATTTCAAGCACATTTCACAATAGCTGAAGTCATCCTCTCTTGTGAAGACTTTATTTGTTACAACACATGGGCTGGGTTGTTTCGTTTGATGTGAAAATTAGTTTTCCAGCTGTCTCTTGCTTCTAATTAGGTAGAACCATATGAAATTGCTGATATTTGACTATATTTTATTAAAACTAATAGTAGAAAATAAGTTTCAAATCAAATTTTGTTAATCTCTTTTCACCTAATCTTTGATAGCAACCCCCAAAGTTAAAACATAATTTTCAGATTTTTCTAAAATGAGTTTTATGGTAATTTAAGAAACAAGTTTGAAAATCTTAATTTTATGATTCCTTATCTCATTAAATAATGTGAATAAATATTTTTATATCCTTTTCAGAAGAGATTCATTTCTTTTTTTTTTTATTTTTTTATTATGTTCAGTTAGCCAGCATGTAGTACATCTTAAGTTATTGTTGTAGTGTTCAATGATTCATTAGTCATGTATGGCAATGGCCAAAAGTCCCTCAAAGAAAGTGACTTTATTGGCAAAAGATGATTAGGAGGAGATTGGTGGAATCATTGGTGAAACATCCTGCTGGTTTGCCTGGAAAAATGCAGGAGAAAATGGGAGGAGTTTGCTTCAATTTAGAAAGACTCTCAAACATTATCCTCACAAACCATGTTTCAAAGGGGCCCAAATTTAATTGCTTATGAATGTAGAACAACTTACTCCCCAAGTCATTTGAGAGAGAGCAAGAGAGTGCTCGTGCTATTGCTAGGAGTTAATGGGACCTAACAGCTTGTTGTGGTGAAAGAAAGATAGAAGAGGACTTATGATAAAACCATGGTCATCCCAAGGGACTGTGTGCATACTGCATCCTCTGAAGAGCAATATCAGAGTCTTTACACTACAGAGAAATGGACTTCACACACACACACACACAAACACATACACACACACACACACACACACAAAATATCTACCCAATTCCTAAACAAATAAAGATATAACAAGATCCAAGAATGAATGAGTATCCAGAGTTCTACAGTGTATATTATCTTAAATGCCAAATTCTCAACAGCAACAAAAAAGTCACGAGATAGGGAAAAATTAGCAGAGAACATAAACTGCCTGTAAGGGTAATAATATATTGAATTGAACAGGAAAAAAAAAAAAACTTAAAATGGGAATGCAAGTTGGTGCAGCCACTTTGGAGAACAGTGTGGAGATTCCTTAAGAAATTAAAAATAGAGCTTCCCTATGACCCTGCAATTGCACTACTGGGTATTTACCCCAAAGATACAGATGTAGTGAAAAGAAGGGCCATCTGTACCCCAATGTTTATAGCAGAAATGGCCACAGTCGCCAAACTGTGGAAAGAACCAAGATGCCCTTCCACGGACGAATGGATAAGGAAGATGTGGTCCATATACACTATGGAGTATTATGCCTCCATCAGAAAGGATGAATACCCAACTTTTGTAGCAACATGGATGGGACTGGAAGAGATTATGCTGAGTGAAATAAGTCAAGCAGAGAGAGTCAATTATCATATGGTTTCACTTATTTGTGGAGCATAACAAATAGAATGGAGGACAAGGGAAGTTAGACAGGAGAAGGGAGTTGAGGGAAATTGGAAGGGGAGGTGAACCATGAGAAACTATGGACTCTGAAAAACAATCTGAGGGTTTTGAAGGGGCGGGGGGTGGGAGGTTGGGGGAACCAGGTGGCGGGTATTGGAGAGGGCACGGATTGCATGGAGCACTGGGTGTGGTGCAAAAACAATGAATACTGTTACACTGAAAATAAATTTAAAATTTAAAAAATATATATATATTAACAGAAATAGCTAATGAATGGCCAAATGCATCAGGTATCTTTTCAAGTATTAGTGATAGAAAATCAGTCACAACTAGGTTGGTACTCACAGAAAGAAGACAGGCCTTCATTTTATTATTTGGTAGTCACAGTTTACTATTTTTTCTTTAAAATGTTGCTTATATCTGTGCCCTCCTCCCCTTTCATCCTCCAGTGTCAGCTCTCATCATCTAATACATGAATTCCGGCAGTTAGCCTCATTGCTTCTAGCCTCCTTCCAATCGATTGCCAGATTCGTTTTCTTGAAAAATAGAGTCATATTATCTGGTTCTAGGAAGAATTCAGTATCTGATGCCTCTGAGATAAATTCAGATTCCTTAGGGTGGCATTTAAGATTCTCAGTAAACTGATTCCCTTCCACCCTTATTTCCCTTATTCCACAACACCTTTTAAGGATAGTTTTGTCAGCTTTCTGACTCTGTCCATGGTTCACTTCCTTCATCCCAGTTGCCAGTGTCACGCTTATTTCCATAAATATTGACTGTGGTCATACTCGTTCCTTTTTTCCTCCAAACATCATTTTCTACAAATCATTTTTAAGGCACATCTTACTTCTGATCCTGCATAAGGACTAAATATCCCATGTGACAAGGCTCTCCATTTCCTAAACTTCCAAGCAGCATGGATACAAATTTGAGCTCAATCTGAATCACCTGGTTGAACTTAAGCAAGCCACTCAATGTTTCAAAGTATGAGGATTTTTATTGAGAAAATTCATGAAAAAATATATCTAACAAGTTGGTAGGTAATATCTATTTAAGGTGTAGCTTTGTGCCTAGCAGAAAACATGTTTTCAGTAAATTACTTTTTCATTTATATTTGTAAATGAAAGTGATCAATAAATATTTATGTTTAGATATTTAGAATTTTTACTATTTTGTGCCTCATTTATGCTTACAGCATCTCCAACTTTTTGTTAATGTTATTAATGTATCAGTAATTTACATTGGAATAAGTACAGGTGGGTGGAATTCCTAGTAACAAACATGGTAAGTAATATCAAAGAAAATAACACCTTCATTATGTATAATGTATTGAAAATTGAATACTTCATTTTTGATGGACACCTAATCAAACTATATAAAAATATCCAAATCTATATGGATTTCTGTATGAATACCATCTATTTCATCTAGAGATTGATAAATCACAAGTATACAGATACACTACTTCAGAAAACATGGGAGTAAAATTGACAAACATTAAAGATCAAAGTACTCTTTTTTAATTATAAATCTTTAAGAGTATTCTTTTCTTGTCTTTAATAATTTTAACTTTGGCTAATGATGTATAACAAAATATCCCCTTTTGAGGGTGAAAATATTCTTTTTTTTAAAAGATTTTATTTATTTATCTGACAGAGAGAGAGAGAGAGATCACAAGTAGGCAGAGAGGCAGGCAGAGAGAGAGAGAAGGAAGGAGACCCCCTGCTGAGCAGAGAACATGATGCTGGGCCTGATCCCAGGACCCTGAGATAATGACCCAGGCCAAAGGCAGAGGCTTAACTGAAAGCCACCCAGGTGCCACAAGGATGAAAATAGTCTTCTTTTTCAGAACAGATATTCCATGTGAATTAATATTCAAATAAAGTCTCATGAAAAAGACTCAAAGAAAATTGGGAATCAAATACATACAGTGTACATCTGACAGATGTTGTAGTTTAAGGGATGAATTCTTGAGAACATAGAATGTGCCAGACTTTGTAAGATTATGCTTTGGAATTCCAGAAATTTGTCAACAATATTAAATGGAGGTGATCTTTACATATAGACTTGTATTCCTAGTATTTGTTGTATTTGTTCAAAATTTTAACTCATTACTCTTTGAAGCAATTAGTTAATAGTTTAGCTAATTTTTTGTGGCACAGTATGTGATCTCAAGAATAATTATTTAATTCATTCTTGAAGGGAGCTAGTAGCTAAGATTTTGGAATACATATTAGAAGAATCTCTCCTTGCAGAACCTATTTATTTGATTCCTATACTAAGATGTATTAGTAAGTGAATATTTTATGGACAAAGTGGTCCTTTTCTACTTTCTCAATATTCCATCATTTTGAAAAACATTTTTTTTTCAAATTTAAATTAATTTTCCACAGGGGATGATTCTTCCTTTAAAATTTTATAAAATTTTCTTTATAACTTTTTTCATAGCATTTATTACTTCCTTATTTCTTAGACTATAAATAAGAGGGTTTAACAAAAGGATCACTAGAGTATAAAAAACAGCACCAGATATATCTTTATCCTCTTCTTTAACTGAATGAGGTCGAGTGTACACAAAGAGAAGAGAACCATAGAATATTGAGACAGAGAAAAAGTGGGATGAACAAGTAGATAAGGCTTTGCCTCTTCCCTCTTTGGATTTCATTGTGAAAATCATGAAAAGGATGCAGAGATAGGAGATTAGGACTATGATAACAGAGAAGACTAAAACTGCACCTGCAAAGATAAATATCATCAATTCATTGATATAAGGGTCAACACAGGAAAGTCTGTATAATGGAAAAACATCACAAAAAAAGTGATTAATTTGATTTGACCCACAGAAAGTTAACCTAAAGAGAAACCCTACAGGAATCATGGGATGCAGGTTTCCAGCTATGTAGGCCCCTGTGATCATCTGAATGCACACTTTCTTTGACATCATGGTGTGGTACTGCAGAGGGCTACATATGGCCACATAGCGATCATAGGCCATTGCTGCCAGGAGAAAGCAGTCTGTAGTTTCAACAAGGCAGAGAAAATAAAATTGTGCCATGCATTCATAAAGAGAAATTGTTTTGTCCTTTGAAAAGAAGTTCTCTAACATTCTGGGGGTAATGGCACAGGAACAACAGGAATCCATCAGAGCCAGATTGCCCAGGAAGATGTACATTGGTGTGTGAAGACGATGCTCCATAAAAATCAATGTCACCAGGCTCAGATTCCCCACCATAGTGATCACATAGATAGTGAGAAACACCACAAACAGGAGGCTCTTCAACTCTGGGCGATCTGTAAATCCTATGAGGATAAATTCAGTGGTCAAGGAATAGTTATCTTCAGTCATATCCACCTTCTCTGTTGAGATAGGAATTCTGGAGATATAAGATTCTAATTTAGAATGTGTATAACTTTATTTCCAAATTTTTCTTTTTACAATAAAGAGAGAAGCTTCTCCAAACTCCCCTTAGTATCTCTGGATACAGGCACACAAACCTCTAGGGGATAGTCATTCCCCTAACATGTCATTTTATAACCTCAATTCTGAAAATCAACATTCCCATGAATATTTTTTGTAATTGCAAGAAGAATGCTTACAATGGAAAAGGTTTGTCTTCATGAATTCATGTATGAATAGTGTACAAATCTTGCATATTGTTCATTGTTGACAAAGAATTTCAGTGTCAATTTTTGTATTAAGGATCCTTAAAATAAATTTACCATCAATTTTCATGTATACACATTTTTGTAATTGAGCACAAAGATTCCATATACTTTCCTGATGGAGTGAATGCCTGAAAATAACATTCAACAAGTATTAAATTTCTATTTTAGGAATTGTATGAAGATCACAAAAGTTTAAGACTAAGACTTTCATCCTTTAAGAAAATTACTTTGGCTATCCAAGGAAGTAAATGTCTGTATATTTTCACCTCTTTCATTACTTTCTCTGGGATTAGATCCATTTCCATAAAAACTGATTTTGTCCATCCCATCATTCCTGTCGATTTTTCCCAGATATCTCAGCCTTATTCTTCTTTATGTAAAGCAAAGTTTACATACAATGTTACTTAAGAAAGTTTTAACTAAATGCACCAGACCACACTGATTTTTACTTCCTGCATTCTCAAGCATTACCTATATATGCAACACAATCTAGAATTGCTTCTGAATTAAGCTTCATTCTTACCTGTATGTTTTGAAGATATACCTTATAATCAGGAAAAGTCAGCATGAACTTAGTTTAAATGTCATGCTAATAGCCTTCAAAGGTGAGAAGTTGAAATCGGAGAACAATGTATATAGACTAACTAATTCAGATAAATCAATACTTATGGATGCTAATAGTAAAGATAAAGATAAATTTGAATACTTCCTTTACCTGAGTGCTCTGAGAAGAGTCTTACAATATCAGGTTGCTTTTAATGGTGGTATGTCTTGAGAATTTCAAGATATAAATTATAGTCTCAAAAACATTCAGAATTAAAAGAATGAAAATCTAGGAGACTAAGAAGTCAATGTCAATAATTATGTTCCTTAAAATGCAAAATTAAACTTTCCCATCAAATGCTTATGGGACTTCACTACGACGATGTCAGTGAATTTCTATGGGGAGATTCAGCTCCCAAAACATGTTAACTCTGTGACATAAATTAAAGATGACCTGTGAGACAATGAGGTTAAAGTAAATGATCTTTGCTAAAGTCACTAAGTCATTTGATGATCATTTTGCTGATTCTTAGGTAACTGACATCATGTTTAGAATTGTGTTCATTATCCTGTGCATAAAATGTAAAATAAGCCAAAGAGAGTCTTGGGTCAGTTTGGACAGTTATTGGAGAGATTAATATGGTTTATAAAGATGATTAGCATTTAGAGAGGAGAACAAAGGTGTGGGAGGTTTAGCTAGGCTTATCAACTCTTTCACATCAATCCTTCACTCTGTGTTGAATTGGTTCCATGTATTGTCACCAATCATGTCATGCACCTTTTAGAGAAACTATCAACAAATTGAGTTAGATCTTCAATACCTGCTGCACTAACTGCTAACATTTCCATTCAGTTCAAATTTTATCAAGTACTTTCAGTATGCAGGGTATTGGAAAAGACAATGGGGACTGTGGCACAGGATGTGAAAATGGTAGAGGTAAGTTCTTAGTTTTTATATATGGATCCCACAAGAATCTCATCATCTAGTGGGGAGAAAGAAAGGCACTTACATTGGTAACTAGTATGCAATTTCGGCTATAATACTAAAAAGAGTGTAAACATGTTATATAAAAATGTACTGAGGGAAGGGAATGGTGACCGGGAGGAAGAAAGAAAGGTTTTCCAGTGGAAGTATAATTCCAGATAACTTTATAGGATAAGCACGATAATAATTGGAGAAGAACATGAGGCAAACCAATAGGTTGAGGGAACCATGTATAAAAGCCTGGACTCCAAAAACAGTCAGACCTAATTTTAAAAAAGGATGGTAAACTGGAGTGACTGAAGCTTTCTCATACAGGATACATGGAGACCCAACAGGTAATATAAAAAGAAAAGGAAAATAGACTGGAAATTGTCCTATTTGATTCTTTCCATTTATTTTCTCTGCTCTGCCAGTTTACTAAAACCCTCTCCAAGGACACAACCAACTTGAAATGCCAACCCCAAAGAATATCTAATTATTTTCCTAACCAACTGTAGTGTTTGGTACTATTAAAGTCTTCTCTGGCTTTTTATGGTAACGCTCTCTGCTTCTGTCCTTGATTGATGCATCTCAGTGTTTTACACTAGGACAGGTTTCCCTCTTTGCCCTGAATGATGCTTCTTTCTGATTGTATCCTGGACGTCCCTCTTCTTTCATTCTAGACTTTTCTCCATATTAGCTCATCTGCTCTTGTGTTTCCAACTACCTTTCATCTGCTGATGGCTTCGGTAGAGGAGATATTTCTAACCATTTTGGTGTACATTGATACTAATAAGATCATTGGTAGTAGGTCCTAAATATATATACTCTTACCTACAAATTAGATAGGTACATCACTATACTAAAATATTATGAATTATAAAACATGAAAAGAGAAATTTGAAAAGAATTAGACTAAAGAAATGGTATTAAAATTTTTTTAAATTTTTATTTTTTATAAACATATAATATATTTTTATCCCCAGGGGTACAGCTCTGTGAATCACCATATTTACACACTTCATAGCACTCACCATAGCACATACCCTCCCCAATGTCCATAACCCCACCTCCCCTCTCAACCCCCCTCCCTCCAGCAACCCTCAGTTTGTTTTGTGAGATTGAGTCACTTACAGTTTGTCTCCCTCCAAATCCCATCTTGTTTCAATTATTATTCTCCTGCCCCCTTAACCCCCCGTGTTGCATCTCCACTTCCTCATATCAGGGAGATCATATGATAGTTGTCTTTCTCTGATTGACTTATTTCGCTAATCATGATACCCTCTAGTTCCATCCACGTTGTCGCAAATGGCAAGATTTCATTTCTTTTGATGGCTGCATAGTATTCCATTGTGTATATATACCACCTCTTCTTTATCCATTCATCTGTTGATGGACATCTAGGTTCTTTCCATAGTTTGGCTATTGTAGACATTGCTATTATAAACATTCGGGTGCACGTGCCCCTTCGGATCACTACGTTTGTATCTTTAGGGTAAATACCCAGTAGTGCAATTGCTGGGTCATAGGGTAGCTCTATTTTCAACATTTTGAGGAACCTCCATGCTGTTCTCCAGAGTGGTTGCCCCAGCTTTCATTCCCACCAAAAATGTAAGAGGGTTCCCCTTTCTCCGCATCCTCACCAGCATCTGTCATTTCCTGACTTGTTAATTTTAGCCATTCTGACTGTTGTGAGGTGATATCTCATTGTAGTTTTGATTTGTATTTCCCTGATGCCGAGTGATGTGGAGTACCTTTTCATGTGTCTGTAGGCAATCTGGATGTCTTCTTTGCAGAAATGTCTGTTCATGTCTTCTGCCCATTTTTGATTGGATTATTTGTTCTTTGGGTGTTGAGTTTGCTAAGTTCTTTATAGATTTTGGACACTAGCCCTTTATCTGATATGTCATTTGCAAATATATTCTCCCAGTCTGTCAGTTGTCTTTTGGTTTTGTTAACTGTTTCCTTTGCACAGCAAAGGAAACAGT